>NW_027397070.1:70668671-70868346 GCF_003265705.2 Callorhinus ursinus
AGAGAGAGAGAGAGAGCATGAGGGGGGGAGGGTCAGAGGGAGAAGCAGACTCCCTGCTAAGCAGGGAGCCCGATGCGGGACTCGATCCTGGGACTCCAGGATCATGACCTGAGCCGAAGGCAGTTGCTCAACCAACTGAGCCACCCAGGTGCCCTGGTTCCAGATGTTTAAATGCCAGCCTCCAGCCCCACCCCTTTGAAGTTCTTGGCTCCAGCCAAATTCTCTGTTCCACCTTCCCAAGGCCACCTGGCTAACGCAGGGAAGGAGGGCCTGGGCAGGCCACACACCAGCCTGGCTCTTCCCTGCTGTTAGCTGGTCCTCAACACAGAGCTTGAGGTGGAGATGTCCCCATTCCCCAGACTGGAGACTGAGCCCTGGGGACTTATGAAAGGCTGGGGTTTGCTGGGTCCCCCAGAGTCTTACGTAGCATAGACCACCAGGCCCCAGAGTGGGTCTATGCCAGGTGGCCAGCTGGCTGGGCCCACCCCTTGGGGCTTAGATCCCCTCCTCTGGGCCTGGACCCAGCCCCAGTGTGGGGCTCACCGAGGCTCTGTGGGGTCCCGGATCCAATGAGGATATCACTTCACGCTCTAGTCAAGGAAGCTCCTCCCAGCGCCTGCAGAGACATATAGGGTGCAGCACCCACCCTGGCCCGAGACGGGCCCTGGGCATTGCCATGCGTCCATGACCATGGCTCCCCTGAGGCCTGGCATGTGCCAGTTCCCCAGCTGCCCAAGCAGGGGTGTACAGGGTTCCTGGCCTGGCTTCCCACATAGCCCAGAGGCGTGGGGCTGGGGAGGTCTCCTTCCATGGCCTCAGCAGCCCCTGAGCCTCAGAGGGCTGGAGCAGTGAGCAAACGAGAACTGTAGACACGGGGCAGCCCCAGAGGCCCAGCACCCCTCTGCCTGGGTCAGACAGTTCACTGGGCCTCCGGTCCCGTAGCCCTAAGGACACTGCCCTCCTGTGCTGAGAAGGCTGGGTGAGGGGGTGGGTGAGCTCTATGGCGCCCTATTTCCTCATCCATAGATGGAGGCATAGCTCCCCCCTGGTGACCTCACAGGGCAGTGAAAGGAGTCTCCGGGGGGGGTTCGGCCCCCACAGATGGCAGGACTCACCACCCAGGGTTGGACGCTGGGAGGTGTCAGGGAAGGAGCCCCAAGATTCCTTGGGAAGCCTGTCCATTCCGCCTGGCCTTGCCGCCGGGGCCGCAGTCCGGAGAGGCGACTTGAAAAGCGCCCAGGGGCTTGAAGGACAGTGGAAGAGCTCATACGCCTCCCAGGAACCCAAGCTCCAGGCAGACTCCAGTCCAGGGCTCCCCGTTCCGGGGTTCTGGAGTCTGGGATCCCAGGAACCAGGCTGTGAAGTCCTGGGTTTTGGCAACCCTCCTGCAACCTGGGGAGGAGGTAAAAGCGGTGGTTGGAGGGACAGGCTCTGGAGGGCAGTAGACCCAAGTGCCCAGAGGCCCCACACGGCCTGGCAGCTGGCAGGCGGGAACCAGAAGCCCCTCACCGTATTGCGGTGGAGACAGGCCCAGGCCTTTGGGGATGGCCAGGGATGTGTCCCAGAGCTCCTCTGGGCCATGGAGGCTGGCGAGGGGTACGCCACCACCCTCCCCCACCGGGGACCCAAGACGATCCCCTCCCCTCTTCCAACCGTGCCAAGCCTGGCTCCTAGTGAGAGGCCACTGGCCTGGGGGGTCCGGTCTCTCCAGGATGGGAGGCAGCAGGCCCTTCCTGGGGAGCCTGAGGCTGTTCTGCTCCATCCCCCAGAGCTGGCTGCTTCCCACCCCCACCCGGCTCCTCCTCTGGAGCCAACAGGCTGGCTCCTGCCAAGACGGCCCACCGCCTGCCCGGCCAGGCAGGGAAGCACGAACGCCTGACCCACCCGCCCCCAAGGTTCCTCTTGGTTCTGGGCCTGTCTTACTGGAAGAAACTGAGGCCCAAAGGCATTCAGCGCCACCCCCCCACCCCCCCACCCCCCCTACCCCACCCCCACCCCACCCCTGGCCTCTGAGGGCCCCTAGGAGTTTCCAGACACACTCGGTAGGATGCTGAACTTCAACGAGGTCTCCGGGCCACCTTCTCTTCAACCATTAGCATGAAGGGAGGCAGCTGGGGTAGTTGGCAGGGGTCCCGGCTGGGAGAGAGACACCAGGGCCCCTCTTGGTGCGCCCTCCTGATGCCCCCACAGCCCCCTCTCAGCGCCCCCATCCATACCATGATTCTCCCAGCAGGCTAGGATGGGCACTGGGGCCCAGAGGGGAGCAGGGCTGCCCAGGAGGCCCTCTCCACTGGGCACTCCCAGGCTGCACTAAGGGGGGGGGGTGTCTCGAGGGGACTAAGGGCTGGGGGTGGATGGCCAAGCCCATCTCTGCCTGAGGGTAGGCACTGCCTCTCTGGCTTTGTCTCAGGGTGTGCAGGTGGGCAGTGTCCGTGTTCAGAACGGAGGAGGCCGAAACTGAGGGGGCTGGAGCATTATGTTCCACCTGCTATGCATCTGTCCACAGGTTGTGTATGTGGGTCACCGTGCAGTGGCCAAGTGTATGCCTGCGTGTTGGTCAGGTGTGTTGGGTGACACTTGCTAGGGGCATATTTGTGTGTATGTGGAGATGTTCCCCTGGGCGATCAATCTCTCTGTATTAGGATACCTAGGGAAGACTTCCTGCTCTGCACACCCCCCTGCCCCTTTCATCAGGCTGTCTGAAATTCCTCTGAGCATTTTCTGGGGAGAGCAACACATTCCCTAAGAGAGAGGGGCCACGTCCAAGCCTGGAGAACAGGTCCCTGGACAGAGCCCCTCGTCCACCGCTTAACCCCTCTGAGTAGTAGCTTCCTGACCTGGAAGGCAAGTGAGCGACCTGCCCCCACGTCACAGAGATGCACTGATGCACGGAAAGTGCTCAGCTGGCTGCCCCAGGTCACTGGGTTATTGACAGGATTTGGGAAGGCCCCTGTCCCTTGCCCAGCTCCTCTCCTTCCTTGGGATGCTCGCCCCACCACAGGGGATGGTGGAGCTCCCCAGGTCTCTGTTTCACTAGCAGAGAAGGAAGAAAAGGGTTTCTTCAGCCAGATCTGTCTTCTTCAAAGGTTTCCTTGTATTATTGACTCCTTTGGCTCCCTGTCCCCTACTTTCCTTCTACCCCTTTTAATCCTTTTAAGGGGCTCGGGAGGCCTGGACCTTGTCTGCCTCCCTTATGCTGTGTCTCAAGTGCAGAACAACAGAGATCCTCACTGGACAGTGGATGGAGGAACCCCGAGCCCAGCACCCAGCCTGCATGGCTCCCTGATTCTCACATGGCTTACATAATCATGCTCACTCGAGAGGCCAGCAAGCTGAGACTCGCGTTGTGAAAACCTTGCACAGGACCCGGGACCAAGGACCCAGGACCCAGGCTGCATTTGCCTTTCATATGCCCGCGGCACTTTACCTTCCTAGGCTCCTGCCACCATTAAAATATGAAAGTTTTATTATTTTATTAAATCTTTTAGAGAGGTAGAGCAGGGGGAGGGGCAGAGAAAGAGGGAGAGAGAACCTCAAGCAGACTCCATGCCCAGCACAGACCCTGATGTGGGGCTCGATCTCACCACCCTGAGATCGTGACCTGAGCTGAAATCAAGAGTCAGGCGCTTAACCGACTGAGCCACCCGGGCACCCCCGAAAGTTTTATTTTGTGACTCCACTGGTAGAGAGATGAATAAAACATTTTCTTCACCCTAAAAGTTTTTTTTTTTCCTTCCTGATTTCAAACAAAACGGAAACAATTCATGGGCCTCTAAAAGTAGGGTGGCCCCAGGCAGTGCCTACGGTGTCTGAGGAGGGAGAATTGGCCTGGCAGCCTCCTCCCATTGGAAGCTGATGGGCTGGGCCTTGAACCCAGGTCCTCTGCAGCTCTCCCGCCTCTCCCTACACTACCCGCCACTCTAGGGAAGGGCCAGGTGAATTTTTGGTGGTTTTTGACATTTCTTTCTTTTTTTTTACTTTTAATTTTTTTACAGATTTTATGTATTTATTTGAGAGAGAGAGCACGAGCAGGGGGCGGGAAGGGGGAGAAGCAGGGAGAGGGAGAGGGAGAAGCAGCCTCCCTGCTGAGCAGGGAGCCCAGTGTGGGACTCGATCCTGGGACCCTGAGGTCATGACCTGAGCCGAAGGCAGACGCTTAATGACTGAGCCACCCACCCAGGCATCCCAGTTTGGGGCATTTCTTTCTTTCTTTCTTTCTTTTTTTTTTTTTTTTTTAAGGGTTTATTTATTTGACAGAGAGCGACACAGCGAGAGAGGGAACACAAGCAGGGGGAGTGGCAGAGGGAGAAGCAGGCTTCCTGCCGAGCAGGGAGCCCGACGCGGGGACTCGATCCGAGGACCCCGGGACCATGACCTGAGCCGAAGGCAGACGCTTAACGACTGAGCCCCCCGGGCGCCCCTTGGGCATTTCTTAATAGCCGTCCTATGGCTTTGAGCATCTTGTATCTGAGTGTTTATAAGAACAAGGATAGTAAATAATAGTGAGGATGATGGCGGTCCTTCACAAAGGCTTTCATCTCTCCTCTCTGATCCTGCCAGCCATCCAGGGAGGGCAAGGACAGCCATTGCTGCCGCCCTCTTGCAACGGACACAAGCAGGACAAGGGGAGTAATAAGCAGCCTGACTGGTAGGCGCACAGCCCCAGGCTCTGCACGTCTCCTCCAGCCGCAGTGCGGGGGAGCAGGGGGTGAGCAAGCGCCCGGCTGGTTAAGGAACCTGAAAGTGGGAAGCACTAGGCGAGTGGGAAGGCTGGAGTTCAAGGGGCAGGAGGGGCTGGGGGAGGGGAGGGGCGGGGGAGCACAAAGGGGAGGAGCCGGAGGTGACACCCTCTGGCTGCCCAGGGAGGGCAGGAAGAGCCCACTTTGGCCTGGCCTTCCAGTAGGTGCTGAACTGGGAGGGGGGGGGAGGGAGGAGAACTCCTAGGAAGGAGAAAAGGGACCCAGGAGATATCTGGGGGGCACAACCACTGAGACTTGGTGACTGATGTGACCCAGCGGCAAAAGGGGGTGGGGGGAGTTGACAGAGACATTTTCTACATTTTAGCCTTTAAAGGGCCCAGAAACTGCAAAGACCATAGCACCTGTAGGTAATTAAATAATGACAGTGCAGCAGAAGCTTTCTTAACTCAGTGGCACTTCATCCGCTCACGGCCCTCCAGCTACTCCATACACTCTGCGAAGCCCATGGGCAAAAGCCGACAGGTGCTCCTGACCCTTTCCAAAACCCAGACGGACCCATCCATGCCAATGAAGTGGGTACACGTTCAAGGAGCTCCTGGAACCTTTAAGCCCATCCTCCCACCCCACCCCAAGTTAGGAAGCCCCGAGAGGGGCTGCTCCACGCCTGCCCCGAGCTTCTGCCCTACCCAGAGAGTCACATGCGCCTTGTTCTCTGGCCTCTTTATGCCCGTCAAACATGTAACGGGAGTCCTTTAACTGAACAGTACACAAACTGCCAAAATATTAGTGCAAAAAGATGGTCCCTGTGTCTGTGAACACTAAGTGGATGTTTCAGACAGGTTTCTTAAAAGTTAATTAAATTGAAAAATTGCCACTGAGTCTGGTATAGATGAGACAGTTGTATAGACTTGGAGAAAAATGTAACATTCCAGAAGGCTCCTAACGCATGGATCTGCTCTCAAGCTCACCCATCTGGCTGCTAGTGGCCTCAGGTCCTGGCCACCTGGGCCTCAGCATAGGGCTGCTCAGGGCATGGCAGTGGGCTCCCCCCAGAACAAGAGAGCAAGAGAGAGAGAGAACCCCCCGACTCAAGTCTTTTTATAACCTAATCTTAGAAGTGACAACCCCATCACTTCCTGTTTTCTCTTCACTAGACCCAGACATCACTCCCCACCCACACTCAAGGGGCAGGGATTCCAGCAGGATGTGAATAGAGGAGCTGGGATGGCCGGGATGGTGGAGGGCCTTCTTGGAGGCTGCCTACCACCGTCTCCCAGGGACGCCGGGTTGAGCGGGGTAAGGGAAGGTCCTCTCCTCGGAATCAAACACACTCGGAGCTGAACGCTGACTCTGGGCCAGGCATTGTTCCGAGAACTTTATACCGACTCCTCAATACCACCCTAGGAGGTGGGCACTATTATTATCCACATTTTATGGGGCACACAGAGGGAAAGTAGTTTGTTCTCAAGTCCCACAGCCGGTTAAGAGCTGGAGTTGGCGGGGATTCAGATCCACGTGGTTTGAGCCCAAGGAGGAAGCTGGGTTGGGCATCTGGGCTGGGCATGGTGTGTCAGAGGAGCCTTGCGAGAGATGGGCAATAAGCCCCCCAACCCAGCCAGATATTTGGGTCTGAAGTTCGGGAAGCAGAGGGGTCAGAACTGGGCACGCTGGGTGCCCTTAGCCGGGCGTGCGGAGGGGACTGATGACTCTTGGGGAGGAGAGCTCACCTCCAGGAAAAGAGGGTGCAGACGGGACAGAGGATCTCTGTGGCCAGGGGTGGCCAAGGAAGGCTGAAGGCGCGGCCACCGTGGCCTCTGCCTCGCTGGAGCGGTGAGAAAGCAGGGGGGCAGAAGGCAGAGTGAGGACGAGGGAGGCCCACCAGGAGAGGCTGCGGGGTGGGGACAAAGGCTGAGGAGGGGGGTTAAGTTCCTGCTTAGGACGTCTGGGTGGGGGCGGGGCCCAGGTCCCGCTGTGGCCACGCCCCTGCCCTCTCCGCAGGACCGGCACCGCCCCAGACCCCGCCCAGGCTGCCGCCCCGGATGTGGCCTCCCAGGTCAGCAGCCCCGAGGCAGCGAGTCAGGAGCGTGGCAAGCTTGCCACACCCAAAGGCTGTGCCCCCTCCTCAGCCGGTCCAACCCGTTTGCCCGGCGCCCTGCTGACGGTCCTCAGCCCTTAGCCCCTACGGTCCGCCTCTGGGAGCGACCCGCCCCCTCGGAGCGGACTGTCACTGCGCGAGGCACCTCCTCCTGCAGGAAGCTCACCGCGCCTCCTAACCATTCCCAGGCCTTTTGAGGGCGCAGATGAGGGATTTGTGTAGGCAGAGTTGCAAGAATCCAGGCCCCCTCCCCCCATCACAACGCCGATATTTACTTTCTCCCCAGAACCAACTTCCCAGCACTCACCCGGTGCCACAGACCCTGCAAGGCCTGGCCTCCTCGGCGGTGGCCCTCCTGGCGCCTCCCGACCAGCCGCGAAATCTCTCCAGCAAACATTGGACAACATCCTCACTGCTCTTCCTTGACTCCGTCCGACCATCCAGCGACCCAGATGCTCAGCTAAGCCTCCCCCGACCGTTGGGCAGATGGAATCGTTTGCTGGGTCCTCACCATCTGGCGGGACCTTGCTCACTGCCCCACCCCACCCCTGCATCCTGGCCCAGCTCCATGCCTTGCCCAAATCTTTCCCCTGCCTACCAAGCGACCCTCCCCGTTCCAAACGTCCAGACCTTTCCCATCTTTCGAGGCTCGGCTTAAAGCCCGCTTGCTGAGTTTGAAAAGGCAACTGAACCTCTCTGGGCCTCAGTTTCTCTGGTTGTAACAGGAAGCGTCTCTGTGCTCCTCACGGATGGGAGCTGGGGGGAGGGCAGCGGCGCGGCCTGTAGGGGGGGGGCCCCCTGAGCCTCGAGGCCCTCCCGGCCTGTATGCCCGGCCAGGGCCCCGGGTGCTCGCTCAGCCTCGTCAGGTGCTGATGGCGCCACGGGCGGCCCATTCCGGCCTCCCCCCCCCACCCCAGAATCCCCCCATGAGCCCCTGAAACTCGGCCCGGGCGGCCCCGCGGGAGGACGCCTGTGCGGAGTTGAGGGGAGGGAGGCGGGAAGAAATCCGAAGACTCAGGGCGCCCTATCAGCCACCGGGGGTCCCCATACCGCAGCAGGCGCACTGCGAGGTGGGCGCACCACGTGTCCGGGGCCGGAGGGGGAGGCCCCCCGGGGAGGTCCCGGCCCCGCCCCCCCGCCGTGAGCCTCGACTCCCGCGTGGGTGAAATGGGCGAACCGCTTCGCGCCCAAGTCGTGTCCCCGCCGGGACCGCAGCGCCCCCACGTCGTGTCCCCGCCGCCGGCCTGGCGAGGGCGTTCTGTGGTCCGATTCTAACAGCTACGCGGTCACAGGGAAAAACTCAGACAATACAACATAACGAAACGAAACAAAACCCAAAAGATTGCTGTGGTCTAGACTCTACCCCTAGAGCCACTTGGGGTACGCGGGGCCCGGGCAGCAGGTGTCATTCCTCGAGGGCAGGGGTGCTCAGGGCTGCTCAGCGGCCTCCAGGGTCTCAGAGCCCAGACCCGGGGTCCTTGGTCAGCCCCCGCCCCAGCAAGGGGTTTTCCTGGGTAGGGACGCGCCGCCATCGCTGCACCTGCCCGAGCCTGGCCTGGGGGGAGTATCGCGTGCCCTGCACAGCGAGGGACCGGGCAGCCAGTTTCCACCTTCTCCCCCCACCCCCATGGCTTGTGGGTGAGGTCGTAGTGAACGGACCTGCAGTTTGCAAGACCTGGGGCTCCTCGCCTCCGGGGACCCGCGGGTGTGTGGCGCCCCCAGCCCACCGAGCGTGCGCCCCTCCTCCTGACACCCCAGGAGATTAAGTGGGAACTTTGAACTCTGTTCTGGAACCCTGATGGGAAAGATTAATCCAATTGCTTTTCAAACCCTGGCCTTGCCTTGCAAACTCCTCCCGCAGCCAGGCTGCCCGCCCCTCTGTCTGGCCTCCATCTCTTCCTTCCAGGACTGTTGACCCATTCTACAGGCGGCACACAGGGGGTCGGGCAGTGCCATGACCAGGAGCCTGACTTGCAGTGCTGTTTCCTGTGCATATGGTCCCGCTCATCCCATCCTGCCCCCAACACACACACCCTTGGGAGTCCCGGGTCCTGAGTCCCACCTTATCCCGGAAGCCTCCTCTCCACTCAGTGACTCACCACCCAATCTGGAGTGGGTCCTTTATTCAGCGCCCTTGGGTGCATGATGGGGAGGGCGCATGTGTGACTGCTTCTTTCTCCAGCGGCCTGGGCTGGACCACTGAGGGGCCTAGAGCAAGGCCAGCCGGCACCCTGGATTTCTTGGCCTGGGCTCAGTGACCTCTGGGGGCCCTCCAGGGCTGGACCTCCTGAGCCTGAGGGCTGTTCCCACTCCACCGGGCTCACCCTGAAGGGTCCTCTGTCCACTTCCAACCCTCCTTCTTCAAATAAGAGCACCCTGGTTTTCCAGGGGGAGCCCCACCCAGCGGCCCTGCAGGCACGCTATGGCGAGCGGCGCATTATCCTCCCAGCTCTGAGCCTGGCAATCAGCATATTCCCTACTGGTTTGGGGACACCACCCAGCCCAGCAGTGGGCGAGGGGGAGCTGGTGACCTGGCATTGCTAGGGCCACCTCTGTCGAGGATCTCATCCAAGGGGGTGGAAAAGGGAGGGCAGGCTGCAGAGCATGGTCGTGGTGTCACAGAGCCCCTGGACGGGTCTGAGGCTGGGTCCATACTGGACTTCTCCCATCGGCTTTTCTGGCTTCTGGCTGTTCAGGGTCTTCAAGTCCTCACCTGACTCAGTTTATCTGTTTACCCTAAACCTGTTCCATTTTCCAGATTCCTTCATTCATTCAGCCCCTCCTCTCTGAGATAGCCTCAGGAGGTGTCCTGAGTTGACAGGGACAGAGCCCTGCCCCTCTGGGGATTACAAGCTGGGACACACCTAAGAGATGGTCTGTGTCGCAGAGCTAACACATCCCCTGGGCGGACCTGAGGTTCCCTGAGGAGGAGCCGCCGAGAGAGCCGCACAGTGACGGAATCTGTGAAGGGGCCGGCGCTGGAGGGAAGGAAAGTTCTCCGAGGAGCAGTTAGCCTAGGAGACTGGGAGGACTCTGGCTTCCTTGAAAGAAAAACGAGGTGGGGGCGGGGAGTGGAGACTGGGGCCCACGGAGCATCTGTGGGCCCTGCAGGCGTTTGGAGTTTAGCCCAGCAGCGCTGAGTAGCCATGAGTGGGTTTTACGCTGGGGTGTAGTGTGGCCCTTAGGATTTTAGTGGATCCCTCTGGCCTCGGTGCCTGCCCAGGGCTCGGCCAGCTTGGGAAGAAAAGAACTCCTTGCTGCATCATGCAACACCGCAAGCTGCCTTCTCACCCCGCTGTGGCTTTGGGGAGGTGAGGGGAGCCTGGTGAGGGGGCGGGTGCCACACCCATTTTGCAGATGTTTGTAGACCGCGGTACGATCCTGGCTGTGATGGGCTGAACGGGACAGAGAACACCAGTTCTGTGTGTACCGCTTAGAGTGGGAGAGGGGTCCCAGGCTGCAGATGAGTAGGAATCACCAGGGAGACATGCCCAGAGGCAGAGCTGGGGGTGGAGGGGTGTCGGGGGGGGGGGGGGGGAGAGAGAGAGGGAAGCGCATCTGCAAAGGCACAGTCAGGGAAGAGCACAGTGTGCCAGGGGTACCCCTGACTCAGAACTTGATTATAAAGAACTTGAAGTCTGCCTGCCCATCTGTCATTGTGCCTCTCCGGGGCTGCTAAGGTGCAGGCGAGGAGCAGAGAGAGGCCCCTAGGTTTGGGTGTACATGGTGGTTGCAGCAGAGGGGTGGTGGAGGAGGGGCAGGGAAGGCCACATCAAAGTTCAGGCTGTTGGGCGGGGGTGGGGGTGGGGGGTTTAGCTGGGGGACAGAGCAGAGAGGTTGAAAATGGAGAATAAACCCACTGCTTATCTCTGCTTCCTCTGGAAGCTTCATTACAACGATGGCAAAGAATAAAAAAAAAAAGGCATAAATAAGAGAAGAGATAATGACGGATTAGTGGTCCAAAACATTTTTCGAGACAGAAACTGATGGGACTCAGCAGAGGAGAGGAAGGAGCCCTGATGGGCCCCCCTGGGTGCCTGAGGAAAGCACCCATGTGCTAGCAGAAACTGATGGGGCTGGGGCTGGACACTGTGGGAGGCCAGGTGGGGTCAGAAAACAGCCCAGTGATTTCCTGCCCCCTGATGTTCACACACACACACACACACACACACACACACACACACACACACACACACACCTGTGAATCCCTTCCCCCTGAGTGTAGGCAGGACCTGTGACTTTCCTCCAACTGATAGAATACAGCACAGGTGTTGGGATGTCACACTTCCATCTAGACAGGAGTGAGAGATTCTCCTGTTGGCAAGGAGCCAGGGCCCTCAGTCACACAGCCACAAGAACATAAATCCTGCTCCAGCAACCAAATGAGGTTGGAAGCAGATTTTTTTTCCCCCAGCAGACCCTCCAGATGACCGTGGGATTGGTCCTCTGATTGCAGCCATGTGAGGCTCCGAATAAGGGACCAGCTCAGTGGGACTTCTAACCCCCGGGAATGGTGAAATAATATATGTGTGCTATTTTCAGCTGCCTCATTTGTGGTGATTTGTTATACAGCATAGAAAACGCATACACTCACAAGTCTTCCAGCTGCTCAGCGGGGCAGGTCCGTCCGCTTACTGTTTCCACGCATCCTCCTGCAGGAGACGCATAATCTCTGCAGAGAGATTCCAGAATCAGGGCAATAGGCATGGCAGAAGTAGGGATGAGTGTAGGGCTGGAAAAGGTGCTTGAGGGACCCAACACTTCCCTGCCCTCCTTCTAGAACGCCAAAAACCACGCATGCATCCCCAGGCAGAGGATTGGAGGGGTCGTCTATGGAGACCCAAGAGCACCACGCCTGGAAGATTCCCGATGACCCACTGCCCCTGGCTGTAAAGGCCAGGTAACTTCCTTTGGTGAATGAAAATAGAGTGGAAGTGACATGTGGTCCTACCTTTGCTCTTTCCCCTCTGCCTCAGAAGAGAACGTCCTGGATGGAGGCAGCACCTCTAGGCCAGGTCCCAGAATGACAATGACGCAGAGCAGAGCTGGAGAGGCCTGCAGATGCCATATAACATGAGGGAAAATAAACCTTGGCTGTTGTACGCCCCTGAGATTTGAGGGGCGTTTGTTACTGCAACATAATTTAGCCAAGCTGCCTGGATGCCTGGTAACCCAACAGGGAATTCTTCCACACCAAGAAATTCCAATTGGCTTGTCCGTGCCCCACTCTAGTGTTCGTGGCAGCCAAGGCTCCGCAGGCATTAGAGAAAAACCTCCAATGGGAAGGACAGAGACCAAAACAAAGAGAGAAGTGGGATGAAAAGAGATGATTCTGGGAGCAGAAGCAAATGTCAAGTAAACTCCAATTCCTCGGAGAAGACATTAAACCAGAACGATATTTGTTTTAAGGGAGCAAAGAGCTTGTGGAGTTTAAAAGATGATAGTTAAAAATAAAGGGGGGGGGAAAGGGAAATCCCCTGGAGAGTAGACTTAAATGATAGATGGAAGATAAAAGAAAAACCAAGCAAGGTAGTGGATGAGCTCAGGAGTTCTACAGTGGAAGTCCAGGGGTCCTGGAAGGAGAGGCATGAAGGGCCTTGTGCACCTTGAAATTCTATACCTGACTAAGCCATCGCCAAACGTGAGGTTGGATGAAAACCTTTTCAGGTCTGCAAAGATTATACTAATCAGTCTTCCATGCACCTTTCTCAGGAAGCTGCTGGAGGATGTCCCCCAGCACAGTGAGGGAGGAAATCGAAAAAAGACATGGACATGGGATCCAGGAGACAGCATCCAAGGGAAGAGAGAAGCAAAGGGGAGACCTGGATCAACAGTAGCTGTGCTGCAGGCCCAGGGAGCAGCCAGCTTGGACTGCCACAGGAGGGGCTCCTGGGAAGGAAGTCGGGGGGCAGTGGTGAGGACAGATTCTGGGATGAGTGGTGGATGGTACTGGGAGATTGCTGGAGCACTGGGAGATCTTAGAGACGGCTGTGTAAGGAATGGCCACAGATTTATCTTGTGGCTTGTATGGGTCAGGAGTCTGGGCACGACTTAACTGGGTCCTCTGCTTATGATCCCATAAGGCTATGCTCAAGGCACCTGCTGGGCCTGCAGTCTTATCCGAGGCTCAACTGGGGAAGGCGCTACGTCCAAGCTCACTGAAGTTGTTGCTGAAATTCAGTTCCCTGCTGCCTGGGACCAAGGGCTTCAGTTTCTTGCTGACTGTTGACCAGTGGTTGCCCCCAGGTCCTAGAGGCCATGCGTCCTCCTAGTCACATGGGCCTCTCCACAGAGGCCACCCACAACATGGCTACAAAGGGTTTGAGCACACGATGGTGGGGATCTTTGGGAGCCCTTTTTGAAGCAACTAAACAAAGCTAATTATTCACTTGATGAAAAACCAGAAAAAAACAGAAAGGAAACATAACCACAGTGCATTACTTGGCTCAATAGCAAGCAATGTTTATATAATCATTACATGAAACAACTGAATATTGGTTTAGCCAAAAATTGTTACATATTGGTAATGAGATGGGTCACAGGGAGAGCATGCGGCGTGGGTGCCTTGCAGGGAAGGGTATGAGAAAGCTGAACCCTTATCTTCTGTGAAAGGAAGTTAGTAGATAATGGCTCAAACTGGGAAATCAAGTAACAGCCACACAAGCATGTTATTTATAAACATGGAGATAAAATCCAGAAAAAGCCAGAAGAGTTGACTGTGGTTGTTCAGGGGGAAGGATTGGAGGTGGGGGGCAGCTGGGGAGGGGCTGCTGATCCTCATTACGGGCCTGTTTGTCTTTCCAAGTTCGGTGCATATACTTCGAACTACTGTGTTACTTGGATAAAAATACACATTAATTAATTAATAGAGAAAGCGATAAGGGTGGAGGGAAAAAATCCTTGAGAGTGAGCAGTAGAGTCCCCAGGGATGCTGTGCAAACTGGAGCCTCTCCCTACCCTGGGGGGAGGGGCTCGAGGGATCGGAGGGGGACACTCACTGATGGGCTCAGGAGGGAATATGGAAACCAGAGCTTCCCCAGGGAGAATACGGATCCACCTGGGGACAGGGAAGCCTGGAGCTGGAGGGGCTGGAAGGATTGGGGAAGACCATGGTGGTGGGGGTGGGGGAGGGGGGGTGGGGGAGGAACCACAGGCCCGTGAGAGATGCCCCCCACCCCAGGGCGCGCCCCTCTCCATAGACATTGCTTAGGAAGATTCTGAAGGCTTCAACGAGGCTTGATTTTGTTTTTAATTGGGAAGATTTTGTTTGTTGTTGTTTTAAAGATTGTATTTATTTATTTTATTTTAGAGAGGGATTGCGAGAGGGCGTGGGCCTAAGCGGGGTGGGGGTGGGGGGGTGGAGGGGCAGAGGGAGAGGGAGAAAGGGAATCTCAAGCAGACCCCTCCGGGCTGAGCAAGGAGCCCCATGCGGGGCTCAATCCCGCAACCCCGAGATCATGACTGGGGCGAAACCAAGAGTCAGACACTTAACCGACTGAGCCACGCAGGTGCCCCTAATTCGGGAGATTTTGTATAATTTGTTTTAACGTAAGTAATAAATGTTTCCGGTAGAAATATCAGGAAAGCACCAGATGTCTTGGAAAAGCACCCCCAACAATGGCGAGCACTGCTAGGCTGTCAGCTTTCCCCGGCGTTTCCTGTCCTTCCGGTTCCTGTTACTGTCAACCCCCGCCCCCTCCCCGCCCCCGTCCCCGCCCCTTCCCCGCCCCTTCCCCGCCCCCGCCCCCTGGGCCTCTCTCTCACAGAGGGTCTCTCGCTCCACATCCATGGTCTGCATCCGGCTGTATTATTCACTTAGGCATCAGTCTGGGCGCTCTTTTTTTTTTTTTTTAATTTTTTAAGATTTTATTTATTTATTTGACAGGGAGACACAGCGAGAGAGGGAACACAAGCAGGGGGAGTGTCAGAGGGAGAAGCAGGCTTCCCGCCGAGCAGGGAGCCCGATGCGGGGCTTGATGCGGGGCTCGATGCGGGGCTCGATGCGGGGCTCGATCCCAGGACCCTGGGACCATGACCTGAGCTGAAGGCAGACGCTTAACGACTGAGCCACCCAAGCGCCCCAGTCTGGGCGCTCTTTCCACCATCAAGACACCCAGAGAGAGCGGTCTGGCTCCTTCTCCAGGCCCCGGTGCCCGGACAGCCCCATGTGTGCACCAGTCCCCGGTGGTGGGTGTTCAGGTCGGGTGTCTGGTTTTGCTCTTATTAGCGCAGCAGCAGATGGGACACCTCTGCACACCCTGCTAGGCTTTCTTTTGTCCCCCCTGGGGGAGGAGCCTGCCCTGGGAGCCTGGGTCCAGCTTAGCACACTGGTCGAAGGCTAGAGTCCCAGGCCCAGCAGCAGCGTCGTGGCCTGAAAGCTTGAGGAGGGTCCAGGGGATGGAGGTGAGCGCCAGGAATGGCGGGGAGCAGTGGGGGTAAAAAGGATTTCTGAGGGTGCTTCAGTGCCTGGCAACCACGAAGGGCACAGGGCTGAGACACTCCGTCCAGAGCACAGAGGCTGGAGGCTGACGTGGGCTTTACCATTTCCTCCCTGTGCATGCTGGAGAGAGGCCTGGAGCAGCTTGTGCAACCTCTCTTGGCATGTTTCCTCATCTGTAATATTGGGCTGACAACAGCACACCTATCCCAGGCGAGGGGGTAGGAGACAGCTGGGAAAGGCAGAGACAGCCGGTGGGGGCCCTCCCGGAGGAGGGGTGACTGCACTGGGCTATGGAGGGAAGCCGGTAGCAATTGGACCAGAAGGGCATGTGTGGCAGAATTTGGGTCTGAACTGCCTACCCCTTGGCTCCAGCCCCTCCCGTGGCAGGGCCTGGCCTCCGAGCCTGTTTCCTCAACCAAATCATAGGCATGGCAACCCCCACTCTGGAGGGACCTGGTGGTTAACTAGTAGTAACTTGACTCATTCCTGCCTTGCATGCCTGGGAGCTTCTTCAGCCCTGGGATGGCCCAAGCCATGAGCCCCATCGCCTCTTCCCGGGATGGTTCCGCCAAGTCTCATGTGCTGTTGTCTTGGAGAGACTGATTTTGGCACAGGTATGTCTCCAGAGACAAGGAGTGTCACGAAGTCTGAGGCCCTAGATGGTATCTGGGCTCCTTCCCAGAGGCCCCTCACCTCCCCCCAGTCACGGCTTGGGATCTAGCAGGGGACGGGGTTCTGACCATGGGGACAGGGGTCCTGGAGGAAAGGTTGCTGCATCGCAAAGGCTGGGCGGACCCCCAGGCTTTCTCTCGCCCTAGAAGGGGGGGGCGGGATCAGAGGGGAGTGGGGGGTGGCCTGGGAGCAGTGACAGCGCAGACACCACCCCAGGACATTTGGGAGTCCCACCCACTTGGTCCCAGGTCTCCAGGGCAAGGTGGATATCTCTTTCCAGGCATGGACCACCCTCCCCACTCCTACTCTTGCCGAGAGCAGGGCCTGCTGAGCTCTAGCGCAGACCCCCACATGCCCGGGGTGGGGGGGGGCGCTGGAGTGCCTCTGGCCTCCCGGAGAAGGTCCTGAGCTGGCTGCTCGGTGGCGACTGCAGGAGGGATTACATTCCACCCCTGCACCCTGTGCGTACATATCCAATTACAGAAATGAACAGAGTATCCCCTTACCAAATACCATGGTCTAGTGGAACTTACTTC
The DNA here is from genome assembly GCF_003265705.2 of Callorhinus ursinus. NCBI lineage: Eukaryota > Metazoa > Chordata > Mammalia > Carnivora > Otariidae > Callorhinus > Callorhinus ursinus. Next base: position 70,685,115 of record NW_027397070.1, read on the forward strand.
ATTTTTTTTTAAAATGCTGGTGGCTGTACTCATGATTGCCCCACACTGGAGACCACCCAATTATCCCACAACCGGGGAATGGATATATGAATGTGCCATATTTGTAAGAAGGAATGCCATGTGCCGTGAAAATGAAGGAACTACGGATCCGCCGACACCATGGAGGAACTTCTCAGGCATCACAGGGAGTGAAGGAGTCCTCATCCCACAAATACATACCTTGTGGCTCTATCTCCAGGAAGTTCTAGAACAGGTCAAGGGGACAGAAAGTGAATCAGTGGTTGCCTGGGGCTGGAGGGCCCACAGGGAGGGGCCACTGAGGAAAACTCTGGAGGGATGGAAATGTTCTATGTTATGATTTGTGCATACGTTGGTCAAAACGTACAGAACTAGATACTTCAAATGGGTGCATTACACTGTATGATAATTTTGCATAAAAGGAAGAAAATGCTGGTTGTTCCAAAAATTGATTGCATGACCTACTTGACGAATCAATGGCTGGTCCTCTCTCCAGACTGTGCTAACATCTGGGGAGGGGAGGGGCAGGAAAATACAGACGTGTGCAAAGGGGACCTCACCATGCCGGCGAGCCGGACAGATGGCTTTGCCAAAGGAAGTTTGAGGGGGAGCATGAGAGGAGTTAAACAAAAGAGGTGAGGGAGAGCTGGAGGCAGACAGGAGATTTGCAGGAGCAAAGACAGCAGGTGGGAGGGTCATGAGCTCTCAGGGGGGCCCGGCGGGGGGTGGGGGGCTTGTGGCCTGAGTGCCTCTGGAGGAGGTCTCTTTGTCCATCCATCCTGTTCTGTGGTGCAGCCCTGTGCCCGATGCTCATAGATTTCTACTGAATGAGTGAATGAATGAATGAATGGGAGAAGAGTGAATGCTGAGGGCAGGGAGGGTAGTGTCAGCTGAGGCTGTGAGGCAGACCCCATTGGCTCTATCCCTGAGTGCTGGGAAAGCGCTCCTCAGCAAGTGTGGCAGGACCAGAACCTCCTAGAAAAGCACAGTCGCCCGCCCCTCCTGATCCCACCACCCTACTCAGAAAGGCTTCTCACTAATTGGCCAAGACCCAGTTCCTGATCAGTTCCATGAAGACTCACCAGCCCATCCTGCAGCTGGGGTCGCTCCCACCGCCACCTCTGCAGCTGTCTCCTCCTGCCCTGATCCCCCCCTTGAGTGGAGTGGACATTGTGAAAGGCTGTGAGGTCTTCCACATGCAGAAAGCTGAATGAAGCCAATAAATCTCACGAGCCTCGCTCCGAGCGGCCAGTGCGGCTGCGTGGCACCCAGCAGGCCCCAGGCCGGTTAACCCTGCACTCAACAGTTTTGCTTTCTGGTTCTGCAAGAGGGGCCACTATGGCTGTATCCACCGATCTGCCACCGGCTTGTGCATCAGCCGTGTCCCCAGCAGCTTTTCCTGCCAGACACTGGAGGAGGAGGGGGTGGGGGATGTTTGCAGGTATCCTCAGTTTTGAAAACTGGGTGCCCGTGTGGGCCAGAGAGAGAGCTCCCAGAGTAGGCACTGTGCCAGGTGAACATGGAGGGGGAGGGGGCCTTGGGGTTGGGCGAGGGGAGAGCCCAACCCCTTCCTGATGGAGGACCTGCCCCTTCTTGCTTCTTTCCTGTTTCCCCAGCTCCACAAGGACTGTAGCTCCACTTCCCCAAAGGCCGCTCTCCAGAGCTAAGAACAGTGATGACGGCACCGCACTAGGCACGGCCCCGAGGTTTGGCACACGAACTCATTTGCTCTCCTAAAGCAGCAAGTTCTAGTATAGTCATCCCCTTGTGCACCTGAGCACGTGAAGTACTGAGTGGTGGCTCCCCAGTCCAGAGCCAGCACGTGGCCGACTGCTGTCCCCACTCCACGCTCCAGCTGTGGGGACTGTCAGCCTCCCACCGTCAGTTTGCCCTCCAGCCAGTGAGGGTCTCCACTACCCCATCCGACCACAGCACTGTCTGCTGCAAGCCCTCCGTTGGTTAGGAATACCGTATGATCCAGAAATTCCACTTCTAGATAGACATTCAAAAGAATTGAAAGCAGGGACACGAACAGATATTTGCACGCTCGTGTTCATAGCGGCGCTATTCACAACAGCCAAAAGGTGGAAAGGACCCGAATGTCCACCAGCAGAGAAATGGATAAACAACATGTGATCTGTCCCTACAGCGGAATATATTCAGTCTTAAACAAGGAAATTCTGATAGATGCTACAGCATGGATGGACCCGATGGACATTATGCTAAGTGAAATAAGCCAGTCACAAAAGGACAAATTATGTATGATCCCTTTTATGTGAGGTCCCTGCAGAAGTCAAATGCTTTGAGACAGAGTGGTGGGTGCCGGGGGCTGGGGGGCTGGGGTTGGGAAGTTAGTGTTTCAGAGGAGAGAGCCTCGTTTTTGCAGGATGAAAAGAGTCCGGGGAAGGACAGTGGTAATGGTCACACAACAATTTCTTACTGCCACTCAACTGCACCCTTTAAAATGGTTTTGTGTGTGTGTGTGTACTTTTAACACAATTCAAAAAAAAAAAATTAAGCAACACACCCTCCTGGGGCTGTCACCTCCATGGCAGGACCAGCTACATAATTTGCAGGGCCCAGCGTGACATGAAACGGCAGGGGCCCCTCGTTCAAAAATTAGGAAGTTCAAATTGGCAACAGCCGAACATTAAGTCAGAGGGGTCTCTTCCGGGCAGAGAAGCCCGTAGGGGGGCAGAGGGGGCAGCCCAAGCAGCGCGCCTTCCCGGGGGGGCTGTCACCTGGCCTCCTCTGTGGCTGCCCTGCAGGGTCCTCCTGAGGAGGGACTTTCTTTCCGGCCAGGGGAAGAGCCCCAGACCTCTGGCCCCCGGACTCTGTGCCTCACGCTCGGCGGCGGGAAATGCTCTTCCAGCAGCTTCCTGCAGGCTCAGGTCCAGGTGCAGCCGGCTCAGCTGAGCTGGGCCGCTTCCGACTCGTCCTGCCTCGGCCCTGCCCAGCCCGGGGCCTACCCACACACCGCGCCGTGGGCATCAGGTGAATGAATCAACTAGACCCAAGTCACCACGTTTTATTCAGAATAATGACAGTCACTAGCAAGCAGCTGGCACCTGGTCTTCCCACAGCCACATGGGATCGTACTCATGTGTCACGGGCAGGAAGGGGCGGGAAGAGGCAAGGGACCCACGCGGGGACACCCGGACAGTGCGCCTGGGTCCTGTCTTCACCGGCCCCCAGGGGGAACAAGCCGGTCTCCCCCCCAGGTGCACATTCAGGGCTGCTCCTTTGCAGCATGCCCATTTGCCTGGCAGGGAGACTGAGGCTGGCCCGCAGGTGACCTGGGGACAGGGCAGCTCTCCATCGGCTGGCAGCACCTTCCTGCCTGCCTTGCTGCCCAGCCAGTGTTGCCAGCACAGAGCTGTCGCCATGGTGACGGTGGGAGTCAAAGGGCGCTGGCAAAGTGGCGGCTGCACCACTTGGAAGCCTCACTGTGAGCCTTGGCCTTCTAGGGGCCTTGGGTCCTCTTGTGTTCTCTGGGCCTCAGTTTCCTTATCCGGACAACGGAGCAGGGCCCCAGAGGCTCCAACAGCTTCTCGGCTTCTTCCTGGGTTTGTCTGCTCTTTTCTTCCCTTTCTCCTCTTCTCTTGGCAAAAAATAAACTCAGAAGGTCCTGGGTGGGGTGCGGGGCCTGGGGCATATGCAGACTTCTGAGGGGCCCAGGTTCCTCCCTCCATCAGACACAGGAGGAGGCAAAGGCCTGGCTGGTGGCGAGGGGAGGGGAGAAGGGTCACCTGGCACCCGCTGAGGCCCAGGGCAGCCTCTTCCAGCTTGGGGCCGGGCTGTGGGGGGCCAGGGAGTGACAGGGATGATCCCTCTCTCTTGGCCTGGCCCTGTTTCCAGCACTTGCCACAATCCACGGGCCCCGGCAGGACCAGGCGATACTGTCATGGTGGCAGAAGCCCAGCTCCCCCCACTCCCCTCCTGGTGTGTCGGCAAGGCCCTGCCCGGCCACACAGTTCCTTCCCAAGAGCCCAGTTCATCGGCAGTCACAGGCTGGAGGACGCTGTCATCCCCCTACCACAAGTTCAGCCTCGGTTTCCCCATCTGTAAAAGACTATGAACAGAGGTTTAGACTCCAACCCCCTCCACCCAGCCCTAGGATCTCCAAGACCTGGTTCCAGTCACCATCGGCCGGTCTGAGGTGCCACGGGGCCCTGGGGCTCCCTGGACTGTGCCTCGGGCACCTGAGGCGTGTCTGTGGGTAGCAAGTGCTCTCCGCTGTGCCCAGCCCCATTGGGCTAGACTCTAGGCCAGGGGCCTACCACAGTGAAGGGCGGGACCCCAGAACCCACAGTCCCAGTACCAAGAAAAGCAAGCCAGCGCCAGGGTCAACAGGTCCCTCAGTACCTGTGGGGCCCTGGGCTTGATTTCCTTACCTGACGCTCTGGGGTGATCCCAGGTCCTCCCAGTGTGCGATGATTCTGACTGGTGGGGATGGGGGTGGAGATGAGAGGCTGTTCCTAATGGGGTAGGGAAAAGTAATAGGTCACTCTGGGACGGTCACAAAAAAGGCCCAGCCAGCCCTGCTGGACCAGCCCACCCTCAGGGAATGGATGGGCTCCATGAGGGCTCTGGGCCCCTCTGCCAAGTGTGATGTCCTTCCAGTGAGTGACCTGAGCTAGGTCCCGCCCATGTGGTATTCTTGCTCTAGGAAGCAGAACCAACGCAGCAGCATGAGACAGAGATGAACCGTGTCGGACAGCCCCCCACCTCTGCAGCCCTCAGGGCCCCTGCATCCTGGGCTCTGGGCCTGCCATCCGCTTTTTCCTTCACACCCTGGCCCATGACCCCCGCCTGGAGTGTGTGAGGAGCTGCCTGTGATATGCTGGGGGCCCCCTTGGGCCCCAGCACCCCTACACAACCCAGGGGCAGGAGGCTTGGGGGGCTTTGGTGGCAGCCCTGCCAGTGATCAGTCAGCTAGTCAACAAACTAAAGCATCACTCAGCACATGGGGTGCATATGGGGAGGCAGGGCTATGGGGGGGGACCGGAGACCCCTGCCATGCCCTCCAGCCAACCCCTTCCCCAGGCTCAGAGAGCCTTAGCCCAATCTTCCCGGATGGGGGTTCCCTTCCCATCAGGGGCAGCCCTGGGCACCCAAGCCCTGCCCCAGGCACCAGCTGTCCATACCCAGGCTAATATCCCCACATGCTCTGGTCCCGGTTGGGAAGACAAAGACCTCAGTTTGGGATCACTGTGGAGGTTCAGGAAATGCCCACCGTGTGGCCCCGTCCACCCCACTCAACGCTGTAACGGAGGGACCAGCCCCATCACCTGGGCCCTGGTGACCAGGGCGGGCTCTGTGGTGGAGAGGGCCCTCCAGCTGAGCCTAAAGCATCAACCAAGATAGAAGAAGTGGGGAGGGCATTCAGGCAGGGGCACAGCCCCCGCGAAGGCGCCTCGACCTCTTGCCAGTAGCAGGGAGGTGGGACCTCCTGAAACAGGCTGCATGGTCAGGGCTGGGGCTGCGGGACTCAACAGGACGATGGCAGGAGTGGCGGGGCTCTCCAGCAGCCCCTCCTTCCCGCTCAGCCATAGAGTTCCAGAATTTGTTCACAGGGCTCAAATATATGCTGGGTTTTCCTTATGCATAATCTGTGATTTATACCACTCAGTCTTCCAGAGAGAATTAGCAACAGCCTACAGAAAGTAAAAAACGATCAACTCATAACAACAAGAATAGATAATATTGAACAATCAAGAATGTGGGGGAGACACGCACTTGCCCAATTCCCCGGGCACTACCGCTCGGTAATTGTGCATCATAAGTAGCTATGAGTTTCCTGGCAGGCAAGGCATAAAGGGAGAATGGGCTGTAGGAACTTCATCTGACCGAGGGGAGTATGTTAGGCAATCGGGAGGCTCACGCTTATTCCCAGAAAGGAGCATTCTAGTGAACTGATATCCTAAACCTCAGGCAGCTGATGCTTTCCATGGGAGGGCCACTGGGGACAGATTAGAAACTGTGATGGGTATTAAGGAGGGCACGTTCTGCATGAAGCCCTGGGTGTTACACGCAAACAATGCATCATGGGTCACCACATCAAAAACTAATGATGGAATGTATGGTGACTAACATAGCATAATAAAATTAAAAAAAACCCCAAAAACCCAAAAACCTGCTGGCCCGGCCCCTGTGGGGCCCTGTCCACTGTGTGGTGCCAGGGTGTCGGCTTTGGGCCTCTGGGCCCCGCTACCCCAGCTCTTCTGGGTCTCAGGAGCAACGCGGATCAGGTGCCTTTTTCAGGAGCCCCAGGCCCCGCCGTGGTGGGAGAAGCTGGCCGGGGCCAGACCATGCAGGGCCTCCCGGCCAGGCTGACGAGTGGCTGGGAGTCCTTGAACGTTGGGAGTGGAGGGGGACCATTGTCATGTAACTCAGGGGCTGGACTGGAGGGTCTGCTGAAAGGCAAGTGAGGGGTTGTCAGGCTACTGTGGGAGCGAGCAGAGCAGCCCCGTGATGAATGAGTGCAGGCGTGAATGACAGAAGGAGGCTGTGCTCGGGACTGGAGCAGGTGGGCCCCCTGTCCCGGCTGTGCTGCAGGCCCAAGTGCCCCAGGAGGGGCTCTGGCCGAGCATGCGGGAAGGGGACTGTGTGCTTGGCCCACTGGGAAATCGGCAGCGTTCTGTGGTGGCTGCAAGTGGAGTAGGGGACTCAGCTGCCCCCTGCACGGTAGCTGCCTGGAGCCACAGCTGTCCTCCAGGGTGGGCCCCGCGGGGCAGAGGGGGGCTGCCTGCGCACTCGCTCCGGAGCTCTCTCTCGGAGCACCAGGGACCCACGGGGGGGTGGGGTGGGGTGGGGACTGAGGCCAGCGGTGGGCTGCAGGGTCTGGGCAAGCACTTCCTCTTCCTGAGTTGTATCACACAGCACGAGCCGGGACATGAGATCCTAACAAACAGGCTCAGAATCTTGTTTTTTTTTAATGATCACCTAGATTTTTTTATTTAACAGTTTTATTGAGATATATACCTACCATAAAATTCACCCCCTGAAAATGTATGATCCAGTGGTTGTGCCACCATCACCATTCTAGAACATTTTTGTCGTCAGAAACAAACACTGGACCCATTAAAAATTAGTCTCTACTTTCCCTACTCCCCCCGCTCCCAGCAACCACTAATCCTCCGGCCTCTATAGATTTGTCTATTCTGGACATTTCCTATAAATGGAATCATTATACGTGGCTTTTTGTGCCTCATTTCTTTCACTTAGGGGGATGTTTTCAAGGTTCATCCTCGTGGTGTGACGAGACAGTGTTTCCTCTCTTCTAGGGGTCGAACGATGTGCCATCATTCGGAGAGACCACATTTTGTTCATCCATTCCTCCGTTGAGGTACATTAAGTTATTTCTACTTTTTAGCTATTATGAATAATGCTGTATGACCATTGGGGTACAAGTTATTATGTGAACGTATGTTTTCATTTCTCTCTCTTTTTTAAAGATTTTATTTATTTATTTGACAGAGAGAGCACAAGCAGGGGGAGCGGCAGGCAGAGGGAGAGGGAGAAGCAGACTCCCCGCTGAGCAGGGAGCCCGATGCGGGGCTCGATCCCAGGACCTGGGATCATGACCTGAGCTGAAGGCAGACACTTAACCAACTGAGCCACCCAGGCGCCCCTGTTTTCATTTCTCTTGAGTGTATCCCTAGAAGGAGGATTTCTGGGTCTTACGATAACTCTGTTTAACTTTTTAAGGAACTGGCAGAATGCTTTTCAGAGTGGCTGCACCATTTTGCATTCCCACCAGCAGCGGATGAGGGTTCCAGTTTCTCCATGTACTCGCCAAAATTTGTTATTGTCTGTCTTTTCGATACTGGGTGTGAAGTGAGATCTCACTGTAGCTTTGATTTGCATTTCTCTCATGACTCAGGATGGTGAGCATCTTTTGATGTATTTATTGGCCATTTACATATCTTCTTGGGAGAAATGTCTATTCAGATCCTCAGTCCATTTTTTTTTTGGAAATAGCCTTTATTTTTTAGGTTCGCAACAAAAGTTGAGTGGAAGGTGGAGATTTCCCACCCCACCCGGAGCCTCATCCATTTTTTTTTTAATAGATTGTAGCATATGCTTTTTTTTTTTTTTAGATTTTCTTTTTTAAGCAATCTCTACACCCAACGTGGGGGTCGAATTTACAACCCCAAGATCAAGAGTGGTGTGCTCCACCAACCGAGGCAGCCAGGTGCCCCCTGCCAATCCATATTTGTTTTTTTAAAGTAGACTATGCCTGGCGTGGAGTCCAATGCGGCTCTTTAACTCACAACCCTGAGATCAAGACCTGAACTGAGATCGAGTCAGAAGCTTAACCGACTGAGCCACCCAGGTGCACCCCCCCATCCATTTTTTTAAAGATTTTTTTAATTAACATATAATGTATTATTTGTTTCGGGGTACAGGTCTGTGATTCATCAGTCTTGCACAATTCACAGTGCTCACCATAGCACATACCCTCCCCAGTGTCCATCACCCAGCCACCCCGTCCCTCCCACCCCCCTCCACTCCAGCAACCCTCAGTGTGTTTCCTGAGATGAAGAGTCTCTTACGGTTTGTCTCCCTCTCCGGTTTCGTCTTGTTTCATTTTTCCCTCCCTTCCGCATGATCCTCTGTCTTGTTTCTCAAATTCTTCATATCAGTGAGATCATATGATAATTGTCTTTCTCTGACTGACTTATTTCGCTCAGCATAATACCTTCCGGTTCCATCCACGTCGTCGCAAATGGCAAGATTTCATCTTTTTGACGGCTGCATAATATTCCTTTGTATATCTAGACCACATCTTCTTCATCCATTCATCTGTTGATGAACATCTAGGCTCTTTCCACAGTTTGGCTATTGTGGACATTGCTGTTACAAACACTGGGGTGCACATACCCCTTTGGATGACTACATCTGTATCTTCGGGGTAAATACCCAGTAGCGCAATTGCTGGGTCGTAGGGCAGCTCTATTTTCAACTGTTTGAGGAACCTCCGTACTATTTTCCAGAGGGGCTGCACCAGCTTGCATTCCCACCAACATTGTAGGAGGGTTCCCCTTTCTCCACATCCCCGCCAACATCTGTCATTTTCCTGACTTGTTCATTTTAGCCATTCTGACTGCTGTGAGGTGGTATCTCATTGAGGTTTTGATTTGTATTTCCCTGATGCTGAGTGATTTTTGAGCACTTTTTCATGTGTCTGTTGGCCATTTGGATGTCTTCTTTGCAGAAATGTCTGTTCACGTCTTCTGCCCATTTCTTGATTGGATTATTTGTTCTTTGGGTGTTGAGTTTTTTTTTTTAAAGATTTTATTTATTTATTTTGAGAGAGAGAGAGTAGGAGCAGGGGGAGGGGCAGAGGCAGAGGGAGAGAGAGCATCTCAAGCAGACTCCATGCTGAGCACGGAGCCTGACAGGGTCTTGATCCCACAACCGTGTGATCACTACCTAAGCCAAAACCAAGTCGGACACTCAACCGACTGTGCCACCCAGGTGCCCCCGCCACTGATTTTTTAATGGTGAAACAACAAGGGTCATTTTCTTGCTCTTGCTTCGTGTCCATTATGGCAGGGTCTCTGGTCCTCTCACTCCTGGATGCCGGCTGATGGAGCTTCACGGTTTGCTATGCAGCAGGGGAGGGAAAGAGGAAGGGTTAAGTCACCCACTGGCTCTAAGAGCTTCTGCCCAGAGATAATACATGTCACTTCTACTCACATTTCGGTGGCAAAGGGAGTCTCCCAGCCATGTTTAACTCCAAAGAGATAGGCGATAGTCCTGTATGCCAGGAAAGAGTGGACATGCTTAAAGACTCACAGGAGTAAAATAAGGTTCTTTCCTGCAGGGCTTCTCAGCGCCTTTACTGGGTATCGTTCACTGTCTCCCCTTGGCAGGGAGTGGGATGCAGCAGGCCGAGCAGCCTAGGCTTACTCAGCTGGGGAACTCTTTTCTCCTAGAGCATCTCACAGGATGAGTATTCCCTGGAATCTCCTTTGGGGACCACTGCCTGGGCTGGTGGCCACTTCCTAGAGTAGGGTGGGCAAAGTTTTTGAAAAGCACTATGTAGTAGATATTTCAGGATTTGTGAGCCATAGAGACAAGCTACTCAGCTCTGCTGTTGTGATGAAAAGACAGTTGCGTGTAACATGTAAACAGATGGCATAACAGGTTATGTGTAGATACTGAAACTTGAATTTCATGGAATTCTCGAGGGTCACAAATTAGTCTTCTTTCACTGATTTTTTTCAACCATTAAAAATGTAGGGACGCCTGGGTAGTTCAGTCGGTGAGGCTTCTGCCTTCGGCTCAGGTCATGATCGCAGGGTCCTGGGATCGAGCCCCGCGTCGGGCTCCCTGCTCCGCGGGGAGTCGGCTTCTCCCTCTGCTCCTCCGCCTGCCTCTTGCTCGTGTGCGCACGTGTTCTCTCTCTCTCAGATAAATAAATAAAATCTTTTTTAAAATTATAATTTATTTTTACATAAATAAATATTATTTATAAAAATAATTAATAATAAAATAATACAAATAATTTAAAAATTAACAAATACATAAAACCATTCTCAGCTCGCGGCTGTCCAAATACAGGTGGTGGGCTGGGTTTGGCAGTAGTTGCTCACCCCTGTCCTCAAGGCTGGAGCCCTGCCTGACCCCTTCACCCGGCAATCAAGCTCCTTCATATTTCTGGGCTTCATCTGCTGCCGCATCTCCACACAGAGCCTAGCAGTGGGCCATGGTGGACCTTTTTCCAGGAACATCACATTCTTCACTCTCAGGAGGCCTCTGCACAGTCTGTTCCTCGTACTGGGAATGCCCTTCCAGAGATCTAGGTTCGGGAAACCTGAGGCTTCTTTTGACTAGGTAGAATAAGAAGCTTGCAATGCTTTCGGCTCCTTCAACCCCAAGGTGCCCTTGTTGGTTATATTCTGATATTTTATAAATGTATCTGTTTCCTCAACTAGGCATGAGCTTCTGGAGGATAGGGACCCTGTCCTCCAGAATTCTGATCTCCAGGCCCAAGGGAGGGAGACCTGGCATGGAGTCTGGGCTGCTGGAGAGTGAAGGAAACGGAACTAGGTAGGAGGGGTGCCCCAAGGCGGGGTCCTGGCCTGGTCAAAGGTGGTGAGGTGGGTTGGGTTTGGAATGCTGGGGGTTCCTGAAGGTTTTAGGGTGATGCTAGGAGAGGTAGGCTTGCTGTAGTTCAACAGTAGGGTGCCTTGAGGGGTTCTTGAGGAGAGGAGGGGCTTAATGATATTGCTGTTCGGGGTGAGGTCCCGCTTTTGAGGCCCCGTCCTGGCACTCTTTGGAGGTGTCCAGATGAAAGTCCCGAACAAGCTATGGGAAGGCCCAGGTTCAAGTTCTGGTTCTGCCGTTCAACTTCCTGCGGGGTCTTGAACAAGTCACTTTTCCTCCTGGGGCTTCAGTTTCCACATCTGTGAAATGGAAGCAATAATCCTTGCAGTGGAGGCCTCCTGGGGTTGCTCTACAGGGTCAAAGTGACTGTGAGGAACAGAGGATGATGGCGGACAGCACTGGACTCTCTTTAGTGGGTATTAATGTGTGCTGGACACTGTGGGGGTGGTGACGGTCAGGAGGGGGCAAGCACAGGCCTTGCAGAGAGCTGACCTGTCGCCGTGTCCCTAGCCCTTGGCACAACATGGGCACCTTAGGTGCGTGGCCCAGGCGTGAAGAGTGCAGGATGGGGCACCTGGGTGGCTCAGTCGGTTGGGTGTCTGCCTTTGGCTCAGGTCATGGTCCCAGGTACTGGGATTGAGCCCCTCATCGCGTTGTCAGGCTCCCCACTCCACAGGGAGTCTGTTTGTCCCTCTGCCCCTCCCCCCTCTCCTGGGCGCGTGCACTCTCTCTCTCTCTCTCTCGTGTTCTCTCTCACGCTCTCTCTCTCTCCAGATAAATGAAAACTAAAGTCTTGAGAAAAGAGTGCAGGAGGCCTGATGCGGGGTCTGGACGAGAGTGGCTTGGGGCTCTGCGAGGTGGTTCTGAGAACTGCAGTAAACCATAGCATCGTCTGCACACACCATGCCCCCTGTTCTCTAGGAACTGGGCATCGAGCTTCCTGTGGCAGATAACATTTGGACCTGAATCCGAGCCAGAAGTTCCCCTCATTTTACAAATGGGGAAACTGAGGCCAGCAAGTGTCAGGGACGGGCTCGGGGGCTCTCAGGCTGCCAGAGGTGGGCCAGTCTTGGCCCAGGCTCGGGGCTCCACTGGACTCTCCCCTGAGGGTCCCACCCAGACACTCCGCTGCAGCACCAGAGAGTCTTGGCGGCTGTGCCTTGTCCCTGGGAAACACAGATGCCAGGATGTTCGGGGAGTCGGTGCCGCTAATTAGTCACATCATTTTTGGCATCTCACACAGCCTCGGGGAACTGGAGAATGTCATTGTCAAAGTATTTTTGAATATTTGCCTTCTCAGCAAGAAGATGCTGTGAGAACACTCTGTCTTCCATTCGGGTGTGGATACTAACAAAAATAACAAGCACCGCGAGCTAGAAGGATCTGGGAGCTCGGGAGAGAGGCCTAGGGAAACCTGGTGCTGCCGGTTACAGCTGCACACTCTGCCCTCTGGGCCTCGTGTCCTACCATAAAATGGCTCATTCATTTCTCAGATATTTGTGGAAGCCCAGTGTGTGCCATGCACTACTCTAGGCTCTGGAGAAACAACTGGGAACAAGACAGACAGGAATCCCTGCCCTCAAGGGGCTACCATCCCAAGGGGGAGCCAGGCGGTACGAGTCAATAAGCTCTGCTGGCTTGTGGCATGTGTAAAGGAGAAACTAAAGTGTGTTGGGTGGCGGGAGGGGTGGCCTTCTTCAAGAGAGTACTCGAAGATGATTCACTGAGAAGGTAAGATCCGAGTCAGGATCTGAAGGAGATGACGAGTGAGCCCAGGACAGCTCCAGAGAAAAGCATTCCTAGGACACAGAACAGCAGGTGCAAAGGCCCTGAGGTCTGGGAGTGCTTGGTTTGTCTGAGGATCAGCAGGAAGGCCAGTAGGGCTGGAGCCGGGTGGTGACACAGAGAAGGTGAGATGACAAGACAGCGTTTGGTAGGTCCCAGGGGCCTGCCGTGGAGGGCCTTATAAACCACTGGACAGCCTTTGTTTTCTTTTTTCTTTTTCTTTCTTTCTTTCTTTCTTTTTTTTCTTTTTTGGTGCAAAAAGGTGGCTTCATTAAAGCCCAGGGAGAGGACCTGTGGGCAGAAACAGCTGCTGAAAGCCTTTGTTTTCATTCTGAGTAAGCTGGGAGCCACTGGGAGGTTTAGGGCAGGGGCATGACATGATCTGTGTTCTGCGTTAAGCATCTTGCTCTAGTGCTCATAGGTCAATGGCAGAAGCAGACAGTCTAGGGGAGAGGTGACAGGGCCATACCAGGGTGTGGGTGGTGGAGGAAGGAGAGGGGCTGGATTCCACACACTTCTGGAGGCAGAGTGGAGGCTGGATGTGGAGTCTGAGAGAAAGGAGCCAAGATGCCTCCAAGGTTTTGGCATGAGCATGTGGGAGAAGAGGTGACCTGCCCTCGAGGGGGACCCGGGGTGGGCTCAGTGTTGAGATGTGTGTGGTGCCCATTGGTCAACTCTGGGCAGACTGGAGCAGGTGGCTGGACTTGAGGCCAAGTCCTGGCTGGAGACATAGAGTTGGGAGTCATCCGAGTAGAGGTGTTATTTAAAGCCAGGAGCCCGCCTGAGATCCCCGAGGGGGGAACAAGAGCAGAGGCTTGGGGCCAACACAATAAAAGCAGCATCTCTGTCCCTGCACAGGGCAGCACCTGGGGGGTGCTCAGCCCAGATGGTTACTTCACTATCACCACAAAAGCCATGCTGGTGCTCAGGCCCCTCCATCACAGACCACTGCCTCCTCCGGGACTGTGGGTCACAGCCCAAGAATCCGGGGCTTGTCCTTTAGACAGGAGCGGCTGGTGGGAATACGGAGGGACAGAGTGCAGGGTATGCGGCTATGTCTAGACGCCCAGCATCCTTGTGCAGTGGGCCTCTGCACTGAAGTTGAAGGCTGGACTCCAACACTGGTCCCTCAATTCTTTGTGCGTGCTTGTGTGTGTGTGTGTGTGTGTGTGTGTGTGTGTGTGTGTTTGAAATGCATGTAACAAAATTCATCATTTTCACCATTCTGAAATGTACAATGCAGTGACATTAAGGATGTTCACAGCGTTGTGCAGTCATATCTGTTATCTGGGTGTAGAACTTCGTCATCACTGGGCAACAAAGCTCATACCCATTAAACAGTCCCTCCTATTTTTCCCTGCACCGGAGCCTGACAACCACAAAGCTACCTTCTGTCTCTATGGATTTGCCTGTTCTGGACATTTTGTGTAAATGCCATCAGACACCCTGTGACCTTCTGGGCTGGTTTCTTTCCCTTAGTGTAATGCTGTCAAGGACATCCATGTTGTAGCTTGTGTCCGTGCATAGTTCATTTTTTTTTCCCTTAAGCTTTTATTTATTTATTTCTTTGAGAGAATATGCACAAGCAGGGGGAGGGGCAGAGGGAGAGGAAGAAGCAGACCTCCCGCCGAGCAGGGAGCCCGACGTGGGACTCGATCCCAGGACCCCGAGATCATGACCTGAGCCGAAGGCAGACGCTTCCCCGACTGAGCCACCCAGGCGCCCCGTGCACAGTTCATTTCTTGTTAGGGCTCAGTCCCCCATTCTTGGCCAGGTCTGTGACGTCCAGGTGGACAGTCCCCACCCTACTTCAGCTGCCACGGGGATGGTTAAATACCCCGGGGAGAAGTGAGTCCCGTGCCAGGGCGCAGAGGGGCAGGGCTGGGGCTCACACTGCGGGCAGAAGTGGTGAGGGCGACTCGTGGCCGCTTTGGAGGCTTCCACAGTCAGGGGTCACTCCTCAGCTTTGCCCTCAGCCGAGCTCGGAGTGGGCGCTCCTCATGGGCGAGGCCGGCGACCGCGCAACCGTCCAGGCTTCCCGGGTTTGGTGTTGCTCTCTGCCCTTCTCTCGTCTTTGTCCCTTTCTTCTCACTCTGGTCGGCTGGGACTGGAGGTAAATGATTGGGCCCCACCACCATCTTTCCTTTCCTTCTAAGGCTTTCTGAGATTTCCGAGGCAGCCCTTTGGGACAGGCTTCACCCCCTCCTCAGAGGGGAAGCAGGGGCAGGGAGGCCTCTCGGAGGAGAGGGCCACGGCTGGTGACCAAGGTGGGGGGCTGGTCCAGGTCTGTGTGGTTCCCCCACCGGCTCCGAAAATGCTGGGCATTTAGTGAAGGAGGCCCGATGCCATCCGTGTGGTCCCCCCATTAAGAGGATGCTGCCCTCCTGGGGCACCCTTCCGGAAGCCCCCTCTCCCGAGACCCCCTGTGTGCCAGGCCAGGGGGGGCAGATGCCAGCGAGCCAGCTGTGAGGGCAGTAAGGGCAGAAGGAGGGCGGTGTGGTGGGAGGCCTCTTGGGCCATGACAGACTTCCCCGCGCAAGCGGCCCCAGTGGCCTTCCCCAGGCCTCACCTGCACCTGCATCAGCCCCAGCAGCCCCCCAGCCGGCACCACGAGGAGGCCCAGGCGTAGTCTCCGCTAGGCCAGGCTCCAGCCAGGGGCGGGAGCCCCAGCATGAGCAGCACAGGCCTGGACAGACAGACAGGCCCCTGTGCCCCGGGGGGAGTCTAGCCAGGGAGTGATAACAAGAACAAAGAGAGCCATAACTGTCGTGGAGATAAGGCTGAGACGGGGTGCAGCAGGGAGGAGGCCGTGGGGGTGGGCTGCTGGAGGTGGGGCGCTGCGCATGCTGTCTGAGGGGAGCCCGCTGAACGGGGTGGAGGCAGCCTGTGAAGACGCAGGGAAAGGTGTCCCAGGCTGAGGAACAGCCGCTGGCCTGTGCAAAGCCCTGGAGGCAGGAGGGGAGGGAGAGGCAGGGAGTGGAGCTCAAGGAGGGAGGGAGGTGGGCCACATCCTGTGGGGAGGGCAGCAGGAAGCCCCTGGAAGGACGGAAGGCTAAGATCCAGTCTGTGTTTCCAAGATCATCTCTGGCTGTCCAGTGATTAGGGGATGGAGCGCTGGGAGGGAGGGGGGCAGCCTGGCCCTGGGGAAGGCTCCGCGTGGCTCTCCTGGGCCTGGCCCCAATGCAGTGACCTGTCCCCAGGACTGTATGTCAACAGAGCTCTCAGCACGCCCACCTGCCACCTGCCAGAGCCACCAGTCTCTGCTGGGTCTCATGGCGAATTTAGCAGGTCTGCCTTCTCTCTTCCAGGGTCCTGTGGGGGAAGGGGGGGCCGTCACTCCCGCTGTCACTGCTGTGGATAAGGGGTGGGTCCCCAGAATGGAAACCGCACGCTGGAAGGCGGTTTCTCTCTGAGAAAAGGAACACTCCTCCCTCTGGGGGTCCAAATGCCTGGGTGCGGCCAGAAGACAGCCTGCGAGCTGCCATCTGCCAGCCGCGGGGCTACCTGGGAAGCCAGAGCTATGCTCAGCGTTTCTTTCCCGCCGATATGCTGGCGCTCTGACTGTTTTGTTTAGGTGTCCCAGGCTGACCCCCGACCAAGTCTGCAGCCGCTGCGGCGTGCGAGGCCCGGTGCTGAGCAGGGATCCCAGACACACGGGCACAGATGAGGCCTCGTGGAGCTTATTTTTCAGGGGCAGGGAAAGACAGGTAGCACCACCCATAGGTCATTACCATCGTGATTGGTGCCAGGTGGGCTGGGACAGGGGCCTGAGTTGGTCACAGAGGTCAGAAGAGCTCCCAGAGGAGGTGACCTGTGAGGTGAGTCATGAAGGACAAGTGGACACAGTTTGGGCCATGTAGCCTGCTAAGAGGAGCATCCCCTGGGAAGGAAAGGTCTCCAAAATGGGGGACTCTTGAGGCAGACCGGAGCCGGGAGACTGTGGCCTCCAGCGTGGAGACTTGCCTTGGCCACCTTTGAGGCCTGGGGCTGGGGTCTGTCTCTGCGGGTCCCCCCATGTGCCTGTGGCCCCTTGAGGGAGTCACCCTGGGAGGCCTCCTTCTTACCAGGCCAGCAGCTATGTCCCAAACCCTCTGGGGAGCTTCTGAAGAGCGAGGTGGTCTGGGCCGGAAAGGGCCTGGGTCTACTTCCCTTCCCACGTCCTGCCCTGCTGACAGACCCCGGCTCAGGTCTCTCCTCTGTAACTGCACGATGGTGAACTGGCCAATCAGGGGTCTGTGGGATGAGAAGCCTCGGGGTGGTCCTCCTATGGTCACCTAGCTAAGTCAGCAGCACCCAAGGAGGCTGGTGTGGAGCCCGACAGCGAAATCTCTAGGCCCTGCAGGGAGGCTCTCCCATCCTCCCCTTGCAAATGAGGGATGCAAACCAAACAAAATATACAGAAATACCAGGCTCCGTGTGATGTCTCCTATGTGTTTCCTTCCTCCTGATTCCTCTTTGTTAATCATCTCTACTTAACCAGCTTTATTGGGATGGAATTCGTCTACCATACAATTTACCCGTTTAAACTATACAATTCAGGAGTGTGCAGTATATTCACAGAGCTGTGCAACTGTCGCCATGATCAATTTTAGAACATTTCATCACCTCAGAAAGAAACCCCACACTCATTAGCAGTCATTTCCTATTGCCCTACCCCTCCAGACCCCTGGCAACCACTAATCTACTTTCTGTCTCTCGGCATCTGCCTGCTCTGGACATTTCCTATAGATGCAACCGTATACAATGTGGTCTCCTATGACTGGCTTCTTTCATTTAGCATAATGTTGTCAGAGTTCATCCATGATCCATGTTGTTGCCTCTGTTAGTGCTTCTTTCCTTTTCATGAGCAATATTCCATCATATGGAGAGATCACATTGTGTTTATCCATTCATCAGTTGATGGACATTGTTTCTTTCTTTTTAAAATTTTTTTTAACTTCAAATTTTTTTTATTTTTAAAGATTTTATTTCTTTATTTGATAGAGAGAGCACAAGCAGGGGGAGCGGCAGGCAGAGGGAGAGGGAGAAGCAGGCTCCCCGCTCGGCAGGGACCCTGGGATCATGACCTGAGCTGAAGGCAGACGCTTAACCAACTGAGCCAGACAGGGCTCAGTTGGTTAAGCCAGGCACCCCTCTTTCTTTTTTTTAAAGATTTATTTATTTGCGTGCAAGAGAGAGAGAGAGAGCGCATGCACGCACACGCGCGCACACACACACACACACACACACACACACACACGGTGGCGGGGGGGGGGGTGGGGGAGAAGGAGGGGAAAGAATCTCAAGCAGACTCCGTGCCCAGTGCATGAGCCTAATGTGGGGCTCGATCCCACAACCCTGAGATCATAACCTGAGCCGACACCAAGAGCAGGACGCTTAACTGACTGAGCCACCCAGGCACTCCATTCTTTTCATTTTCTGAAAAGGTTTTATTGCGTAGAGAGGGGGTGGGTTTTCAGTCCCTCCTGGCTGCTGCTTTCCTCATGGTTGCCAGGACCTTGCTCAGCTCATCTTTTGTCCTCTTGGCACAGGCGTGTGTCCCCACACTTTTCCTGTTGACCTTCAGGGCCCCCTTGTCCTTGGAGACCTTGAGCAGCGTCATGACACGCCACTCATATGGGGCAAAGCCTCACATCTCTTGGATCATGTCCTGAACAGATTTTGGTGTGGCTGCTGAGGCGTCCACCGTGGCGGCTGTACTTCTGCTGGCTCGTGTCCTTGGTCACCTTGTGGCCCTTGTTGAGGCCCACGGGCCACAGGGGAGCGCAGAGCCATAGCTGCTGCCCCTCCATGGCTACTGAGACAGAGGGGCTGGACACTGTTTCTTTTTGGCTTCTGTAAATAATACTGCTATGGACATTTATGTATGAGTGTTTGTGCAGACATACACTTTCGATTCTTTTGGTTAGACATCTAATAGTGGGATTGCTGGGTCATATAGTAACTCTATATTTAACTTTTTTCCCCTATTTTTTCCATATTTAACTTTCGGAGGAACTGCCAGACTGTTTTCCAAAGTGGCTGCCTGCACCATTTCACATACCCAGGAGCAGGGTATGAAGGTTCCAATTTCTCCACATCCTCGGCTATTATCTTTTTTCACTCCAGCCATCCTAGTGGGTATGAAGTGGTATCTCATTGTAGTTTTTTTTAAAGATTTTACTTTTTATTTATTCATGAAAGACAGAGAGAGAGAGAGAGAGAGAGGCAGAGGGAGAAGCAGGCTCCCAAGGAGCAGGGAGCCCGACGCGGGACTCCATCCCAGGACCCTGGGATCATGACCTGAGCCGAAGGCAGACGCTTAACCATCTGAGCCACCCAGGCGCCCTCATTGTAGTTTTGATTTGCATTTCCCTGATAACTGATGTTGAGCATCTTTTTAGGCGCTTACTGGCCATTTGTAGATCTTCTTTGGAGACATGTCTATTCAGATACTTCACCCATTTTAAAACTGGGTTATTCAATCTTTTTATTATTGAGTGGTGAGAGTTCTTTCTATATTCAGATAAAGTCTCTTACCAGGCATGATTTGCAAATATTGCCTCCCATTGTGTGGACTGTCTTTTCCCTTTCTTGATGGTATCATTTGGCAACACAAAATTTTTGAATTTTGATGAACTCTGATTTATCGACTTCTTTCTTTTGTTCCTTATGCTTTGGGAATGTATTTAAGAAGCCTTTGTCTAACTCGAGGTCACCAAGACTTACTCCTTTGTTTTCTCCTACGAGGTTTATAGTTTTAGCTGTTACAGTTAGGTCTATGATCCATTTTGAGTTATTTGTTGAGTTATTAACACATGAAAGGTAACAAGATCTGGCAGTGGGTCTAACATCTCTGTGATTTTGGAGGTGAGTGTACAAGTTATTCTGAGATCTTTCCAACAGTTGTAGTGTGATGATGAGACAGTATCATGAATACTATGAGTGACAGAGTGGCAGCCATTGCTAATACCACCTACATTCATAATTGAAGACAATGCTGGATTTCAGTGAAAGAAGGTTCATAAAGCTGTAATTATTCTCCCTGGTTCACGGTCCCCCTGAATTCTATCTACAGATTGGTTAAGAACTCCTGGGATGGCTAAAATTCCTGCCTCATATCTCAGTTTCTCAATAGTCTTGGGGGTTCGAACCCTCCCAGGACTGGCTTCTGGGCTGTTTTCCTGCCACCCCAGGCCCCATTCCCTTCACCCTCTGCCTGGCGGCAGGCTTGGGGAAGCTATTCCTCGCCCAGCAGAATTTGCTAACAAAGTGAGACTGCAGAGCTGTGTGGCTGAGACATGCAGGCCCCTCCACTGGCCAGATTACTTCATTCCCTAGGTGCCTCTGTTTGCTTACCTGCAAGGCATGGGTGAACCGTCAAAACTGTGTTCACCTCATGGAATTATTGGGCTGATTCCGTAAGTGCAGGATTTCAAGGCTGAGAGCAGAACGGCGCACACAGGCACACCCCGAAGATACCAGCTTTTTAATTTTCCTTCTTTTTTTTAAAGATTTTATTTACTTATTTGACACACACGCGTGCGCGCGCGTGCGCGCGCGCGCACACACACACACACACACACACACACACACACACACACACACACACAGCATGAGCAGTGCAGAGGAGCAGGGGTGGCAGGAGGGAGAAGCGGACTCCCCGGCTGAGCCGGGAGCCCAATGCGGGACTCGATCCCAGGACCCTGAGATCATGACCTGAGCCAAAGGCAGACGCTTCACCAACTGAGCCACCCAGGCGCCCCAGCTATTTTCATTAAGCCTTTCACAGGAGAGGGGTCGGTGCTATTTCCTCTGCCTACACATTCTTTCCCTTGCTCTGCACCAGGTTAATGCCTAATTATTTGTAGCGGTCAGGAGTCTCTGAGTTCATTTTTTTAAAAGATTTTATTTATTTATTTAAGAGAATAAATAAAGTGGGTAGGAGCAGAAGGAGAGGGACAAGCAGACTCCTCGCTGAGCAGGGAGCCCACTTTGGGGCTGGATCCTAGGACCCCAGGATCACGACCTGAGCCAAAGGCAGACGCTTAACTGCGTAACCAACTGAGCCACCCAGGCGCCCCAGGAGTCTTTGCGTTCTCGCAGAAACTCAAATTGCTCCATTTAAAAGGCCAGGATTTCAGGCCGCTTATAGGGTGTGGGGAGGAGGAGAGGTCCAAACATCCCATCAGGCCTCAGCCCTCCTCTCTCCACAGGCCGGTCGGGTAGGGGGTGCTCCCTTGAGCAGGGCCAGGACAAGCGAGGACCCCTCTCTCAGGTGCCTGGGCTACAGACCGACCACACGGAGCCTGGGCACAGGACCCAGGTACCTGGCCCTGCCCTGGAGGCTCCAGGCTTTCCTGGTCCTCAGAGAGAGAGAGACTCTTTCCTAAGAGTTTCCCCAAAAAGTTCCAGAAAGGACCTCGATTGGCCTGGCTAGGTCATGTGCCCATGCTTGAGCCAGTCCCGGCAGCCAGGGCCTGGGGGGCTCTGATTAGCCAGGCTTGGGTCACATGCTTGTCAGGCCCCAAGCCGAACTCCTGAAGGAGGATGGTGGGGAGGGGCTCGCTCTGCGGAGATGCTGGGCTGACGAAATTCAAAGGTCTTCCCCTCTTGTAGGGCATGTACCGAGTTTCATGAATCCTCCCCTCACTGCAACTGGCTCCTGTTCCGCGCACCAACAGCAGCCTGTATCCCCTAACGCTCACTTCTCACTCAATAATCATTTAGTGCGGGGCGCCTGGGTGGCTCAGTCCTTAGGCATCTGCCTTCGGCTCGGGTCATGATCCCGGGGTCCTGGGATCGAGCCCCGCATCGGGCTCCCTGCTCGGCGGGAAGCCTGCTTCTCCCTCTCCCACTGCCCCTGCTTGTCTTCCTGCTCTCACTGTCTCTCTCTGTCCAATAAATAAAATCTTTAAAAAAAATAATAATAATTACTTAGTAAGCACCTACTATGCACCAGGTTGAAAGGAGGGGGACGGAGGCTGCAAAGGGACTGGGAGGGAGTGGTCTGTGAGGCAGGAGAACCGGGCACCCTGAGGTCTAGACACCTCAGGGAGTTTCCAGAAGGTGGAGTGATGGACTCAGGTGCTGCTGAGGAGCTCACTGAAACCATTAACTGACCACCGGATTGGGACGCCTGGAGGTTGTGGATGACCTTAGCAAGAATAAAGAGTGGGGACAGCCCGGCTAAGGTGGCACGAGGAAAGACTAGGAAGGAAGGAAGGGAGTGGACACGTTTTTCCAGGTTTCTCTGGGGAGTAGGGAGAGGGGAAGGAGGCAGAGGAGGCCTGGAAGCAAGGGAGAGATTTCCCCTTTCTTTGGAAAATGCTGACCCAGGGGAAAGAGAGAGGTTGATGGCACAGGAGACCAGCCAGGGGAGGGCAGTGGGAAGCAGCTGCCTGAGATCCAGATCAGAGTGGGAGAGAGCCTGAAGGGGAGGACAGTGGGTGCCCGGCCGGGGCATAGGTCCATTTGGGGCCTGGAAGTTCAGAGGGATCCCATTAGATGGCTTCAGCTTTTCTCGCCCAAGAATGAGAAGGTCACCCAAGGTCGTTGGCTGGGAGTGAGGGCAGAAGGGACTGTGGGAGGTGTGAGGAAAGGAGAGAAGGTGGGATATCTTAGTCTCAGAGTGGGAGAGAGTGTCACTGGAAAACATGGTGGGGCTGCTGACTCTGTCTGTTTGAAGTCTGAGGTCACAGATTCCCAATCAGAAGGGTTGTGTGTGGACACCCCAGCGGCCCTCCGCCACCCCAAGCAATAGGAGGTGCAGGAAGGGGGTTTTCCTAAGGTTGGAGGGTTCCCTATGGCAGACGAAGATTGGGGCTGGGGAGAGGGACTCCCCAGAAAATTCACCAGGCCGGGAAGTGGTTACTGTTGTCTGAGTTTTACAGATGAGGAAGTTGGGAGGGTCAAGGCCGGTATGGTATCCATGTGGCTTCGGGGTCAAACTAGAAAGAGGCCTCGACACATGTCGAAGTAACTTAGATGTTAATATTTGTTGAAAAAAGTGAATCGTTGGATAGCCCAATGTTGTAACCACAGTCATAACCCAGTCAGGAAGTAGCCCCAACCTTGGGGCTTGGTGGGTGGTGCTCATGACCTGCTGTCACGCCATCCCTGCTGCCCTAATAAATGACTTAATATCACCTTTGCGCTGTTGTAGGCTAATCATTCCAGGGTCTGGTGGTAGAATTTCATAGACTCCAAGTGAGCAGGTGGATGGGCCCCAGAATACCACCTCTGGTTCCTAACCCTGGGCTTTGCTGTCGGCACCCTACCCAGGCCAGCTGGTGGGGGGTGGTGGTGGTGGTGGTGGAGGGGGGTTCCCAAGGGCACACATCTGCAACGCCTGGGGCTCTCCGCCAAGAGGAGCATCCTTTTAAGGGGAGGCCAGAAGATGCGACCCTGAACTTGGTGGGGGCAGGGGTCCTCCACTGGGAGGGCTCCCAGCCCTGTTTCTTAAAGGCCTTTTAGGCAGAAGTGAACGTGGTTACTTCACTGAAGTTAATAATGATGGTTCATGCTGCATAAAATGTGGATGAGAACACTCTGCTTATTTATTCAGGTTTTAAAAACATAAAACTCCAGATTTCTCCCTGTAGCTATTTATATCTAGAGCTGGTGTAAACTGTCCCCCTATAAAGCTCGGGTTTGAAGTTACTTAAAAGAAAAACAGCTATCCGCTGAATTAAAAAAAAAAAATCATTTCTAGATCTTCTCTTGCCTCCTAATTATGCAGGATCAGCGCGCTGTTTTGGGGGGGCCTGTGGAGGTGGGACTGACGCGGACCTCCAGGGGAGTCCCACATTCCCCCCACTCCCCAGCCAGCGGTAAAGCAGCCCCCAGGCTGGCTGGTGACCACCCTCCAGGCGGGGATGTCTCGGGCTGGGTCGTGCTCTCCCTCGCCGGGTGCCCGGTGGGGACTGGGGGAGGCAGGGCAGGCAGCAGATCCGGAAAAGTGGCTGTTGCCTGGGAGGAAGTTGACCCTCCTCCCCTACCAAGGGCTTGGGATGAAAATAGCTTCTTCCTCTTTACCCTTCCTGGCCCCAGCCCATTTCTATAAGTCCTCCTCCTCCTCATTTCTGCAAGTGCCCACTCCTGCAGGGGCAATTCGGCCCCCTCACTGAGGACTAAACGCTCATCGGGGATGGCCGGGGACCCGGCGCCCGGACTCCGCGTTTGGGCAGGGGCCGCTCGGGACCCTCCCTCCGGCCCCCGCGGACGCCGCGCCCGCAACTCCGGCAATTGCGGCGACTTCCAGCCTCCCCCCACCCAATTAGCAGAAACCTCCCCAGACCCTCCGAGCCCTCACACTGCTTCCTTTCTCTCCAGGGGAGACTGTCACCTGGGAACCCTGTCCCCTGCACCGGGGACCACCGGCACCGAGGCACCCCCATATCCCTTGGGAAAGGTGGGGGCGCAATTAGTTTCTTCCAATTAGTTTCCCCTCTTTGTATAGAACCCATTCAAACTGTGGCTGTAATCCTCCGCGCGAGGGGGAAAGTAGTCCCGACCTTGTATTCTATTTCTCTTTTCGTGTCGCGCATATTTTAGTTTTTGAAGCCAACGGGACTCCCAGCGGGGCCCTTCGCGGAATGTAGGGGCAGAGGCCGCAGGGGGTGAGCGCAGGTGAGTGGGTGGGGGGGCCGCAGCAGAGGGAGGGGGCGGGGAGGGCAGCTAACTCCTCGCTATTGCCTAGAGAGATGGATCATGGGGCGTAGAGAGATTGCAAACCTCAAACCACGTACAGCGGGCGATACGCGTCAACCGAACCTGACCAACGGAAGCCCGGAGCCTCCCCCTCCCCGCGCTCCCGCCCCCGTCCCTTGGACAGACGGGAGTGCCGAGCCAACCGCGCGGCCGCTCGCTGTCCGAATCCCACAGCAGCCAATGGGATCCCGTGGGGGGCGGAGCCAGCCCGCTTCGGGTTGGGCTGCGCGCGGCTTTCCCCCCTTCTCGCCCCAGGCCCCGCCCCCCCCGCCCGCTCGCGGCTCCCGGAGTAGTTAGTGCCAGTGAAGTGCGGGCGGCGATGAGAGCGAAAGTTGCGCTCGGCTCGGCGCTGGGGGCTTGAAGCGGCGCCGCTCTCCGCCCGCCAGGCCACCCCCAGCCCCGACTCGCGCCCGCCGGCTTCCACCGCGCCCGCCCAGCCCCGCGCCCGCCCGCGCTCCCTCCCCACCCCCCAGGCCCGGCGCCCCCTCCTCAGGAGCCGCGGGGCCCCGCCACTTTCGCCCGGCCCCGGCCCCCGCCGATGCCGGCCATGGTGGAGAAGGGCCCCGAGGTCTCAGGGAAGCGGAGAGGGAGGAACAACGCGGCTAGCGCGGCCGCCTCGGCCGCGGCCGCCTCGGCCGCCTCCGCTTCGGCCGCCTCCGCCGCCGCCTCCGCCTCGGCCGCCGCCGCCGCCTCCGCCTCCGCCTCGGCCGCCGCCTCGGCCGCCGCCGCCCCCAATAATGGGCAGAATAAAAGTTTGGCGGCGGCGGCGCCCAATGGTAACAGCAGCAGCAACTCCTGGGAGGAAGGCAGCTCGGGCTCGTCCAGCGACGAGGAGCACGGTAGGTGGCAGCCGCCCCGCGCCGCCCCCGCGCCCGCCCGCCCGCGCTGACCGCCGTGCTCTGCTTCCCCGCAGGTGGCGGCGGCATGCGGGTCGGACCCCAGTACCAGGCGGTGGTGCCCGACTTCGACCCCGGTGAGTAGCGGCCCGGCGCCCCGCGACCCGAGGGGGCGGGGGCCCTCGGACAACTTTTCTTTTTGTGTGTGTTCGCCCTGCAGTCCGCGGGGAGAACAGCAGGGCGAGAACCAGGAGGGAAACACACACCCGAGCGTGGTCCGCCCGCGCGCCTCGGCATCCCGGGGAGGGAGGCCCAAGCCGCCCGGGGTCGGGTCGCTGCCGCGGGCCCGCTGAGCCCCCGGGGAGGCGGGGGGGGCGGCGTCGGCGCGGCCGCACCTGGCCTGGAGGCTCCCGCGGGCCCGGGCTGCCGGGCCGGCTGCTCCCTGGCCGGGGGGTCGCGGTGGCAGCGCCGGAGAGTTAGCGTGCTGCGAGCGCCCTGGACTTGGGACGTCCTCGCGCCCGTCTCTGTCCTGCCAGATGTCGCAGCGCTTGCCCTTCCCTCCTCCTGCCGGCCCCCCGGGCTTCTGCTCGCCCCTGACTCCCCTCCCAGCCCGCGGGGGAGTAGAAAAGCGACCCCCCCCCCCCCAAATCAGTTAAGAAGTGTGCTTCCCAGAGGGCGCCTGCCTGGGGAAGAGAGGCTTGCTCGTGGCAGTTTGATTTTAGGACCTATTTGTAAATGTCCGTGTGTTTCCTTTTTTGTTTTGTTTTGTTTTCCTTGAAGGAAGGGGTTGTGAAAGAATAGAGCCTTCAGAGGCTTTAGCCTAAGGAATGATTTCCACCTCCGAGAAATCCCTGCACCCTAGAATGGAACATTTACTTTCCTTGCTGCTAGTCTGCGTGGAAGCAAATTTAAAGTGGTACCAGAAAAAAATCTAATCAGACAAAGGAATTCGTCAGATTTTAATGCGTGAGACTCTAGCCGGTCTCCGTAGGAGACTGTTCTTTAAAGATTGTTGGCATAGAAGATGTTTGAAAGGATACGGGTTTTATTTCAGAAATAAAATTCGAAAGAGAATTCTGCAGAACTGGAGTTGTTAACAGGCTTTCTGGTTGGAGGGCTTTGGAGCTGGAAGGTATCTATGTGGGTTATACCACTAGTTTATTTGAGAAAATAAATGCATAAATGCTTTTCCTTGGAAACAAGACTGCAGAAAATTGCAAGGATCTAGTCCTTGAAAAAGGAGATTGCTCTCAAGCTGTTATTAAGGTACTAAACTCTGGGTGTTCTTTGAAGTGAAAATACACAGGGATCCCTGAGTGAGCTTTGGGGCACTCTGGAAATAAATGACCTTGCCCATATTGGCCTTCTAAATTTTAGTCTGTTGATTTAGGTCTCTTAAATTTACGTGGTATAACACCCAGGTTTGTGTTCCTTTTAAATTTGTGTTAGTCTTTTTGATAGTTTCCCCTTCCCCCACATCTTCCTTTTTCGGTAGAGACTTCTCGTTTGCCAGAGTGACAGGATAGAGCCGGAGACCAGGCTTTTTCTCTCGTATGCGTGCCTTCTCCGTTCCCGGGTTGGCCACCAGGGGAAGCATACTGTTTTTTGGTTACAGTTGACCCTATCTTCATTTTGTAGGTCAAGTACATCTTTGTTTTAATATACAGAACATAAAGCAAAGGTTGTCACCAAGTTTCCCACACATATTAAAAAAAAAAAACTAACTTGCATAGATCTTTTAGTTTTAGTAAGTTGGTCGATTTTTAGTACGTTTTAGTTAACGTTAATTTCGAGAGCTTTACTTAAATACTTTGGATGTGACTAAGGAAAAGGGCGTATTTGATGGCAGCAACAGGAATTAGATTTCTGACGTTCTTCTAAATATGGACGTCTACCTCTGCATTGTTAGTAATGACTTCTTTGGGTTTGTTCTCTTGGAAATAGCAGATGTAGTAGGAACATATTTTGAGCTGCCCTTGTATTTTTGATGGAATAGATACAACCATAAAAATACTAGAGAGCTGCTATTCTAAAAAGTAAAACATTGTAAATGTTTTGCATAGTCTTACTGCCAGTTGATTGGGGTTTGGTATTAATATTTATAAGTTTCCTATTTTGTGTTGTTTTAATCTGGAAAGGAATCTAACTGATAGATAATTTTAAGCCCCGTTTTGCCAGTTTGAGCAGTGGGACACATTCATAGGTATGTCTGAAAATTGTGGGAACTCATTGTTTCCTAGTGGTTTTTTTTTTTTTTATTTTTTCTAGGTGTGTTCTTATATAGAACTTAATATCTAAGGAAGAGGAGACTTCCATTTCAGAACGGAAATGGTACACCATGTTTGATTCATGGCAAAAAAAATTTTTTTTAGGTCTTTAGACTGAAAGGTTCTTTCTTTGAGTACAGGTTAGGAATGATACGGAATTTGAAATTGTGATTGTTAGTGCTTCTTGCTTCTCCCTGCCTGAGTTTTGAATGCATTTTTTTTTTTTTAAAACCAGAATTTGAACAAGTGAATGTGAAACTCCTCAGGAAGCCTTTTTTCCTTTCTTTTTTCAAAAAAACATCTCTGGTAAAGATGTGTGATTGGAAGAAGTTGATTTTAATTTTTTTTAAAGTCAGATTTTATTTATCCTTGGGATCCCCACTTGACCTTATTTAGCTTTAAAAGCAAAGGGTTGAAGCTAGGAACACCTGACATTCCCTGTATAGTCCAAGGAAGATCCACTGCTGTCATTCCTTACAGATAGTGAATGAAATGGGTGGAGCACTGTAACCCTAAAATGCTGATTCAGTTCTTCTAATCAGATGAAGACCCAGACTAGATTTGTGGACTGTGGTGTAACTTGGCAATTAAAATGATAGGAAAAGTTTTATCAATTAGTTTTAAAAACAAAGACCAGAATGTAGTTCTACATCTTTAACTTAGGCTTTGTTCCCAGGTGTGGTGTCCAGACTGTCTTTCCATACCCCATGCTGTAGCGTATGCTGAGTTGTCATTGGTTTCTTTTAGAATTTAGTAATCATAGACTAGAGTAAGAGGGAGGAATGCTTATTTTGTCCTACCTCTGTTTTAGTTATTTCCTACACTTGAAAAGCATAATTTAATTTGAAATGAGTAGTGTTTTTCTATATAAAGATGTGAATGTTTCCATGATCTTACCAGTAAGCATGCAAAGGAAGGAATTATAGTCTATATACATAGATAGATACCTTTATATTTTTATAGTCTATATATTTCTATCATTGTTTGGTACTCTTCCTCTTTGTTGTCTTCTAGCTGGAGAAACACAGTGACAGGATGTTAAGGTTGACTCAAGTTCTTTGTTTTCTGAAGCATGGGTTATTATGTCAACTTTTATCTTGGGTTGGTTTTCAGTATCACAGTTTACTGATACTAAAATTGAGACTTACAGAAGAGGAAATTGTTAATGGTAAATATTTTTGAGATAATGGTCCTTTAAAAAAGCAACCTATATTTGGAACATTGAATCCAGCTTAATGAGATTTGAAAATTTGGGTTGTCATTGACTCAACTGTCACTTCAGAGTTGATTTCTATTAGTAAAATGTGTTCTGCTTTAATGTGGAATAATTTTACTAAACAGAGGGTCTTGACCTGCTTTTCATTTCTTTTTACTGGTGGTTCTGTGTTCCTCTTTGAACACATTATTTTCTATGCTTCAGTTTCATTGTAAAAATAAATTTTATGAATACTCTAAAATTCATAAGTTATGGTGAATGTTTTGTGATTTAAACACACTTTGAGGCAGTGTTCACCCAACCATGAGAGGTTAGGGTAATGATAAATCAGGTGAGATCAACTTTGTCAAGTAGTGTGGTAAGGAGACACTTAGAACTGGTTGTCTGGAGTTTGAATGCCCTAGCTCTGTGACTAAGCAGGTGCTAAAGGTGGAGCTGGTCATTTTATTTCCAGAAACCTCAGTTTCCTCTGCCATAAATCAGGGGTTGTTTGCATCACTAATAGTCCATGATTATGTCAGTTATAGTCCTCTTTGTAATGTTTTTTTTAAAGATATTTATTTGAAAGAGAGAGAGCACAAGTGCAAGAGCGGGGGGAGGGGCAGAGGGGGAGGGAGAGAAGCCGACTGCCCGCTGAGCGTGGAGCCCAAGGACCCTGAGATCACTACCTGAGCCAAAACCAACAGCTGGAGCCTTAACTGACTGTGCCACCCAGGTGTCCCCTTCTTTGTAATTTCATGTTTCTTTCAGAAGCAGTGTAGAGTAGATTGAGAGAGCCTGGGCTGTGAGAGTCCTCAAACTTGGATTGGGGTCCTGGCAGTGCCTCCTGCCAGCTGTGTGTGTTGCAAATTACTTCCCTTTTGTCTTCATCTGTAAAACAGATAATAGAATATCTTAATTTATACATGTAAAATGCCTAGCACAGTGCCTGGCACACAGAGTGCTAAGTAAACATTTTCTGCTCTCCTTATTCTGATTATCATTCATGTAATTTAAGTTGCCAAATAGTGGTCCTTGCGTCACCTGCTTTACTCATAGGGAAGACTGGATTATAATGAAGCCGTTGATTTGAACATAAGTCATGCCCTGAGATATTTGAAGATGATTGCTCTTAGGTCACATGTACTTGCTACAGTTTAGTTATATACCCTTTCCCGGAAGATGGAGGAGTCCAAAACCTTATGTAGCAGAAAAGAATACTGAGGACCAGAGAGCATAGGTAAATCTCTTCAGATCAAGTTTCTAGATAGTGTAAAGACACCTTGAGTCCCTCCCTGGGCCAGGGGAGGTACACATTAACTAGGTTCTGAGTCAGGGAGTTTTTGCTCTAAACTTTGAGGTTCTTGTCTTTGAGAGTTAATGCTTTCAAGGTTGGGGCTCTACCACAGTACTCCCTTCCACGGATGGTGACTGTGATTCAGAGGTTAGCTGGTTGAGACTGACCAGAACATAGTTGTTTTAAAAATCAGTGTTAAGGGGCGCCTGGGTATCTCAGTTGGTTAAGCATCTGATTTTGGCTCGAGATATGATCTCATGGTCTTGGGATCGAGTGCCCACAGCGGGCTCCCTGCTCGTGCTCTCTTTCTCTCAAGTAAATAAAATCTTAAAAAAATAAAATAAAATCGGGCGCCTGGGTGGCTCAGTTGTTAAGCGTCTGCCTTCGGCTCAGGTCATGATCCCAGGGTCCTGGGATCGAGCCCCGCATCGGGCTCCCTGCTCGGAGGGAAGCCTGCTTCTCCCTCTGCCACTCCCCCTGCTTGTGTTCCTGCTCTCGCTATCTCTCTCTCTCTGTCAAATGAATAAATAAAATATTAAAAAAATATATATAAAATCAAATCAAATCAGTGTTAACTTGTACCGTAGAAATTTAGGGTTTTAGAAAGTCATTTTCCTTGGTATTATAAGGTTCTGTGGGGCAGTTCAGTTGAAAAACATCTTAAATCTTTGGAGATGAAACATCAAAGTTCTATCCAAGTTACTGTATTTTCTCCTAGGTTGTCTTTTTATATTTTCTTCTCTGCTACATAGATTGTTGTAATCAATTTATGGTTTAGCCCTCACTTTTTTCTGAGTCTTTCTTCAGAGGTTCCGTGCATCATGTAAAAAGAAATAGGCTTCTATATGTCCCCTACTCTAATGGAAAACAGTGATCTTTGCTAAGGTGTGTAAGTTTGTATTTATATTAAAAACAGAACTTGAAATCACTTTGTGGGAGAGGAAATCTGTAGCAATGTAGTAGAAGTCTGAATAATGGTAGAGATTGGGGATTGAATACTGATTCAGTGATTTGGAAGGAGTTAATTCCTCCCGCAGCTTTAAATAGCAATTGTCGAGAAAGTATTTGTGACCCTAGAAATGATAGGGTTATAGTTGCAATATAACAGTTTCTTCTGTTTTGTGTTTTGAATGTTTTATTAATACATTGTATCTAATGTCTAGTTGAGTTTTGTTTCTGTGTTGATTTTTATTATTTATGTATTTTTTTAAAGATTTTATTTTTTGACTTATTTTTAGATTATTTATTTATTTGACAGAGAGAGAGACAGTGAGAGAGGGAACACAAGCAGGGGGAGTGGGAGAGGGAGAAGCAGGCTTCCTGCTGAGCAGGGAGCCCGATGTGGGGCTCAATCCCAGGACCTTGGGAACATGACCCGAGCCGAAGGCAGCAGCTTAACTAACTGAGCCACTCAGGCGCCCCCCCCCCCCAGAGATTTTATTTTTAAGTAATCTCTATATCCGACATGGGGCTCGAACTTAAAACGTGGAGGTCAGGAGTCACATGCCCCACAGCTGAGCCAGCCAGCCCCCCCCTTCCCCCTTGTCGATTTTTTTTTTTTAAGTTGGTTTAAGGTGATAGTGTTCTTCCAAAATGTTTGAGAGAAATATTTTAGAATGACATTAAAATGTCATTTATTTTTAAGATTTTATTTATTTGAGAGAGAGAGCGAGTGTGCATGCGTGCCCGAAGGGAGAGTGGGGGCTTGGGGCATGGGGAGAGGGAGAAGCAGACTCCCCGCTGAACAGGGAGCCCAAAGTGGGGCTCAGTTCCAGGACCCCAAGATCATGACCTGCCAGGCGCCCCCCAGGCTCCCCTTAACATCTCATTTAAATGACATTTTAATGGAGTACCTAGGTGACCCCTCCCCACTGCTCACACATGCATCCGTGCTTGCTCTCTCAAATAAATAAAATCTAAAAAAAAAAAAAAAAAATGAGGGATGGCTGAGTGGCTCAGTTGGTCAGGTGTCTGCCTTCGGCTCAGGTCATGATCCCAGGGTTCTGGGATCGAGCCCCACATTGAGCTCCACGTTGAGCTCCTTGTTAGCGGAGAGCCTCCTCCCTCTCCCTCTGCTGCCGCTCCCCCTGCTTGTGCTCTTTCTCTCTCTCTCTCTCTCTCTCTCTCTCTGATAGATAAATAAATAAATAAGATGTTAACAGCCCTGAAACTCCTATTTTTTCAAATTCGTCAAATTTTTAAAAGATGTGGATCTTAATGAAAATTGAACACTAGACATAATTTTTGAAGTTTCTAATTTTTCCTCCCTCAAAGTAATGAGTGAAAATTGTAATGCCCGTCTAATCCAACCTTCCTATGTCCTAGATGAGGAAAGAAAGAGATAAAATGACTTATGTTTGTCTGTCTTTCAATATCTAATCACTGAAAGTGTCACAAGGTTCATTTGAGGCCATATGAGGCCAAACTTCAAACTTGGATTATCTTAGATGTTGTAGAGTCTTGTTACTGGGTACAGTAATTGGGAACAGTAATGTGTGTTCAAAATTTTAGATCAAGACATAAGAGTTTTAAAATTTTTCAAATTGAAGTGACTGGATAGTTATGCATATTTTGATCTTTGTGTGTTACCATTGGTTAGGATAGAATTGTAATCATAGCGTTATTAAAAAAAAAAAGTAAACATTCAGATAAAACAGCAAGTAATACATGTACCCACCACTGTGATTAATACTTAATATTAGACTGTATTTGTGTCATGTGCAGCTGAAGGCTAATTCTCTCACTTCCTACACTAATTTGGAGTTGATTTATGTTTTTCCTGTGATAGTTCATTTGCATCCTCTTAGAAGCAGATGCCAAGACAGGATTAGATGTGCAAGAGATTCATAGGGGTAAATGCCTGTGAAGGATAAAGAGAGGATGGTTAGGTGGCAAAAGCCTTCAAACTGGATGTCGGCGTGACACCCCTGAAGGAAAACAGAAGGCAGGATGATTTGTGGTTGGATCCAGGAGCCTAAGGTTGGAGTGCAGCTTGGAGAAAGTCTGAGCCAGAGCAGATTGTTTGTTAGAGGAGTCCATTGGGCAGGAATGGCCCTGCTCTAGAATGCTTGCTGTGTTCAATCATTGGCCTGGCACTGGTATGAATGCTGCAGTGGATCCCAAAGGTGCCAGGCGGATGGGACTGCCAGCTAATTAAACATCTCTCAGCACTTTCTCTCTTGAAGGGAAATCTGAATGCCATGCTCTCAAGGCCTTCAGAATTCCCATGCATGTTTTTGTATTTTAATACATACTTATGTATGATAAACAGTATGTTTTGTTATGTCAGAATCCTTTTGTAAATGAAATTATTTTGTATATTCATTTGCTTTGATGCTTTCCAAACGAATACACGTCCACTAACAAGGCACATGAGTTCCATTTCACCCAATCTTCACTATACTGTTAGATTTATTAACTTTCTGCAGTGCTATCCTTTTGTGGTTCATGTTGGCATTTTTCTTTTCTTTTCTTTTCTTTTTTTTAAGATTTTATTTGAGAGAGAGAGTACATGAGCACACGAGTAGGGGGGTGGGCAGAGGGAGATGAAGCTGACTCCCTGCTGAGCAGGGAGCCCCAGGTAGGGCTCGATCCTAGGACCCTGAGATCATGACCTGAGTGAGCCTAAGGCAGACGGTTAACCGACTGAGTCACCCAGGCATTCTTGTTGTCATTTTTCTAATTACTGGTGAGGTTAAATGTCTTTTTATATGTTTTTTTTGACTACTTGGATTCCTCCTATGAATATGCCTTTTGTTGGGGCACCTGGGTGGCTCAGTCGTTAAGCGTCTGCCTTCAGCTCAGGTCATGGTCCCAGGGTCCTGGGATCGAGCCCCGCATCGGGCTCCCTGCTTGGCGGGAAGCCTGCTTCTCCCTCTCCCACTCCCCCTGCTTGTGTTCCTGCTCTCACTGTCTCTCTCTCACTCTGTCAAATAAATAAATAAAATCTTAAAAAAAAAAATAAAGAATATGCCTTTTGCTGTTTTTCTGTAGGGTGTTGGTCTTACTGATTTGTGTGAGTTCTTTATGTATAATTTGGCTATAATCCTTTGTTAGGGTTGCATATATAGAGTTTTTGTTTTCTCTGTAGTATGGGGGGGTATTAATTGTGTTTCTTTGGTTAGGAAGGAATAAAAATAATATCCCTGAATGGACATATTTCTGCTTAAAGCCTGGCCTTGGATTGTAGCCCCTGTAATATTTATCACCAGGATCCTTGATTTGTAAGATGAATATTACTGAGAACTGACACCTTTTTTTGTTTTGTTTCGGTGTTAGTCATTTCGGCATACTAAACTATTAACTGATTGGCCCACATTACAGTGCCAGATGACTTGGAAAGCTCTGATTTAATTTCTGTCCAGCATGTAGTTAAAGCAGCAGCATGTTAAAGTTAATGGCTTTAGTTCCTGTAATGGTTGGTTAGTTTCTTGCAAATGGTTAAGGTGCTAAATTCATCTATCTTTCTGATGGATTTGCCACTGATTATAACGGAATGGGTGAGTGTGTGGATGGGGAGGTAAAACTTGTCATCACTAACAAAACCTTCAAAGGAATGATTTATCAATGCCAGGTCAAGGTGTGCTTACTATGTTCCAATCTGGTTTGAATACTTTGTATCTCTTAAATAATTTAACACACAATCACAACAATCACATAAGGTAAAGTTGTTATCCCCATTTTCCAGATGAGGAAACAAAGGCTTACTGTTCTGGTTTAACCTAATAACTTGCCCAAGGTATTTCATTCTAAGATGCCATTAGTTGTAAGATGTGCCATCATTTTATATATCACCAAGAAAGAAAAACTCCCAAGGTACCATTAACTGTTAAGTTGCAGTTAGATTTCAATCTAGTATATTTTAGGGAGAGTCAGCCAGAAATCCTCTTGAAGAAAAAACTTACATAGGAGTAGTGCTTTATTGGATCAGTTAATTGATTAGTTGTTTCCATGTGCTCTCAGGTGTTCTGAAGTTAAAGGTTTAGGATTACCAGAGTCCGCTTCATGTCATGTCCAGTTATATTCCTCTTCTTTCTGGCAGTGAAGACCCAGATTGGTTTGGTTGATGGGCACAAATTGGAGTGAGTTGTTTTACTCCTCAATGTATGTTGAAATAGTCTTCTTCAGAGCTTAAAACATAATTGTAAGTTTTTTTGAGGGGAGCGATTTCTTACGATTGTATGATTTAAGATTATGATGGATAGTGTTATGTTGGTTACCCTTTAGTTTAACAAATATGAATATAATATTTAAATATTGCTTATCCCCTCCTCCTGTCCGTTTTTCTACAGATTCACATTGAACTTGAGCTGTGGTGTGAATTTAAGAACCATGCCTTGAATAAGGTGTGAAATGATAAAATATCTGAGAGAGTAATTTATTTTAAGTAATTAATTTTTGACAGAGTAGTTTTTAAAAACCCTTGATTTCACCTGTACCAGCTGTCTGGTTAGTATTGTTCAGCAACTAATTTCCCTTTCTTGCATATTTTTCCCATCCTCCCTCCCCTCCTCAAGCCCCCCCCCACCAAAGTAACCCTGCCCCCCATTCCAAAGTATATATTTCTTGGTGTTATTAGTTAATTTTGTTCTATTTTTCAGAGACCAGAGTATAAAGAAAATTGCAAGCCTTTTTCTGATGGACTCAGATGTGAGCCTTGCCATGTTTGATTTTATCATAGTGTAATTTAAGGACCAAATTACCGAAGGACTAATTGTTCTCTGCCCAGAACCTCAGGGCTTCCTTTGTACTTAAATTGAGGTTACTTAAGTAGTCTTTGCTCCTAAAGTTTGGCTATGGTATCCTTTTCCAGTTTCATCTACTGGCCCAGAAACACTGCCTGATGGCCTTTGTCTGAAAAGGTTAATTAAAATTTTGAGGTTAGCTAAACATTAATATTTACCTGAATTTAGGGCATTTCTATTGTTTTACACACATATACACATGCACTCTCTCTCACTTAAGGTCACGTTCCTTCTTTACCTCTAGTGGCATGGAAGCTTTTGGACTTGGGGCTTGTTCTGCTTTCAAATTTAGCATGGACAGAGGGAGACCAGGATAGTAGAAAGAGTAGAATAAGTAATTAGTTTGGTCTTAGCGCTGTCACGTTTCCTGGGAGCTAGTGGTGCCGTACACTTCTGCTTTTATAGAGTGCAGTAGTATAGTGTTTTGAGTCACCAATTCAGGTTTAAATATTTTGAGGCTCATTTGCTAACTTGTTAGAGCTGAGTGTGGTTCTGAGCCATGTGCTTGGTTTGGCTGCCTTTCCTTGAATAGGCGTTTTGTAATGGACATTTAATAAGTAAGCATCAAGTTCAATTATTTAAGAAGTGAAAACCCAAGGAAAAATGAACTTTTACATTGCTGGTAAAAACTGATTTTCCCCATTTTCTGTGCTTTCTCACGGTGAATTTGTATAAATTAGAGATGCACATCTTGCTTAGATATATTAAAATTTTTTTTCTCAAGGTGAGAGTCACGTAACATAAAATTAACCATTTTAAAGTGAACAATTTATTGGCATTTGGTACATTCATTAGTACATTGTGCAGCCACCACCCTGTCTGGTTCCAAAACATTTTCCTCCCCCTAAAAGGAAATCTTCTCCCCATGAGGTGGTTACTTCCCACGCCCCACTGTCCCAGCCCCCAATACATTGCTGACAGTATACAGAGAGTCCATGAGACATGACAGTGGGGTCGCCTAATCCCTCCTGGGGTGGAGGGTAGGGGAATTGGAGGAACCAGGAAGTTTTAGGTGATATGATCCTTTGAGCCAAGCTTTAAAAAATAGTCTTTCAGGGGCTCTTTGGAGCACGTGACTCTTGATCTCAGGGTTGTGAGTTCGGGCCCCACGTCAGGCGTAGAACCTACTTAAAAAAAAGAGCTCTTCAATATTTATGATTTTATGGTGCTTATTTTAAAATCAATATATATAAGCTATAAATTTAAAAAATTATTTTGAAAATTCTAATCTTAAAAATTTCAATACAGATTTTCTTTTTGTCTTGAGCTGTGTTGTCCAATAATGTAGCCACTACTATATAAAAATAATTTAAATTTAAATTTATTAAAATTAAATAAAGGGCTTCTGGCCAGCTCTCTGTCAGTAAAACATGTGACTCTTGATCTCAGGGTCATGAGTTCCAGCCTCACATTGGGTGTAGAGATTCTTTAAAACAAAACTAAACAAAAAGTTCATTTCTGTCACACCAGCCACATTTCAAGTGCTCTATATTCCTATGTGGTTACTGGTTACCATATTGGACAGTGCAGAATAGAACGTTTCTCTTATACCAGAAAGTTCTGTGGGACAGCACTGATCTAGAGATTCTGATGACTTGCAAGTTTTCTTGTTTTCAATTTTTATAATTAGTTCAGAAGTTTTGCCTCTTTAATCAAGGTGTGTGGTGAAATGGGATTTTGGAGCAACTGCTAAATATTATGATGGCTGTGTACTGAAGTCTTCCAGTGGGGTATTTGTTTAAATAGTGCTATTAAGGTATTCATAATGAGGCTTCTTGAAAGCAAGTAGAAATGGAAAGCTTAGGAGAGCTTTGTTTTTTGAGGTGGTTATTTAGTACCTTATTAAACCAGAACAATGATTAAGATGTCTGGCTATATTGAAGATAAATGTAGGACTTAAAAACTCGACAGTATCAAGTCTCAGCCTTGACTTCAAAGGTTAGGTTTCTGAAAACAGCCTTATTGAGGTATAATTGACAGACTGCGTATTTAAAGTGTACAATTAGACGTATGATAGGCTGAACTCACACTGCTTACTGATGCTCTGGTTAATCTTTTTTTGTTTCATTTTGAATACTTTCTATTGCTCTGTCTTTAAGTTTACTATGCATTTGCAATGTATAATCTGCCCTCAATCCCGTTTTTCATCTCAGACATTATAGGTTTCATACTTAGAAGTTTGACTTGGGTCTTTGTAAAAAAATACGTTTCGTTGGGCCCCTGGGTGGCTCAGTCGGTTGGGTGTCCTACTCTTGATTTTGGCTCAGGTCATGGTCTCAGGGTTGTGGGATCGGGCCCTGTGTCAGGCTCCTTACGCAGTGTGGAGTCTGCTTGTCCCTCTCCCCGGTTACACTCTCCCTCTCTGTAAAATAAGTAAATAAGTAAAATCTCAAAAAGTTTATATAAAAATGTTATATATTTCTTTTTTTAAAAAAGATTTTATTTTGAGAGAGAGCACTGGGGAGAGGGGCAGAGGGAGAGGGAGAGAGAGAATCTCAAGGAGACCGTCACAGTGGGCGTGGAGCCTGACATGGGGCTTGATCTCAGAATCCTGAGATCGTGACCTGAGCCGAAATCAAGAGGATGCTTAACTGACTGAGCCACCCCTGTATATATATATACTTCATGTCTCTACTTAGCATAGTCAGTCTTTCCTTTAATATCTTAGACACATTGAAATACAGTTACAATTGTTTTTTAATGCTTTTGTCTACTAATTCTATCATCTGCGTCATTTCTGGGTTGGTTTTGATTGATTTTTCTCCTCATTATGGGTTGCCTTTTCTTCCTTGCTTGTCTGGTAGTTTTTGTTTGGATGCCAGACATTATGAATTTTACTTTGATGGATGCTGGATATTTTTGTATTCCTGTAAATATTCTTGAGCTTTTTTTTCTGGGACATGGTTAAGTTCCTTAGAAATAGCCTGTTCATTTCAGACCATTTAAATTTTAAGCTTTGGTAGGCAGCGTCGGGGCAGCATTTCATCTGGGCTGATTATTTCCCACTACGGAGTCAAAACTCTTCTTAGTAGTCTACCCGGTAGTCCATGAATTTTGAGGTTTTCTACTCTGGCTGTTGGGAACAGGCAGTCTTCTTGGCCCTATGTGGGCTTCGTGGATTGTTCCCTTTTATTGTTTTGGGTGGTTCTTCATCCAGAAACCTCAAGTATTTTCTTCATAAGGATGTGCTAATGTGCTCCTCAGTACTCTTTTGAATACTCAGGAGGGACCCTCTGCAGATCTCTGGCATCCCAGTTCTGTGCAGCATCCAGCTCTCTCTCCTGATATTCTTCGCTACAAACTGCCTTGGCTTCTTGAACTCAACTTGTTCCCTCAACCTAGAAGGAGTTTCCCTGAGTCCCCATCCCCATGCTGTCAGGTGGAAACTCTCTTCAGGCAGTAAACTGGGGCAGTTGTAGGATTTACTTCCATTTCTCATCTCTCAGGGCTCACTGTACTTTGTTGCTTGGCGTCCAGTGTCTTGAAAACTGTTGCTTCATATAGTTGTCCAGGTTTTAGTTGCTAGAGACAACAGGGTAAATCTGGTTCATGTCACTCCACCTTGGCTGGAAGCAAAAGGCCAAAAATTTTATTTTTTCTAGATTTTATTTTATTTTATTTCTGTTTATTTATTTGACAGAGAGAGACACAGCGAGAGAAGGAACACAAGCAGGGGGAGTGGGAGAGGGAGAGGGAGAAGCAGGCTTCCCGCCGAGCAGGGAGCCCGATGTGGGGCTCGATCCCAGGACCCTGGGACCATGATCTGAGCCAAAGGCAGACGCTTAACAACTGAGCCACCCAGGTGCCCCCTGTTTTTTTTTTTAATTTTTTATTTTTTTTAAGATTTTATTTATTTATTTGACTGAGAGAGAGACAGCGAGAGGGGGAACACAAGCAGGGGGAGGGGGAGAGGGAAAAGCAGGCTTCCCGCCGAGCAGGGAGCCAGATGTGGGGCTCGATCCCAGGACCCTGAGATCATGACCTGAGCCGAAGGCAGTCGCTTAACCAACTGAGCCACCCAGCTGCCCCTTTATTTTTTTTAAAGCTAAGCAGAGGGGCACCTGGCTGGCTCAGTTGGAGGAGCATACAACTCTTGGTCTTGGGCTCGTGAGTTCAAGCACCACGTTGGATGTAGAGATTGCTTAAGTAAATAAAAAAGGTAAGCAGAGGAATTGGTTATATTCCCCCTCCTTTTTTTTAAGTTTTATTTATTTAATTTCTATACCCAATGTGGGGCTCAAACTCACCACTCAGATCAAGAGTCACATGCTCTCCTGACTGAGCCAGGTTACATTTGCTTTTTGTTAGAAAACACTGATACTTGTTTTATATATTGCTTTTTGCCCCTAACCTATTTGGTTTCTTCTTGAAGTTGTTAACGGCTTTTAAACTTTCTTTTATTTTTGAAGATTTTTTAATTTATTTGACAGACACAGCGAGAGAGGGAACACAAGCAGGGGGAGAGGGAGAAGCAGGCTTCCCGCGGAGCAGGGAGCCCAATGTGGGGCTTGATCCCAGGAGCCTGGGATCATGACCTGAGCCGAAGGCAGATGCTTAATGACTGAGCCACCCAGGTGCCCCGGCTTTTAAACTTTCAAATTTGGGTTTTATGTTCATGAAAACATTCTGTAAATAGAATAATAATGCTTTTAGAAACCATAATGCCAAATTTTGTGTTTTTATATAGCCACTATTCATTTCAGTATTTGTAATAAAGTGCTTCCTCTGATCTACCTGCTCATTGAAACTTGATGATTCTAGCCCACAATTTTCCAAAGGAAGATAGTTTTTTAAAATTCACTGTTCTTTAGAAAGTAAATTATTTAGAACTTACTACTCCTAATGTATTTTTGAGAAAAGTATGATTTAGGAAATATCTCATTCTTGGACTGTCTTGGACCTCCATGTTGCTGGAATGTAGTAAAATGATATGTGTATTCCTTTTGAAACACAGAATTTTTATTGTTTTCTAGTCATTTTCAGCTGGATGTCTTTGAGATTTTTGAACATCTGGTGCATTCAAATGCCATATATTGATTCTAAACTAAATTTGAGTTTTGTGGGTCAGCTCATGAACTATCATTTTGAGTAACTGCTTGGTGTTCTGCTTGCTTGGCAGCACGTCAGTTGCCATGGCATTGCCATTTTTGTACAGCATTGTTAATGGTGCCGAGAAGTTGGGGGGTAGGGATGTAGGCCCCTTACCCTGTTAAAAGTAGCTTATAAACTGCAATAGCTGAACTTTATTTAGCTTTGCATAGTAAGTTTCTAGGTAATGTTTAAAGAGTTTTATTGCTATAAAAAATTGTAAAGCCACACTTTCTGCCTTATTAAGAACAAGTAGCAGTAGCTACTTGTGAAGTGAAAGTGTTGATACCAGTGATTTGAAGTGTAGGTTCTACGAACTTTCATGCAGTTGAGACAAAGCTAATAATCATTAGGCATTCTAAAAGCATGCAGCTTTTACCTCAGATGTATTCATTGGTTGGCTGTGTTTAACTGTGAAGGGAAAAAAACCAAGAACATGTATAAAATTGGAATTACACTGTGGAAAAGTAAAATGAGATGTAATTAGGTGTTTTTTAGTTTTTAGCTTTTCAGGAACATGGTTATGACCCTTTGGGCACGTCTATTGCCTTGCTTTCACACATTGCACTTTTGTACATGTTTTTAGGAATTCATTATGTGAGAACATGATGGACTCCATATAATTTTGCTGACCTAAGAACACTAAATTTTTCTGTTAGAGGATATTACACATATAGTTTCCCTAAATATTAGTACCTTGCTTTTTTTTTTTTTTTGCTAGTGAAAAATTTAAACATGTAGAAAAATCGGATATTAATGAATCCTGTATGTTTAGCAACCGGATTTAATAATTGTATGATTT
Organism: Callorhinus ursinus; assembly: GCF_003265705.2. Lineage (NCBI taxonomy): Eukaryota > Metazoa > Chordata > Mammalia > Carnivora > Otariidae > Callorhinus > Callorhinus ursinus. The sequence goes on from NW_027397070.1 coordinate 70,726,956, forward strand.
TTGTCATATTTTGTTAATCAAAAAGTTTTTATGGCTGAAGTTTAGTAAATTTGCTTTTAAATGGTATTTGCACATTATAGAATATAATAATTAAGTCTAACCCTATTAGATTAGGGTTGGATATCTACTATTTTCCACAGTCATAAAATGCCTAGTCTGGTATGATAAATGCTGTGTTATGGGGCGTACCTGTGGTCCGAGAGCCTGTGGGTCGGTGGGACAAGGTGACGTGGTTGAAATGGGGTGTGGAAGGGGAGGCTTTCTTGAGGTGACCCTTAAGGTGGGTCTGGATGGCAGATGAAGAAATGATGCTCCAGGCTGAGGGAGCTGTGTATTTACATAGAGTCTCACGGGTAGAGAGGGCTTGACGTTTTTGAGGAATCATGAGTAGTTTGATATAGTTAAAACTCAGGAAGGTAATCAGGAAAGTGTTGGAAGGTGAGACAGGAGAGGTAGATACATATTAATCACAAGGGCCTGTGTGCCAAGCTGAGGAATGTATTTATTAAGATGTAATTCACAACCATAAAATTCACTCTTTAAAACTGCGCAGTTTGGTGGGTTTTCATACAGTCACAGTTGTGCAACCATTACCACTATCTTAATTTCATTCTCATTACCCCAAAAGAAACCCTGTACTTACTAGCAGTCATTCCTATTTGGAATTTATTTTAAATGTTGTTTAAATGATTTTCAACAATCATTAAAGATATGTGTTTTTGGTATGCATAAAAATAATATACTTTCCTTAATGTTTGTATTATGGAAGCAGTAATGTATTTTTGTGAAATAATGCATGGTGTATTGACCATGCATTTTATTTTTTATTTTATTTTACTTATTTTTAGAGCGGGAGGTAGGGAGGGGGAAAGAATCCCAAGTGGACTCCACACCCAGCACAGAGCCTGGCTTGGGGCTTGATCCCACAACACTGCGATCATGACCCGAGCCGAAATCAGGAGTCGGACGCTTAACTGACTGAGCCACCCAGGCACCCCTGACGATTCATTTTAAAACCACACTAGTCCATTGTGGATGAACATTGTTCTTCAGTGTGAGTAACACTGGAGAGTTTTAAGCCAGACAGTGGTGTGAATGTAATTGCAGTTGTGTTGTGTTGAAGAGAGCTTGTAAGAATGGATTCGCTGACAGTAGAGAATACTAGTCATTCGTTCAGAAACCTTTAAATAAGCGTCTCCTATTTTTCCAGGCACTGTTCTAGGCTCTGTGAACAAACTAGACATTCTCCGCCCTCATGGAATTAAGTTGTAGTGAGGGGAAGGGAATGGGGATAGATTTGAAAGCTCTTAAGCTGTTAGAATAGACTTTGATGGTAGGTTGGATGTGGGGCATAAGGAGGCCACAGTGACTTCTGGATTTCTGGCTTAGGTGACTGTGTGACTGATGATGCCATTCACTGAAATAGGAGCGATCGCGGTTTTGAGATTGAGATGCCTGCACATAGTAATTCAGGCAGCGTTTATTTATTTTATTTTTTTTTAAAGATTTTATTTATTCTTGAGAGACAGAGGGAGAGAGAGAGAGAGAAGCAGAGGGAGAAGCAGGTTCCCGCGGAGCAGGGAGCCCGATGCGGGACTCGATCCCAGGACCCTGGGATCACGACCTGAGCCGAAGGCAGTCGCTTAACCAACTGAGCCACCCAGGCGCCCTTATTTACTTATTTGACAGAGAGAGACAGCGAGAGAGGGAACACAAGCAGGGGACGTGGGAGAGGGAGAAGCAGGCTTCCCGCGGAGCAGGGAGTCTGATGCGGGGTTCGATCCCAGGACCCTGGGACCACGACCTGAGCCGAAGGCAGACGCTTAACCATCTGAGCCACCCAGGCGCCCTCAGGCAGCATTTATTGAACTGTCATGGACTCTTCTCTCTCTCCTCTAAGTTAGGTCCACCTTGTGTGTCCTCTATGTGTACCTTGTTACTTACCTTTATTATGGCACTTCTCCATCTTTAGTTGCCAGCCTTTACGTCTTCTCTGCTGCTAAGGTGGGAGCTGCCCATATCGTTTTTGGATCCCTCCTGCAGACCATTTAACTAGCATGCAGTATATAATTCTCGCTGCCTCCACTGCTGCTGCCCTCTTGTAAGCCATCTCATCTGAAACTCAAATCACTGCAGTAGCCTTCTGGTAAGGCTCCTGCTTCTGTTTATTAAAACGTAAGTCGGTATGTTTCTCTGCCATTTAAAACCTCACAGTGGCCCACGTTTGACAGTGGCCTCATAAGACCACCTTAGTCTGGTCTCGCACTACTGCTCTGACTTTATCTCCTTCCCCTCTTTCAGATCTTTGCTCAGATGTTACCATCTCAGTGAGGCCTATCTTGACCTACCTAGCTATCCATCTAGAAGCATATTACCTCTAAAATACGACTTTCAGACAGTCTAGCTACATATTGTACGATTGCACCTATATGACAGTTCTGGAAAAGGCAAAACTATGGTGACAGTAAAAAGATCATTGGCTGCTAAGGGGTTAGAGTAGGAGCAGGGAAGATTAAGCAGAGCACAGAGGATTTTTAGGGCAGTGAAACCACTCTGTATGATACAGTAATGATGGGTTCATGTCATTATACATCTATCTAAACCCACAGAATGCACACCAAAAGTGAACCCTGAGGTACACTATGAACTTTGTGTGATTACGATGTGTCAGTGTGGGTTCACCTGTCAGTGTCCCACTTGGTGTGTGTTTCGGGGGGAGGATGTTGATAATGGGGGAAGCTCTGCATGTGTGGGAGCAGGGATATGTGGGAAATCTCTGTACTTTGCCAGTTCTGTTGTAAACCTAAAACTGTCCTAGGGAAAGTAGTCTTTAAATATAAAAACAGCAACAACAAAATCTAAACTGCAAATATCACCATTAAATAAAATAAATATTTATTCTTTAGTAGAATTAAATCTCCAGTAAACTATTTTAATTTTTATTTATTTTATTTTTTTTAAAGATCTATTCGTTTATTTGAGAGAGAGTGCGTGCATGCTAATGTAGGGAAAGGGGCAGGAGAGAATCTCAAGCAGACTCCCTGCTGAGCATGGAGCCCAATACGGGCTCATGAGATCATGATGAGATCATGACGTGGATTGGCACCAAGAGTCAGACGCTTAACCGACTGAGCCACCCAGGCGCCCCTCTCGTAAACTATTTTTAAACAGTTGGTCTGTTTGAATCAGGATTCAGACATGAGCCACATGTTGCATTTTTTAAAAATAGCTTTGTTGAGGTATAATTGACACAGAATAAACTCATATTTAAAGTGTACAGTTTGATTAGTTTTGACATATATGTACATCTGTGAAGTTATCACCACAATCAAGATACTGATTATATCTATCATTTCCAAAAGTTTCCTAATGCCTCTTTGTAACTCCTCTTACCTGCCACTCCTTCAAGCAACCACTGATCCTCTTTCTGTCATTATTGATCAGTTTGCATTTTCTAGAGTTCTACAGAAATGCAATCTTAAATTATGCACTAGTTTGACTTCTCTCAGCATACTTATTTTGAGGGTCATCCACATTGTTCCATGTATCAATTGATTATTTTTTTTTATTCCTGAGTGGTATTACATTGTATGAATACACTAAATTTTTTTTTAATCCATTCACCTCTTGATGAACATCTGGGTTATTTCCATTGTTTGGCTATGACGAAACTGCTATGAAGATTCGTGTGCAAGTCTTGAGTGAGTATATATTCCCTTTTCTGCTGGGTAAAGTACTCAGGAATGAAATCATATAGTGGTTGTATTTTTGTTAATTTTTTTTTTTTAAGATTTTATTTATTTATTTGAGAGAGAGAGAATGAGAGATAGCACGAGAGGGAAGAGGGTCAGAGGGAGAAGCAGACTCCCTGCTGAGCAGGGAGCCCGATGTGGGACTCGATCCCAGGACTCCAGGATCATGACCTGAGCCGAAGGCAGTCGCTTAACCAACTGAGCCACCCAGGCGCCCCTATTTTTGTTAATTTTTTAAGAAACTGCAAAATTTTTCAAAGTGGTTTTACAATTTTATATCCCACCAACAGTGTGTAAGAATTCTAGTTGCTCCACAACCTTGCTAACACTTGGTGTGGTCAGTCTTTTTAATTTTAGACATTTTGACCTAAATGTAGTGGTATCTGATTTTACCTACATTTTTCTAGTGACAGATGATACTGAGTTTTGTTTTTTTATTTTTTATTTTTATTTTTATTTTTTTTTAATTTTTTTTTTTCGTTTTTATTTATTTGAGAGAGAGAGACAGAGATAGTGAGAGAGCACAAGTGGGGAGGAGAGGAAGAAGCAGGCTCCCCACAGAGCAGGGAGCCCGATGCGGGACTCGATCCCAGGACCCCGGGATCATGACCTGAGCCGAAGGCAGACGCTTAACCGACTGAGCCACCCAGGCGCCCGAGTTTTGTTTTTTTATATGCTTATTTGCCATCCCCATCTTCTTTGGTGAAATAACTTCACTTCGCTTTCTCAGCTTCATGGCCTGAAAACTCTCTCAAAGCAGTATGTTGGGACAGTTGGGAAGCTCATCTCGTTTCCCATCTTCAGGGATCACTGTCCTTTGTCACCTGATGTCCATTGTCTGGAAGACCATTGTTTCATATATTTTGTTTGTTTGTTCTTTAGGATGTTTCAAGGGTGAGGGTCAGTCTGGTCTCTGGTACTCCATCCTGGCCAAAAGCATACACACTCAATTTTAATATATAGATTTTCTCCTTTTTTTTGTTTTCCTTGTAATTTAGTGGTGGAAAAACACTAGATTGTCTGGATGAGTTTCCCTCATGCTGGATCTGCTGATTGTATCCCCTTGCTGTTTTTATCATGTTCTTTGTCCTCTGTATTTTCTGTAAACTTGGTAGTTAGGTTTAGGAGGTTAATTGATTTTTTGATTAAAATTATTTTTGTCAAGAATAATTTACAGGAGCTATTTTGACCATCCTATTTAAAATGGGAACTTCCATTGCACTCCAGGCCCCTCATCTTGCTCTACTATTTCTAATTTTCATAGTACCTTCTAACATGCTGTAAATGTACATACTTGTTTAACGTCTGTTCTAAAATATATACAGACTCCATAGAGTGCCTGGATGACTTATTCGGTTAAACGTCTGCCTTCGGCTCAGGTCATGATCCCTGAGGTCCAGGATCGAGTCCCGCATCGGGCTCCCTGCTCCGCAGGGAGTCTGCTTCTTCCTTTCACCCTCCCCCCTCTTGTGCTTTCTCTCTCTCTCAAATAAATGAATAAAATCTTTTAAAAAAATCATAAACTCCATAAAGGCATGGGTTTTTGTTTTGTAACACCCTTGTTTTGTATCTAGATTCCTGTATCCTCAGAGTTTAGAACACTGTTTAGCACATAGTTGGTACAAAATAAAATCTCTTGAATAAGTGAATGAAATACCAAGGCACAGAACTGATAAACTGCCTAGCCTTCACTACTGTCCACAGAAAAGTAACATTTTCTTTTGTTAGATTAATTGTGCTTAGCAACATTATTAAAAGTAATATAAAATCCTCTGGAATTTGGGCAGTTACAAACTCTAGAGATGGATTTTGTAGGAGGGTTGTGTCACCGGCTCTACTTTGTCCTTTGAGAATAAGCCTCTTTTTGGTAGCTACCAGAGATTGATTGGCTCTTTACAATCCTAGCCCAAATCTAGCAGCCTTTTTCAGCAGAAAGGAAGAGCAGTGCTTTGGTGAGACTGCCCTCTGCCAGCCAAGAGGCTTCACCAGATGTCAGGAGGAAGCCCAGGAGCTTTTGTTGTTCCTGGCAAAATCCTCACACACCCCCTTCCTTCCCTCAGCACACCTAGCTTCTCCATCACTTTCTGCCTTGGAAACATCAGTATTAATCTCATCGTGTGCTTTTTTTTTTTTTTTTTTTTTTTTTAAAGTGATTTCACCCAGCAGGCCAGAATTACTGGGTCAGCCTTCCATTATGTGGACTCCAATCTCCAAGACTCTTACCTACATTGTTTTTTCTGACCCCATCTCCCACCTCTGACCTTCCCTTGAAGTCTTTACACTGAGCCTTCTGAAACGCTGGGTGCATCAGCAGAACCCCCAATCCTCAATTCCTTTGGTGAATTTCCCTTACGTTTTTGTTCTAACAGAAAATTGATTGTCTTCTGATGGCACTGTTTTCCCTGTAGCACTCTCAAGTAGTACTTTCTTCCCCTACATTTCTTGTGTCCCTGGCCCTGGAAGTGGGATGTTCTCCTTGTTCTTTATTGCCAGTTCCATACCATTCTTTTCCCGAAATGAATTCTCACTATGAATATGTCATCAGATTACACTGTTTACTACTGCTTTTTGCTATAATCTGCCTTTCCACAGACTGCTGGAGGAGTGAACCTTTATCCTTATCTCTAGTAACGCTCCTTCATGCCTGCTTTGTGTAATGTCGGCACAGCTGTGCCTGTTCCTTTTCGTTAGTGTTTGCCTACTATCTCTTTTCATCTTTGTGCTTTCATCCTTTCTCTGTTCTGATGATTTAGGTATGTCTAAACAGGTTTTTATCTCAATCATAAAAGCAAATCTTTGCTTTTACCTAAAGGCATTTCGTTCCATTTACAGTTGCATTTAAGTATTTACTGATGTGTTTTTGTATTTAGATCTACTGACTCAGAGCTTTCTATTTATTTGACCTGCTTGTTCTGTGTTTCTTTTTTGTTCCTTTGCCCTTCTTTTGCATTGTTTTAGTGTTTATTATTATTCTACTGTCTCCTTAGCTTGGTAGTTATATGCTCTTATTTATTTATTTTTAAGATTTATTTATTTATTTGACAGAGAGACAACAGCGAGAGAGGGAAAACAAGCAGGTGGAGTGGGAGAGGGAGAAGCAGACTTCCCACTGAGCAGGGAGCCCGATGCGGGGCTTGATCCCAGGACCCTGGGATCGTGACCTGAGCCGAAGGCAGGCGCTTAACGACTGAGCCACCCAGGCGCCCCTATATGCTCTTTTTAAAAATACTATTCTCTTAGTGGTTATCCTAGGGGTTACAGATGTTTTTAGTTTTGTTTTCCAATTTTTAAAATCGTGGTAAAATAAACAATATAAAATTTGTCATATTTAACCATTTTTTAAAAAGTGTACAGTTCAGAGGTATTAAATACATTCATAATGGGCTATACAGTCATCCTTATCTTCCATCTTCAGAACTCTTTTCATCTTATAAAACTGAAACTTTGTTCCTATTAAACAGTGACTCTCCATGCACCCCTCCTCCAGCCCCTGTCCACCCCACCATTCTATTTTCTGTCTCTATGATTTTGACTACTCTAAGTATCTTTTATAAGTGGAGTCAAACAGAATTTGTTTTTGGTGACTGGTTTATTTCACTTGTCATAATGCCCTTAAGATTCATCCATGTTGTAGCCCATATCAGAATTTCCTTCCTTTTCAAGGCTGTTTGAAGGACAGTTTTGCAGGATATAGGTTTCTTGATTGACAGTTTTTTCTTTTAGCACTTTGAATGTATTCCACTGTCTTCTGGCCTCTGTACTTTCTGGTCGAAATCTGCTGATTAACTTATTAAGAATCCTTTATATGTGTTGAGTCATTTCTCTTGCTACTTTCGAGATTCTGTCTTTGTCCTTGACTTCGGAAAGTTTGATTATAATGTGCTTTGGTGTAGGTCCCTGATTCATCTTACTTGGGGTTTGTTGAGTTTCTTAGATGTTTATAATCATGTCTTTCATCGAATTTGGGAGGTTCTTAGCCATTATTTCTTCAGATATTCTCTCTGCCCCTCTCTCTCTTCTGGGATGCCCACAATCCATATGTCCGTCTGTTTGATGGTATCCCACAGTTCCCTTAGGCTCTCTGTTCACTTTTCTTCAGTCTTTTCTTTCTGTTCCTTAGACTTGACAATTTCCATTTTCCTATCTTCAGATTCACTGATTCATTCTTTTGCCTACTCATATCTGCCTTTGAATCTCTAGTAAATTATTCATTTCAGGGCACCTGGGTGGCTCAGATGGTTAGGTGTCTGCCTTCGGCTCAGGTCATGATCCCAGGGTCCTGGGATCGAGGCCCTCATTGGGCGCCCTGCTAGGCGGGGAGCCTGCTTCTCCCTCTGCTTCTGCCTCTCTCTCTCTCTGACTCTCATGAATAAATAAATAAAACATTAAAAAAATAGTATTTAAATTATTCACTTCAATTATTGCATTTTTCATCTCCAGAATTTTTTTGATTTCTTTTTAAGTTTTCTATCTCTCTCTCTCTTTAAAGATTTTATTTATTTGAGAGAGGGGAGAGAGAGAACACGTGTGTACATGCACAGGAGGGGAAGAGGGGCAGAGGGAGAGAGAGAGAAAAGCAGACTCCCTTCTGAACAGGGAGCCCAATGAGGGCTTGATCCCAGAACCCTGGGATCATGACCTGAACTGAAGTTAGATGCTTAGCCAACTGAGCCACCTAGGCACCCCCTCCTTTTTTTTTTTTTAGACTTTATTTATTTGAGAGAGAGAGAGAGAGAGAGAAAATGCATAAATGGTGGGGAGGGGCAGAGGGAGAAGGAGAAGCAGACTCCTCACTGAGCAGGGAGCCTGAGGTGGGGCTCTGTCCCAGGACCCCAAGATCAACCTGAGCAGAAGGCAGACGCTTAACCAGCTGAGTCGCCCAGGTGCCCCAACTTCAGGTTTTTTTTTCTTTTAAGATTTTATTTATTTGAGAGTGAACGAGAGAGAGAGCACAAGCAGGGAAGGAGCAGAGAGAGAGGGAGAAGCAGACTCCCCATTGAGCAGGGAGCCCAATGTGGGGCTCGATCCCGGGACTCCAGGATCATGACCCAAGCCAAAGGCAGATGCTTAACCAACTGAGCCACCCAGGCGCCACGCCCCCCCCAAACTTGAGTTTTATTCTTACCTTCCAGGTAACGGCCTTTTGGAGTCCCAACTCAAAGGAATGGGCATTTGCTAGCTGCTGCTCTCTCTCCCTCCCCCCAGTGGCAATACTTGAAGTCAGAGCCTATTACCCAATACCATGAGCCTGTCAGATGCATTATTCAGTTTCTCAGCCTCTCAGTGCTTTCCTCTGGAATTGGCACATGACCTCTGGGGGAGAAGGGGCCCCGAGGTCTGTACTTCCCGTCCTGAGCCTCCGTCTGCTGTGCTCCGGCCCAGTGGAGAAGGGGCCCCGAGGTCTGTACTTCCCGTCCTGAGCCTCCGTCTGCTGTGCTCTGGCCCAGTGGAGAAGGGGCCCCGAGGTCTGTACTTCCCGTCCTGAGCCTCCGTCTGCTGTGCTCCGGCCCAGTCTTGCTAGTTCTCTGGTTCCTTCAAACAGATGTTATTAGTGTTTTGTTCAGCTTCTCTGGTTGTCCTCCGTGGGAGGGGTGTAAGTTACTTAGTTTATTACTAGAGTAGAAGTAGCCTCTACTTCTCTCACCTGCTACAGTACAGTGTCTTTAGTCTTTTGTAATTTCAGTAATCCTGGAAATAATTTGTCCCAGAGCAACTGTGAATGGCTGGCTGGACAGCTGTTGAACAACAGTGACCCTGATCCTTCAGATACTTTGGCTTCTTAGTTCTTTGACCTCTCTCCCAGCTACCATGTTCTCTACCCTACCTTGGCAACCCATGCCCTTGAATTACTATTATCTGAAAAAATTCTGCCACCTCATTTTCAGACTTAGCACTCTGACAACCTCTTCCTGACTCTACAGCTCACACCTTCTACTCTCCCATTTCCTGTAGTCTTCAGTCCCATTGTGAATTTCAGTTCATCATTCCTGCCACCTTTCCCATCACTCTCATGTCTTTGTTCACCTTAAATTACATAGTCATTACAATATGTCCTGTACTTGTATTCTCTTGTTTTCCTCTCATTTCATCTACAACCTTGGCTAAGACACAGTCTGTCTTAGCCTGAATCCCCTGGAAGAGGGCATGAGTGTATGTGCTGATGCTTTACTTGTAGTTAGAGTGAGGAGAGAAAAAGGTGAGGCAGGGAAGGAGCGGGAGCACATACAAAGCGGTATGTTACCACATGCCATCACAGCTTCATGAGAACCTTAGTGGCTGACTGCTGGGCCATGCTGGGAATCTGTAGGGAGTGAGTCATGACCCCTCTCTGAGCACTCCCAGGGGACGGGGGGCAGGCAGGTATGTGGAAAGGACAGCTGAGAAATTTGTTGGCCCTTGCCCATTTCCTGTCTCTTAATGGTAAGAGTTGCCCCATAGGGTCTTAACTGTTCTCTGCCTTCAGGCTTGTTACTTGGCCTCTCCAGGCAACTCCTGGAGAAGCAGCAGAATTTGGTTATTAGAGCTGTTGTGGCTTCGGGCACAGGGCACATGGTGTAGGCTACCAGAGTTCAGCCTTTACCCTTGGGGGAGCTGTAGACAGCTGGTGACGTTAGGAGAGAAGACATGGGCAGTGAGCTGAGGCTTTATGATCACCTGAAGCTTGCGTTTTTGCTAGGCCTCGTGGGGCTGCTCCCGCTGGGAAGTAGAGCAGCAGGCAAGGCAGAGTGGATTTGGGGGAGGGTGCATGAACTGCATCTGTTAAGGCTTGTTTAATCCAGCCTTTGCCTTATTTTTTTGCTTGTATCCAGACAGCTGAATGTGACTGAAGAAGCCATACTGACTAACCTCACTTAAAATCATGACCACCAAAATCACGTAGGCCCGTTATAGGTTATATTCTGTTTTCCTACTCCAGTTACTCTTCTCATTTTTTTTTTAAAGATTTTATTTATTTGAGAGAGAGAATGAGATAGAGAGCATGAGATGGGGGAGGGTCAGAGGGAGAAGCAGACTCCCTGCCGAGCAGGGAGCCTGATGCGGGACTCGATCCCGGGACTCCAGGATCATGACCTGAGCTGAAGGCAGTCGCCTAACCAACTGAGCCACCCAGGCGCCCCCAGTTACTCTTCTAGATAGTATTTGAATATCTCACTTTAAATCTTCCATTTTGGGGCACCTGGCGGCTCAGTTGTTAAGCATCTGCCTTCGGCTCAGGTCATGATCTCAGGGTCCTGGGATCGAGCCCCACATTGGACTCCTTGCTCGGCGGGAAGCCTGCTTTTCCCTCTGCCCCTCCCCCTGCTTGTGTTCCTGCTCTCTCTCTCTCGCTCGCTCGCTCGCTCTCTGTCAAATAAATAAATAAAATCTTAAAAAAAAACTTCCATTTTTCCTTTCTCTTTTTTCCTTTAAGTAGAACAAAATGGGAGTAATGGGAAGAGAATTTCCACAGGTTCCCATTGCTGTATGTGCCACCTTCCTGCATTGTGCCTAATCCTCTGCTTTATCCCTGTTCCCAGCCAAGGCCAGCTGCTCTGCAGGTGCGTTAGACCCTTCGATACGACCCCAGTGATTCATCGTTTAATTGCATCATAAACTTTTCTTGTGTTGTATATATAGCAGGCTGTTATATCTCCCCTGTTTAAAAATTTTTTTCTTGATAATTGTCTGTATTCTGTTTTCCATTCTTTTCTCATATTCTCCTCTTGAACACATTTCTTTCAGACTGTTGCCCCCACTGCTTCTCCAGAATTGCTTATGATGTCACTAGTGACCTCCATGTTGCAAAATCTAATGTCAACTTGCAGTCTTCACCTTATTTACCCCAGGACCCAAGTAGATCACTCCTCTTTGAAACCTGATCAGTTAGGGTTCTCCAGAGAAACAAAACCAATAGGAAGTATATATTAAAGGGATTTGTTATAAGGAAGTGGCTCATGTGACTGTGGAGGCTGAGAAGTTCCAGGATCTGCCAGTCAGCAAACTAGAGGCACAAGAGAAATTCTGATGGTAGGTGTAGTCTGAGTCCAAAGGCCTGAGAGAGAACTAGTGTCCCAGCTCAAGCCGTGAGGCTGGAGAGAGAGGTTCCCTCTTACTCAGCCTTTTTGTTAAATTCAGGCCTTTACCTGATTGGATGAGAGCCACCCACATTATGGAGGGCAATCTACTTTACTCAGTTTACCAAGTCAGACGTTAATCTTGTCCAAAAATACTCTTACAGATGCACCAGAATAATGTTCGACCAATATCTAGGCACCCTACAACCTGGTCAAGTTGACACATAAAATTAACCATCACAAAACCCTTTCTTCCCCAAAACATCTAGAACAAGATGTCAGTTTATTCTGTAGGAGATCTAGTCTCTGTCTCCCCTGACCTCAGCTCCAGCTACTCCTTTCTTTTCTCCACTCTAGTCACAGGTGCCTACCTGCTCTTTCTTGACCATTGCTAGATATGTTCCTGCCTTAGGGTCTCTGTACTCATTTTTCTTCTGCCTCCAGTGCTCTTTCCTTGCTTCTCTACCTCTCCCCTTATTCTTAATCCATATAGCTCATGGTCTTATTTCTTTCCCTCTGCATTGAAGTGTTGCACTCTCACTGAGGCTTTTCCTGATCAATACATCTAAACATCTCAGCTGCATTGCTGGTGGTTCCTGTACCCTTTACTTTATTTTTTCTCATTCACTCTTATCATTATCCACATACTTCCTTATTTATCTTATTTTTTGCCTGACTGCTCCAACCAGAAGGTAAGCTCTGTGAGGTCATCTAGAATAGCGGCTGGTACAAGTGTCTCTCAGTAACAACTTTCTGTTTGTTTAAAAACATGGATAGCAACTCTTTCCAGTAAGTTTACAAAATAGAGGTTTTTAGCCCGAGTTCTCAGCAGTGAGTACCCTTATTGGCTCATAGATGCTTTTGGCGTATGTCTTTTATAGATGGGCCTTTTATAGCCCAACTGGGTGAGTTGATGTAATTCCGAAGGCACCTCGCCATCCTTCTCAACTCTCTTTTCCTTCTAGCTGTGTGTGTAAGAACCAGCACTGTGTTGGACAGCTTTACAGATAAGATCTCATTCAATTCTTGGAACAATCCCACAGCACAAGTGGTATCATCCCCATTGTGCAGACAGTGAGACAGATCTAGAAAGCTTAAACAACTTGCCTGAGGTCTCCACTGGTAAGTGGGAGAATCCAAGTTGATCTAGATCTATATTCTTGACTGTTCTTACATGAGATGCCGTTTCCTAAATAGATGTTGTGTCTTGCAGGAACTTGGGAATGTTGGGCAGGCTATTTAACCCCTTATAGCCATAATAGTGTTAAATACCCAAAGTATCTGCTCAGTGTATACTTGGCACAAAGAACCATTTAAAGTTAGGAATTCTCTCTCAGATCAGTGCAAAAATAACTCAACCTAGAGCCTTTCTCAGCTTTAGCCTTCCCACATCTTCCCAGGCTCAGGTCTCCTATTGGGTTTCTGGATCAGAGGTACATATCTTGTCTAGAAGATTAGAAGGGTAGTGGTGACTGCCATCATGAAGGATCTTGCCTTTTCTGGCTCAGGTTATTAATCAGCTCCATCTACCTCTGGGGTATTCCTTGAGGAATTACAGGAGTCCCCTTTTCCCTCATTGGAAACTGTAACAAATCACTCAGATTTCATTGTTTGAAATTATTATTTTATGATTCTTGCCTAGTTGGATAGTTGTTCTGCTGGGCTTGCTTAGAGTGTCTCCTTTGGTTGCTTTGTGGGGTTGGTGTCATCTCGGGTGGCTTCACTGAGATGCTGGGACAGCTGGACCTATTTTTGTCTCTGTGTAGTCTCAGGGCCTGTCCTTTTTCCAGTGGGAGAGATCTCTAGTGGGATAGTCAGATTTCTCACCTAGTGACTCAGGGCTCCCCAAAGCAAGCATTTCAAGAAGGAGGAAGCAGAAATTGCTAGCCCTTTGCGAGTGTAGGCCCAGAACTGGCACATTATCACTTCTGCCACACTTCCTTGGTTAACATGAGTCATGGCCCAGCTTGGATTCGTTGTGAGAGTTGACTACAGAGGGTGTGGGAGTAGGTTTATTGGGAGTAGACTAGCCCAAAGTACTATTTTTTTTTTTTTTAAGGATGTTGCAGTCTTTTTTTTTTTTAATGATTTTATTTATTTATTCATGAGCGACAGAGGTGGGGAGAGAGAGAGAGAGAGAGAGAGAGAAGGAGAGGGAGAAGCAGGCTCCCAAGGAGCAGGGAGCCCGATGCGGGACTCGATCCCAGGACCCTGGGATCGTGACCTGAGCCGAAGGCAGACGCTTAACCATCTGAGCCACCCAGGCGCCCAAACTACTATTTTTTTTTTAAAGATTTTATTTCTTTATTTGACACAGAGAGAGCACAAGCAGGGGGAGTGGCAGGCAGAGGGAGGGGAAGAAGCAGACTCCCCACAGTACAAGGAGCCCGACAGTGGGGCTCAATCCTAGGACCCTGGGATCATGACCTGAGCTGAAGGCAGACACTGAACCGACTTAGACACCCAGGTGCCCCTAGCCCAAACTACTTTTGAGAGTGAACAAGGGCCTATTAAAAACTATGCCAGGTTGACGGGTGTAAATTGGAACTGTCCAGGACTAACCTGGACTTCTGGTCATCACAGTCATACTTGTGCCCTGGAAGAAGCAAGAGATAGGTATTACCCTGAATTTTTCCATGTGATCTTCTTAGTGTGAAAATAGGACCGTGTTCAGTATGCTGCTCATGGGTTTTGTTTTTATTTATTTATTTGTCAGCACACGTGAGAGCACAAGCAGGGTGAGCGGCAGGCAGAGGGAGAAGCAGACTCCCCGCTGAGCAAGGAGCCCTATGCAGGACTTGATCCCAGAACCCCGGGATCATGACCTGAGCTGAAGGTAGATGCTTAACTGACTGAGCCACCCAGGCGTCCCAGGCTGCTTATGTTTTAAATTGAACATGACTTCTAAACACAGTCCAACAACTTTGGGTGCTCAGTGACTATAGAAGGAATCACTTACTCTAACAGTGGAGTGGGAAACTGGCTTTGAGCTTACTGCGATGATTTTGTTGGTCTCCAGTGGGTGGTTTTCCTGAGGTATTTTTCAAGATTAATTTTGACCATGTACCATTTTCACCTTATTAACTTGGAATCCTATCCTAAGATCTAGCAATGTTCTGCAGTTAATCACATGGTCTCAGAGGTCTCTTCCAGATCTAAACCTCTGTTCTATCTCATAGAAAGTTGTTACAAGTACCCAAACAACAATTGGAGAGCCATGGTAAAGGCTTTCATACTTTGGATGTGATCTGGGGCCAGGTGGGAATCCAGAAAACTGTATGTGGTAAAGTTGCTTTATACTGTGAAGAAAAGTTAGTTTGCAATCCAAAATGGAATTTTTTCTCAAAAGAATATTGAGTCTTAAAAGGTTGGCTGTAAAAGATAATTCTAAAATTAAAAATCCCACTTTTCTATACAATAGATCCTAGATTTCTGAAGCCTGCCTTTAAGATCCCATTTTGAGGTGAGGTGCCTCTAGCATGTCTCATGCTTGTGCACCCACACATGGTTGTGCTTCAGGAATGTAGTATGTGGGTCCATTTTGTCTTTCCTCAAGTTGTTCACTGGGGGGAAAGGGTGTCATTCTTAGGGAATGCTTACCTGATGCAGTTCTGTGTCTTGCCCTGGTTGGGGAGGGGGGAAGGTTCAGTGAAAATTCTTGATTTGAATGCAGTGTAATAGTCTCCTTATTTACTAATCCTGACTACGGTATAAGAAACAAAACAAACCTCTCCATGTTTCTGCTGAATAGTTGTGACATCTTTTTGGCTGAACAGGTCACTAATATATGACTATAGTCACATGACTTTCTGCCGTCTAGGAGCGCAGGGTTCCCACTGATTTTATGTAATATATACCAAATAAATATTCTATATATTTATGATTTTTTCCTCACAATATGTCTTATAGTACATTTTTTAATGATGCAGCAGCTCTAACACTGGTGACATTTGTTAATAAGGAAGCCCAACCTCATA
Source organism: Callorhinus ursinus (assembly GCF_003265705.2). Taxonomy (NCBI): domain Eukaryota; kingdom Metazoa; phylum Chordata; class Mammalia; order Carnivora; family Otariidae; genus Callorhinus; species Callorhinus ursinus. The sequence goes on from NW_027397070.1 coordinate 70,742,739, forward strand.
TATTGCTGTTGGTCTACCTCTACGGTAGGGCAGGAAGGTGGGTCGGTAAATTGGGATGACAAGTAAACTTTTCTTTGCAGTTGTTTGACAAGTTTGTTTATATTGAGATTCAGGGAAAACATTTACTTTTAAGATGACTTTGGCACAGGTAATGTTTATTTAAGAACTATTAAATAGGGAAAGGAGGGGCGCCTGGGTGGCTCAGTGGGTTGAGCGTCTGCCTTTGGCTCAGGTCGGGGTCTCGGGGTCCTGGGATCGGGCCCCGCATCGGGCTCCCTGCTTCTCCCTCCCCTCATGCGTGCGCTTTCTCTCTCTTTCTCAAATAAATGAATAGAATCTTTAAAAAAAGAAAAAAGAAATAGGGAAAGGATTACCATTTATAGAGTACCTTTTATATGTACTCATTTTTAGCTGTCTTGTGAAGAAGAACATGTCATTTTATACATGAGGGAATGAAGATTGACTTTCCCAGGGTTGTATGTGATACAGCTAGTAATTGTCAAAGCTTGGATTTGATCTCAGATTTGTTTGGCTTTAAAATGCTTGTGGTGGGGCGCCTGGGTGGCTCAGTCATTAGGCATCTGCCTTTGGCTCAGGTCATGGTCCCGGGGTCCTGGGATCGAGTCCCACATTGGGCCCCCTGCTCAGCGGGGAGCCTGCTTCTCCCTCTCCCACTCCCCCTGCTTGTGTTCCCTCTCTCGCTGTCTCTCTCTCTTTCAAATAAAACAATCTTTAAAAAACTAAAAATAGATAAAATGCTTGTGGTCCATGCCCTCTCCCTGCCCCCCATTTTGGTAGTTCCCAACTACCCTATCTATACTTTATCTTCCACCAAATACATAGATCCAACCCTCCCTGGAAAAACTGTTATAACTAGCTATATTGCCTTCATATTTTTCATACCCTATTTCTTACATTGTTGTAAACATTCAACATACTAGGTTTTTTACCCTGGGACCTATGAACCCTTGGAAGTTGTGTGCAAACTGTTATATATGCATTTTTTTTTTAAAATGTCAGGATCCATAGCTTTCATAAAATTCTCAATGTTTTCTGACTCAAAAAACAGCCTCAAGAGCCTCTGCTTTATGCCATTAATATTTTCCAACATAATTATTAAATGAATTAATATACTTAAAGTGCTTAGAATAGGGCCTGACAAGAAGTAAGTTCACTATTAGTATTGTTACTAACATTAATAGTTTTCTGTGTGCATGGTCTTCAAGACTTTTTAATAATTGGATAATAGTCCATGGAATAGAATATTACCAGGCATACCAGCTCCTATTGTTGTCAGTATTTGGGTTCAGAATTCATTTTTCTTAGGAGGATGGTCAAAATGGGTGAAGGGGAGTGGGCGGTATAGGCTTCCAGTTATGGAATGAGTAAGTAATGGGGAATGAAAGGTACAGCGTAGGAATCTAGTCAGTGGCACTGTAATAGTGTTGTGGGGTGACAGATGGGAGTACACTTGTGGGGGCACAGCGTAATGTACAGAGTAGAGTTGTGGAGTCACTGTGTTGTACACCTGAAACTAATGTAACGTGTGTCAACTATACTTTGATTTAAAAAAAAAACCCTTCCTCTTTACCAGATCATTTTAAAAAGTTTTTTTTTTGAGAGGGGGACAGCAAAGCAAGGTTTATTGAGCGATAGCAAAGTGACAGTACAAAGCTCCTGAGGAGGGAGGGGACCTGAGAGGGTTGCTCAAAAAGTGTCTTTTGTTTTGTTTTGTTTTCATTTTATAAGCAACTTGTGATGAATCTTCATGTAGTTATAACATTTTCCTATATTTTGGATTATTTCTGTATATTCCCCAAAGTGAATTCACTGGGTCAAAATGTATGAACATTTTGAAGATTTTAGACATTGCCAGATTGCTTTCCAGAAGGTGTATACTGATATAAACAGCAGTATATTGCAGTCTGTATTGCTATATAATCTATATAATCTAGCTTGCAGTAAACAGATAAGTTTAATAAGCAGAAGATTGCCATGTTATTAAGTATTCTCATTTCCAGACAGGTGGAACATTTTCTGTGTACTCTTGTGAATTCTTTGTCTTTTTCCCATTAAATACGGTTTTTATGGTTTTATTAGTTTGAGATACTTAGTCACCTGTTACAACTATGTTATCTGAGAATGCTTGCCTTTTTTTTTTTTTAAAGATTTGTTTATTTGTTTTTTTTTTTAATATTTTATTTATTTATTCATGAGAGACAGAGGGAGAGAGAGAGAGGGAGAGAGGCAGAGGGAGAAGCAGGCTCCCAAGGAGCAGAGAGCCCTATGCGGGACTCGATCCCAAGACCCTGGGATCATGACCTGAGCCGAAGGCAGACGCTTAACCATCTGAGCCACCCAGGCGCCCAAGATTTGTTTATTTATTTGACACAGAGAGAGTGTGAGAGAGAGAGAGCACAAGCAGGGGGAGCGGCAGGCAGAGGGAGAGGGAGAAGCAGGCTTCCTACTGAGCAGGGAGCCCGATGATGCAGGGCTCAGTCCTAGGACCCTGGGATCATGACCTGAACTGAAGGCAAAGGCTTAACTGACTGAGCCACCCAGGCGCCCCTGCTTGCCTTTCTTAAAAAGTAATTTGTAAGTTCAACATGGGACTCAACTCATGACCCCGAGATCCAAGAGTTGCATGTTCTACCAACTGAGTGAGCCAGGCACCCCAGTGCTTGCCTTTTTAATACTTTCAGGTTTTTAAAGTCAAATCTGTGGTTTATTTTGCATGTGCTTCTAAGTCTTCCTTTCCTATCCATTTCTCCTAGTTTTTCTCATGTGGGTTGTAGATTTTTCTTCATGTATGTTTCTAAAATCTCCTAACATAAAAAATAATGGAAGTAATTTATGTTTATTAGAATGTGTGTATACATATACAGAAATGAGCTAAAGACAACTATATTTCTTCATAATGTAGAATGTATGGATTTAATCATAATTTGACCCTACTGATGGACATCTTGTGTTTCTAATATTTTCTGTTACAACTAATTCTGCATGATTTTCTTTCTAATATAATCTCTGCTCACTTAGGTTAACTTGTCTGTGGAGTAGATTCCTAGAAGTGGAATAGTTGGATCAAAATTTAGATAACAACTACCAAATTGCCTTCTGCAGAGGCTGCTTTTCATTCACTGCAGATTTTAAATGTGTCCTTACTTGAAGAGTAGTTGTCAGTGCTTTTAACTTGTGAACTTAAGCATCCATCTCTTTATATATTTATGGACCATTTGTTTTTTCCTGTGTGCTGCCTGTGACCTTTGCCCATTTCACGTTTTTACTGATTTATGGGAACTCTTTATATATTAAAGGGACTAGGTCTTTGATAGAAGTTTTGTAAATGTTTTTCTTTTTGGGATGTATGGATAGTTTGTAGAAAAGTTTAAAATTTTATATAGTCAGATTTATCATTTTATTTATGAATTCTGGGATTGTTAATCTCTAGTTTTTGATAGAGTGCTAGGAGAAAGATGGTTTAAAAAACATATGCCTCTTTTTGTGCTTTTGGAAGTTTTACAATTTAGGAAAACGTATTTGAACAAAGGAAGAGTGTCTTTAAATTGCTCTGTGGGAGCATTCCTTTATTTTCTCTAGTTGCAGTGTGTCTAAATTTCGTTTTTTTATGGTTCTTACAGTGTTTAAACACTGGAAATAAATGTCCATCCCGGTTGTTTTACAAAATAATATGTATTAGTTATAATATAAAATAATTGTCTTCTTCACAGTTTGGATCATGTACTTCTTTTAGTTCAGATGTCAGTATTTAAAAAAAGTGTTTTAGAAAACGAATAAAAACGTTTAACATTCCCCAGATTTCAGGTTTAAAATGTAGAATGGGTTCCTACCTTGTGTTCAAGCCAGTGTGATAAATTTGCTACATCAGAAAGAGCTGTGTACCAGTCCTGGGAATAGCATACAAACAAATAGCCCAAAGTCATTATCAGCTGATGCAGAGGTTCTTGCTAAAGCTGTATTTACAGTTGTGTTCAGGAATACTGGGTGGGAGCAGGTTTAAGGAGGGAGTTTCTAAGTGGAAGGCTGTTTGGGACTTGTAGGGAATGGAGAGATGGGGGTTTTTGTTTTTTTAAGTAATCACCCGGCGTGGGGCTCAGACTCATGACCCCAAGATCGAGAGTCGCATGTTGCCCTGACCAAGCCAGCCAGGCACCCCTGAAGAGGTGGACTGATTGATTGATTTAAGGAGAGAGACAGAGAGAGTAGAAGCAGGGGAAGAGGCAGAGGGAGAGGGAGAAGCAGACTCCCCGCTGAGGCTCCGTCCCAGGACCTGGAGATGACGACCTGAGCAGAAGGCAGATGCCTAACCATCTTGAGCCACTGAGGCGTCCCTGGAAAGGTGGATTTAAATGGGGAGGGTGCTAGATGTTATTCCTACCTTTATAGTATTGTTTTCTGTCCACGTTTTAAATACAATTCTCTTGGGATTCTTTTCTTGATTTGTACAGCTGCCACCGTACTGTTCATGACTGTATCCATGGGAACACAAGTAGGACGACGTGAGTTTATAACTTGTTGCTAGGCAGATCCATCTTGGAACGTATTAAAATTTTCTCATTAAAAGGTGTTTGGATGTTTTACCTTCTGTGGGGGAAGGTAACTAAACAGGGTAGTCTGGAATTATAACTGTGAAATTGTGTAAACTCTTTTAGTAGAAAGGACTGGTTCTGTTTTTAATTAATTTAACGTTTGAAAGGGAAGAGAGTTGAAATAACTCACTGTATTCTGTAAATTTAGCCTCTCAAGCTTAAAAGGTCAGTATTCAGATGTGTATGGACTACACCTGATCCATCCTAGAGTGTACATAACATTGCAGAATAAGGACAGATATTTTAGGTAGTCCTTCTGACTCCAGAAGACTTGGGGGTCTAACCATGGAAGCCTCCTGGAGATTGAGATACTGGACTCTTATTTTGGTTGACATTTTAATTTTTTTAATTAAAAAAAATTTAATAGGTAGTGTGTCATTGGTATAAAACAACTAAATTTCAAAAAGATAAGACTTACACAGTACACAGTTGGTCTCTTACCTATGTTTTCAAAGTCACACAGTTCCCCAGAGGCTACTATGTGTATTCCCTCCTTATCCGATTATAACTTAAAGAATTATTTGAATAGTTATTTAATAATAATGGATAATATTTAGGCATTTCTGTGTGCCGGCCGCTGTGATACTACATTACAGGACAATCTTAGGAAGTAGTCGATTTTAACTCAGTTAACTCAATTTTACTGATAAGGAAACCAAGGCTTTGAGAAGTTAAATCACTTGCACAAGATTTACTGTTTCTTGCTCACTAGATTGTATGCTCCAGGAAAGTAGGGTCTGTTCTTTATTTCTGCTTTATTCCCTGTATATAGCATAGTTCCTATGGGGTTTGGGTAGTGTGTCAAGTGTAGTATGAAGACTGGTTTTACAAAGATGGTCGTTATCTTCATTTATCAGCTTTGAACTTGTATAGATGTAACAAACTCCAGTTCATAGAGAAATCGCATTGAGTGTTGGAGTAGCACTGAATCTGCATATTTATCAAGGGAACCTTATATTTTTGGATTTCATGTTGGGAACATTTGAGAGAAATCTCTCATAATTTGAGAAGGTCCATGTTTGGAGATGAGGGTGGTTAACATAGGGATTGAGATAATTGTGACTCCATTCCTTTTGGGTATGTTTAGTTTTTACCCCTTTCTCTCCACTCCTGCTCCAACTGTATCTAGTTTGGCCCTGTGTCTTTTCAGTTTCTTGATCTAAGTGAAGGAATAAGTAAGTAGTAATTGAAGGGATCAAATAGAAGGAACAGACTCTAAATGTTGATACTGACGAGAGTCTGTGGTCTTGGAAATCTGCGTTTAGTATTAATTGTATGTAGTGCCTCCAGTTTCTTACCCCTAAATAATAGAAAATAAAAATTTACAGCTTGATTATCGAGATTATTTGGCAAGAGGAAAATGAGGGACTGTTCAATTCCATAGATAATTTTTGAATTATTTTCTTCATTAAGTGGACTTAATATTTATCTCACAGGGTCAATATAGAGGATTAAAGAGATAATCTTTATAAAAGTCTTGGGCTGATGATTTTTTTTTTTAAGATTTTATTTATTTGCCAGAGAGAGTGAGAGTGAGCAAGCAAGTGTGCGCAAGCAGGGGGCGCAGCAGGCAGAGGGGAGAAGCAGGTTGCCTGCTGAACAAGGAGTTGGGCTGATGATCTAATAGTAATACTAATGGTTAAACTTGCTGGGCATTTAGTATGTACTAGCATAGTATGGGGAGAAAAGTGTTCTGAGGCATCATAGGAGGGACTGGAGTAGGGGAGAATGGAGTCAGGAATGCCATTTTAAACATTTTATAGTCCTGAACTAGAGAGTGAAGGCTCAAAGCATTAGGAACGGAACGTATTTGAGAGGGTGTGAACAAACCATACTGGGCTGGCGGAGAGGAAGGGAGGTAAAAAGCGTGAGTTTTGATACTTTGAGTAATGGTTCTATAAACAGTAGAGCAGTCTGGAGATGTCACTAATATTTTGAAAACTGAAAAAAATAGTTTAATGTAGAGTGATCACCTTGGCAGAACTGAGAAAGCTGAAACCAGAAGGAGCGGTGGTGACACTGGTGAGAAGTAAGCATAAGCATTTGCTTGCAAGAACCTCGGAGAGGCCTGGGAAGTAGAAGTACCGGGTGCCTCCCACGGCCCCCGTGTGCTGCGGCGAGGTAGACTGCGGGGCTGACCCAGCGTCGGCGGTGCTGCGGCGAGGTGGACTGCGGGGCTGACCCAGCGTCGGCGGGAAGTCGAGTCCCTAGCCTCTGGCTCCACTCCGGCAGCCCAGCAATTGCCCCTTTCCTGTCCCAGCGGAGGACAGACTGATTCTTGGTGGAGTCTGAACCAGAGGGACACCAGATTTGAAGAGGGAAGGATGGATAGAACCGGACACGGGAGTGTGGGAAGGTGCACGGATTCAGTGAAAGCTTGCGTATTGAATGGTGAGAACCCCAGAACATCCCCCGAATTCCTGCAGCCTGGCTGATACCCTCTAGGCAGCAGACTAGAAGATTCTTCTTTGGGAGAAAAATGGCCCAGGTGTAAATGTCAACAGTCTTGACGATTGTCACCCTGTATTCAAGTTATTGTTGCTTTAAAACGACAACAATCATTTTCTTATTCCTCACAGTTTCTCGTGGTCAGGATTTTGGAAGGGTTTGGCCGGGCAGTTCTGACTCAGGTTTCTCTTCAGGTTGTGGTCATGTGGTGACTGAAGCCGAATGGGCTGGCCACACATCTTTTCCCATGTTTTAAAGGGAGATGGGAGACAGTGTAGATCCATCTCTTGATAGATGTTGAATCAAAGTCACATTGTAGGGGTTCCTGTCTGGATCAGTCTGTAGAGCATCTGACTCTGTGTGTGTGTGTGTGTGTGGTTTTATGGTTTAATTGACACAAATATGACATGTACATAAGCTGTCTATTCATTTTCTTCACTGCACAGCCTGGCATTGGGATTGGTGACTCGACTCTGATGGCCCGCTGGGCTGTTCTTTCCACAATAGCTTTCCAGTTCTTGGAGGAGACATTGTGAGCAATCTCTGCACAGTGAGATTTGTTGTACATCAGCAGCACTTCAAGCTCCTTGACGTTGTGGACTAGGAACTTCCAGAAACCACTGGGCAACATGTGCTTTGTTTTCTTATTGCTCCTGTAACCATTGTTGGGCATCAAGATCTGGCCCTTGAATCTTCTGCACACCCTAATGTCAATGCCTCTGGGTTTCTGCCAGTTGTACTTAATTTTGACATATCGGTCTGCCTGGTGCTGGATGAGCTTCTTGGTCCTCTTTAATGATTTTATCTATTTATTAGAGAGAGAGCACAAGTAGGGGGAGCAGGAGGCAGGGGTAGGTGCAGGCTCCCCACTGAGGAGGGAGCCCGATGCAGGGCTCAATCCCAGGACCTTGGGATCATGACCTGAGCCGAAGGCAGACGCTTAATCATCTGAGCCACCCAGGCGCCCCTACTCTGAGAGTTTTGTTTTGCCTTCTAAGTTTCCTTCTCCAGGGGCGCCTGGGTGGCTCAGGTTGTTAAGTGTCTGCCTTCGGCTCAGGTCATGGTCCCAGGGTCCTGGGATCGAGCCCCGCATCGGGCTCCCTGCTCAGTGGGAAGCCTGCTTCTCCTTCTCCCTCTCCCCCTGTTTGTGTTCCCTCTCTTGCTGTCTCTCTCTCTGTCAAATAAATAAAATCTTTAAAAAAAATAAGTTATCCTTTTCCATAAGCAGTGGCTGTTTTTTTGTTTGCTTTTAAGTGTGTTAAAATACAGATTAACATGAAATTTACTGTCTTCACCATTCTTAAGTGTACAGTTCAGGAGTATTAAATGCATTCATAATGTTGTGCAGCCATCACCACCATCCACCTCCAGACCTCTTTTCATCTTGTAAAACTGAAACTGTACCCATTACATACTAACTCCCCATTCCCCCTCCCCTAACTCCTGGCACTTAATCATTCTCCTTTCCATCTCTGTGATGCTGAATACTTTTAAGTACCTCGTATGAGTGGACTCATACAGTTATTTGTGTTTTTGTGACTGCTTATTTCACTTAGCATAATGCCTTCAAGGTTCATCCATATTGTAGCCTATGTCAGGATTTTCTTCCTTTTTAAGGCTGAGTAATATTCCATTGTGTGGCTATATATACTATATTTTGCTTATCTGTTCTTCATGGATGGATACTTGGGTTCCTTCCATGTTTTAGCTATTGTGGATAATCTTCTATGTACATACAAGTATCTCTTTGAGAGTATAAATGTCTCTTCAAGACCGTGCTATTAGTCGTTTTGGGTACATACCCAGAAGTGGAATTGCCCGATCATATGGTAATTTTTTATGGTAATTGTATTTTAAATTTTTGAGGAACTGCATATTGTTTTCCACAGTGTCATACCATTTTACATTCCAGCCAGTAGGGCACAAGGGTTCCACTTTCTCCACATCCTTGCCAATGCTAACATTATTATTATTATTATTATTATTATTATTATTATTATTTTAGCAGTAGGCTTCCTAATGGGTGTGAGGTAATCAGTCTTGTAGTTTTGTTTCACATTTCCATAATGATTAGTGATACCAAGTATCTTCTCATGTGCTTCTTGACCATTTGTGAATTTTCTTTAGAGAAACATCCACTCTATTAGACAAAAGCCACATTTACAAATCTCTTTGTGATAAGTTCTTCACTTCCTTGGACTCCTTTGTGAGTGTGCTATGGGACAACCACCTGTAACAGTCTATGAAACTCCGTTGTTTAATGGAGAGGCTCTTTAGAGATCCGTGGAAGGCCCAGCTGACACCTTCTTGGATCTTTCTGAGGTTTTAAAAATTTTTCAATCATAACCTGGATTTGATCTTTCCCCCTATAGCAATTTTTTCTGAGAATTGTTTTGCCTTCAGGGAGGCTGGGAATGAGGAATAGTTTTATTTTTGAACCCAGCAAATCCTGATGCTTTTATTTTTAACAGTTTGTCTTCCCAGCTCATCTCTCTCTTTCATTTGTCTTAGGCAGTGTGAAGAAGCTAGGTGTCACTTTGAGTATTCTCCCTGGAAACTTAGATCGATCACTGAGCTTATTAGATGTGTTTGCTGTTTTCTACCACGACATAACAAGGGCACCCGCTTCTCCAATATACAGTAATACTTTTCTTATTTCCACCAAACCTTTACTGATTGTCTCCCTGTTGAGGCCCTGCAGGCTTTCTTTTGACAGCCTCCTCAAGGCCTTCCAGTTTCTACTTGCCACTAGTCCCAAAGCCAGTACCTTTTGTTTTAGGTTTTTGTTACAGCAACATCTCACTTCCGGGTGCCAAAATCTGTTCTGCCTGTTCTTGCTGCCTAAAATATGACACTCCCCTCCCCCATTATGTGACTTAAAATAATTTAGTGGTTTCTCTGGGTCAGGAAGCTGAGGGTAGCTTGGCTGTGTGGTTCTGGCTCAGGTCACTTCTGGGGTGGCAGTCAGTCAGTTGGTGGAGCTGGAAGAGCAGTGGGCACAGGGCAGGTGAGGCAGTGTGTGGCGGGGGGTGGGGGATGTTGTACTTCTCTCTCCAGGTGGTCTCAGAGCCTCTCCATGAAGTCTCTGTGTGTGGATTAGTTTGTGTTCCTGCTTCCGGGCCCTTCAGTTGCTTACATGCACACTCATTGTCCAAAGATATTTGTCTCAAGAGAACCGGCAGGCAGAATGTTTCACCTCTTTATGATTTAGTCTTGGAAGTCATGTCACGTCATTTCTGCTGTAGTCACAAATTTGCCCAGGTTCAAGGGGGAGAGAACATAGACCTCACATCTTGAAGGCAGGAGGTCCAGTTGGTTGCACTGTAAGAAGATCAAGTCAGATGGGAGATAATGTGGTCAGCTTTAGAAAAACACAGTCTGCTGTGCCTCTTAGAGAAACAGATCCCGGTCTGATCACCCCGCAGGCAAGCCTTGCTACTTAATAAGCTCCATCTGTGCACATGAACATCAAGCCTGCTTTTTAGCGAGTACTTCCTTCTTAACTATGACTGAGCAGTCAAGGATCATCATACACATGAAGAAAGCTTCTAACAGTCTAACAAAAACAGATAAAAAGACACTGAAGAAAGAGGCAATGCAAGTTACAGAAGGAAAGTTCAAACTTCAAAAACAAGAGGCTTAAAGAACTAAAAAGAAGGCATTACATTCATGACACAAAAATAGGATGGGATAAAATAGGCAACCATTCAGAAAATAAGAAACTCTTGGAAAATAGAATAGCAGGGAAAATTTTCAATAGGAAACTGAGAAAATCTTCCAGGAAATAGTAGGCAAAGGCCAATGAAAAAGAGACTAGACAATGCCTGGGCCTTGATTGGATCCTTGATTGACAAATGTCATTTAAGGTGGGAGGAGGAAGTGTGGAAATGTGAATATGGACTGTATATTAAGTGATAATGAGTTAATGTTAATTTTTCCAAAGTGTGATAATGGCACTGTGTTTATGTAGCAGAATGTCCTTATTCCTAGAAGATACATACTGAAGGAGTTGAGTGTTACAGTGTTTGCATTATTCAAATGGTTATGTGTATGTAGGGGGAGAGGGAGAGAGGGTAGGCACAAGAGAGAGAAAATTAAAGCTATTATGGCATAACTTTAATAATGATGAATACAAAACAAAACAGAGTATATCAGAGTTAATGGATCAGTTTGGGAGATCCAAACTCTGAATTACTAGGTGTGGGGAGTGGGGGTTAAGAGGGAACAGTGATTAAATTAACACTTAAAACATTTTCTAGGACTGAAGGTCATAAATGTCCTGAATGAACTACTGAGTGCCCAGCACAGTGAATAAGAAAAAATATATGCTGTTATATCCCAATGAGATTTCAGAACAGTGAGAAGGGAGAGGATCCCAAAATCTTCCAGAGGCAACAAATCAAGTTATAACAATGGCCTGAGGATCTGCATGACACTGGAATGTAGGTGACAGTGGAATGAATAGTGTCTTCAGATGCTGGGAGTATTTCTTCCAATGTAGGAGTCTTATGTCAAACTGTGTCAAGTGTGGAAACAAAGACATTTTTTAGACAAGTCTCTCTATCTCTCTCTCTTTTTTTTTTTTAAGGGTGGGGGGCTTACCCTCCCCATCACTATATGTGCTGCCTTTTTTGGGACTCTGAGAATAAGGTACAGATGTGATACTTTATTTTTGTTCTCTGAGGTTTGTTTTGTTTTGTTTTTTGAAGTAGGCTCTCTGCCCAATGTGGGGCTTAAACTCATGATCCTGAGATCAGGAGTCACATGGTCTACTGACTGAGCCAGCCCGGTGCCCCAGAGGGTTTTGTTTTGTTTTGTTTTTAATAATAGCTTTATTGAAATATAGTTTGCCCATTTGAAGTGTACAGTTAAGTGATTTTAGTATATTTACAGAGTTGTGCATCTATCACTACATCTGTTTTAGAACGTTTTCATCATCCTAAAAGAAACCCCATACCCACTAGCAGTCACTCCCCATTTTCCCCAACACACAGTCCTAGGCATCCACCAGATCTACTTCCTATCTCTGGATTTGCCTGTTCTGGACGTTACATATAACAGGATCATATCATATGTGATCCTTTGTTACTGGCTGCTTTCACTTAGCATAGTACTTTTTAGGTTCATCCACGTTACAGCAGGTATCGGTCCTTCATTCTTCTTTATTGGTGAATAATACTCCATTATATGGATATACCACATTTAGCCACTCATCTATTGATGGGCATTTGTGTTGTTTCTACTTTTTAAAAAAATTTTTTTTAGAACTTATTTTTAAGCAAACTCTACCCCCAACGTAGTGCTTGAACTCATTACCCCAAGATCAAAAGTCTCATGCTCGCCTGACTGAGCGAGTCAGGCGCCCCTGTTGTTTCTACTTTTTAATTATTATGAATAAGGCTGCTGTGAACATTTGGATACAAATTTTTGTGTGGAAATAAGTGTTTCATTTCTCTTGGAAATACCCAGGAGTAGAATTGCTGAGTCATATGTTAACTTTGTATTTAACCTTTGAGGAACTGCCAAGCTGTTTTCCAAAGTGCCTGCATCATTTTTCATTCCTACAAGCATTGTAGGGGAGGGTTCCAGTTTCTCCACATCTTTTTTTTTTTTTTTTTAAGATTTTATTTATTTATTTGAGAGCCAGAAAGAGAGCACACGCGGCAGGCAGAGGGAGAAGCAGGCTCCCCGCTGAGCAGGGAGCCCGATGCAGGAGTCGATCCCAGGACCTTGGGATCATGACCTGAGCCGAAGGCAGACGCTTAACCAACTGAGCCACCCAGGCGCCCCTGCTCCATTATTTTTTAATATGTCACTGTGTATCTCTTATGAATAAGGGTGTTCTCCTTTACAACCACAGTATAACTGTCAAAATGAGGAAATGGGAATATTGATGCAGCAAGACCTCTGATCCACAAACCCATTTCAATTTCATCATTTGTTCCAGTAATGTTCTCTAAAGGCCCAGAATCCGGTCCTGGATTATGTGTCGTATCTAGTTGTCCTATCTCTTTCGTGTCCTTCCATCTGGAATTGTCCCTTGGTCTTTCCTCGTCTCTTATGACCTTGATATTTTTGAAGAATACAACTAGTTACTTTATAGATGAGAATTGAGTTTGGTGTTTTCTCATGATTAAATTCAAGTTTTGTGTTTTGGGGCAGGGATAGTGCAGAAGAGATACTATGGTCTTCTTAGTGCATCATAGCAGGAGATACATACACAATGTAGGTTTGTCCTGTTATTGGCAATACTAACCTTTATTTCTTGACTTTTAATTGGTGTCTGCCAGGATTCTTCTGCACTGTAGAATTGTTTAAGAAATATTTTTATACTAATTCCTTTGTAATAAGTATTTTGTGAGGAAATAGTATGTAGCTTCTAATTCTCTGCCACACATTTATTCCTTTATTTATATCCATGTAGACTTATGGTTTTCCATTTTACTCAAAGGATTACAGTTCATAACTATTATTATTTTATTTGATGCTCAGATTATTCCAGCTTTGTCCAGTGAAGGCCCCTTCAGGCTGGCTTCTTTGTCCTCTTGACAGATTTCCACCATTCTTTGAATACTTCTTTGTTTGCTGATGTATCAAAATATTCCAAGTTCATGTATTTTTCCTGCCTCATGCTGTAGTCAGCTGTTTCTTTAAGGAGGACTGATTGCTTTTGGTGGCGGGAATAGTACTGTAGAAACCAAGATTGGGGCATTAGATGTGCTCATTGCTGCCAGAGTACCATTGCTTTGAGGCCTCTGAGTGGGCAGAACTAGGAAAGACACTTATGTATATACCTACACACCTCTGTTTGTACATATTAGACACCTGGATTCATACCAAGGCCACCATTTCTGATCGGGCACCACGGAGTTCATCCTGGCCTTGCTCTTAACTCCCTTCTTTGACAGTGAGAGTCCTGCTTCTCATTATCCTCAGTATACTTACCCATTTGCTTATTTTTCCTGAAAGCTTGGCTCAGACATGGATCCAGGAAAAGGGGAACTCAACAAGGGGGATAAGGTGAAGGGAATTCCTAGGGTGATGGTAATGAGAAATCTTGAGATAGTAGCTCTGCAGGCATCAACCAACCATCCAGATTGGCAAGTGAAGACAGGGCTTTAAAGGGGTATTTTCAAGAAATAAACAACTGAGATTTACACTTCTCGTGGAAGTTTGGAGGGGGTGAATTAGTGTTGAGTATGTAGAAAACCAAGCAGGCAAGAAAAGACAATTATTAATTCCAGATAAGGCATACTGTAGAAAAATGGACCTGTAATAATAGTATGCAACATGAATCAGCTGTGAATAGCATTTACATCGTCACAAACAGCTAAAATATTAATCTAATCAAAACATGTTAAGCATATTGTGGAATGATGGGAGAAAGGGAGAGGTTGTTTGTATAAGAAAGCCAAATCCTCTTCTTCTATATAAGGTAGTGAATAGATACTATTGAAACTGGGGAGGAAATCAATAGCAGTATAAACATGTTGTTTAGAAATAGTAGAAACGGCTAATAGAGTTGAAAATGATTTCACTCTGTAGAGTGAGGAGAGAGAGCCATAACACTGAACTTTAGGGAATAAGCTGAGAAAAAACTAGGCATGGGCCTTAGGAGGGAAGCGGCTGGTGTGGCATCACTTGTGGGTATTATGCAGTTTGGTCACTAGTACTTTTGAACACTCTTATCTTTGGTGGGGGATTTCCCACTTTATTAATCCTAAAGTGGGAGCTATTAATATGCTTTCCTTCCCACCCTTCTTTGTAGTTAGCCATATAGACATGTAACTTTGGCTCCATGAATCCCAAGGCAAGCCCGAGAGTGGGAAGCGAGTGGTGTAAAGTAGGCCCAGCATCAGTAGGCTGAAGGGCATCCAGCTTTTAGGGGCAGCAGGTTCTAATGGTAGTGCCCACTGTCCAGTGCCCTTGTTGTGTGCGGCAGCTTGAGCAGTGAGGTGTCCACAAGAGCAGTGCTGTGGAATCATTCTGGAGTTGTCCTGATGATGGGGCCACTAAGCCTGATTCTCCTACCTTCCTAGACATTTTGGGAGTCACTTAGTTATTTCTAGTAGCAGAATGGGTTCCGTTTAAAGTAAAAAATCTGATTGATGAAGAAGTTGACACTAAGAGTCTCTAAGGAAATAGATTGGTTGTCCAGCCTGGTTGTATGTGAAGGCAGTGAAGAGAGAAAGGAGAGAGAGCTTGAAGAATCAAAGTAATCAGCAGTGTTTAATGACTAAGATTAGTCTATTATTTGGTCATTGTATTAAGTTTCAGGGAGAAGTGAGTGAAAAAGCACAAATTTTGCCATCCTCACCATACCCACTCATAGCAAACAAACAAAACAATTTCCTGGTATAGTGGGAAGGGGGGGGGTCAGACTTCAGAACAGCGGCCAGGATTATGCCCTTTCATTTGTTTATCAAATGGACTCGAGAGGTCAAGTCCAGTCCTCTACTCTAATTTTACCTATGGGGAAACTGAGTCTTGGGTACTTTTTTGAAATTTCTACATTTCTGCAAGCGATTGGTTATTCTGTGGTTGTTGTATAAGAAGGAATGGTCCTGGGGTGACTGGGCTCCATCTGTTCTCATTGGAGTTGTGGGTTCCTTACAGCCAAGTTAGGAACGAGTTTCCTGAAACGTTTTAACAGTATAGGACTCATTTCAGAATTGTCAGTCCTAGTCATCAAGTGTTGGATTAGTTTCCCCTTGTACTGAATAGTTCAGTTTTCTTCTCAATAGCAGTTGCTGTATTAGGCATTGGGACTCAGACTCATAATAGAATCCAGATATCTTAATGAGAATGTTCTCATTTTTAAAGTTAACTCCTAACTTACTAGCAGTTGATGGAATTGTCATTGTTTCACAATAAATTGCTGACTATGGTTGGCTAGAATAATTTGACAGTAAATTTTGTATATTGACATTAATGAGGGGAGACTGGAGTAGAAATGGTTGATAAGAGTAAGTGTACTTGTGAAATAAATGGGCTCCCTAATTATTTAGATAGCTGCACACATCTGATTTCTTGTGGCTGAGTGTTGCCCGAGTTGGCTATGAGTAGATCTTTTAAATAAAAGGAAACTTAGACTGGAGATCTTTATGCTGAGTTGGCTGGAATAAGGAGGAATTGCTAGATCTGCTTTAGATGAGAGCATTGTAACCAGGTCTCTTAAAAACATCCTTGTGATTGAATCTATTTTCACGTCCGTCCGGATCGATTATTTTAAGCTCCCAGTATGTAGCAGGACCTTTGCTACTTGTTTTAAAATGCTATTTTATATCATCTCTTTGGGGAAAGTCTTACATCCTCCATTCTTATGGAGGAGAAAACTGAGGGGTGCAGAGAGAGAGAACTCTCCTTTGGTCTAGGCAGAGCTGGGACCTTACTCGGTGACACTGGACTTGTTACACTGATCCTGATAAATGTTAGACTGGACTGATCCTGATAAATGTTAGCTGCATTAAAGAATGGTCGACAGGGAATACCTTGAGCCTCCCGTGTCCATTTACCTGGAAGGAGGAGGGCTGAGACGTGAGTTACAGGCTCCCTCTCCCCTACTCTGCCTTCTTTGGCAGCGTCACACTTCTCAGGCCTTTGCCCGGGTGTTTTGTGTGATTGCATTGTGTCCGTTTCTTCCACATGTAAGCTTGCCCATGTGTTGCTCAGAACAGTTCTTCGAGTGTTGTACCATTCCTCCACATCTGTATTTAAATATTTTGTGTTTAAGTATGTTGTGTCTTTTCATTGAGACCCTAATTTGGGTGAAAATTCTCCAAACTGCATTTCTTGCTAGTATATTCTGTTTGTATTACCTAGAACCAGCTTCCCAGCTGAGACTTTTTTGATAGATACATAGCAACCACCTACTTTTAACGTTTTCTGTCTTCCAGTTGACAAAAATATTATTTTTAAAGATTTTATTAGAGAGAGTGTGCATGTGCGCACAAGTGGGAGGAATAGAGGAAGAGGGAGAATTTCAAGCAGACTCCCCGCGTGGAGCCGGACACAGGGCTCAATCTCACAACCCTGAGATCGTGACCTGATCTGAAACCAAGAGTTGAACGCTTAACCGACTGCACCACCCAGGCACCCCAGACAAAAATATTGTTATTGGTAAATAATGAATGTACTTAGAATGTATAACTGTGCACATAAAATTGGAAGGGTGTATGTCTGCACGATTTCAGAGAAGTATGGAGAAAAGCTATTAGAAAATAACTTGAGGGTGCCTGGGTGGCTCAGTTGGTTAGGCGACTGCCTTCAGCTCAGGTCATGATCCTGGAGTCCCGGGATCGAGTCTTACATCGGGCTCCCTGCTCGGCAGGGGGTCTGCTTCTCCCTCTGACCCTCTTCCCTCTCATTCTCTCTCTCTCAAATAAAGAAATAAAATCTGAAAAAAAAGAAAAAAAATAACTTGAATTTTATAGTGTTATTGCTTAATGATTCTCAGAAGACTCATTTTACATGTTTATAACCGTCATGTACAATATGGATTCCATTTTGAGTTGGGCACTTGGGTAAAGAGTGAGTAAAGACAAGATTTAGTTCTCATTTGAGTTAGTCATTTAGTCATTGAGTAATGCCTTACGATGGCTCTGGGGTGCTGACAGCACACCCCCTTCTCTGATGTGGGAGGCCTAGAGAGAAGGGTGTTTTGGAACCACAGTGTTCCCTGGCAGAGGGAGGTGATCAAAACTGATCTGTGTGATTTATAATTGTTGGTCTTGGTCACACCTCTTTGCCTGTAGTTGACTTTTAAAAAAAATTTTTTTTAATTGGATATTTTAATAGGTAATATAGATATGTGGTACAGAATTAAAAGATGCAAAAGGGTATGTACCATAAAAAGGAGACTTCTCCTGCATTCTTAGCCTTCCATTTTCCCCTCCCTGGAGACAACCATTTTTACTAGTTTCTTCTGTATGAGTTGACACTGGCTTCCAAAGGAGTATCTTTGCTGTTGCACTTTAGAATGGCAGGAAGCTGAATGACTCACATTCAGACATTTTTTTCCTTTCATCAAGCTCATTGGTATTCCTTCCTCTCAGTACCTTTCCTGTGGCAAGTTTTGTAATTTGCTTTTTTCTTTTTATCATGACATTTTCCTGTGTTTTTATGATTTTCCACTTTTTTTTTTTAAGAACTGGCTTTGGTATCTATTTCAGAAAATTGCGATGATTACAAGCTAAGGTTTGTGAAAGTTCCTGGCACATAATAGTTGATCAATAGATGTTTCCTTCTGTTTTGTCCCGTCTTTCCCTCCCACTGGTGGTGTGTATAAAAAAAAAAAAAAGCAAGATGAGGGGCTCCTGGGTGGCTCAGTTGGTTAGGTGTCTGCCTTCAGCTCAGGTCGTGATCCCAGAGTCCTGGGATAGTGCCCCACATTGGGCTCCCTGCTCAGCGGGAAGTCTGCTTCTCCCTCCGTCCCTCCCTCCCTCTGCTCCTCCCCCTGTTCGTGTTCTCTCTCCCTCTCTCTCGCTCACTCTCTCTCAAATAAGGAAATAAAAAATCTCTTTAAAAAAAAAGATGAAAAAATTTGTGAACCAGACCGTGCAGTAGATTCCAAAATTAAGGTTAAGCTTGTGTGAATTGTTTCTTGAACTCATTAATTTTTAGTGGAAACAAATTATTTTCATTCTTTGAATTCACTTTGCTCAGATTATTTAAAAAGAAATTCCTCAAGGCTAGTTCTTCCCTTATATAATTTCTTTACATTGACTGTAACCCAAACACATACGGGCTAGAGACTTGTGAACAAGATCTTTGAAGATACGTTTGCAAAATGTTCCTCATCACAGTGATGAATGCTGTTGTGTGCCTAGTGTCTGGATTTAGGTTTTCCCACTGGTATTGTTCTTACAGTGGGTCGTCTTAGGTGACTTCATGTCCTCAGGTTTATTTATTTTTAAAGATTTTACTTTAATTTTTGAGAGAGTGCGCATGAGCAGGGGTGGGGTATGGGCAGAAGCCAACTTCCTGATGAGCAGGGAGCCTAATGTGGGACTCGACCCCGGGACCCTGGGATCATGACTTGACCCCAAGGCAGACACTTAACCGACTGAGCCACCCAGGTGCAATGTCTTCAGGTTTAAAACATACAGCCATACTGACTTCTTGGTAGATGTGTTAAACCCAAGTATTTTCAGGGCGCCTGGGTGGCTCAGTCGGTTGAGCGTCCAACTTTTGATTTCGGCTCAGGTCATGATCTCAGGGTCCTGGGATTGAGCCCTGAGTCAGGCTCTGTGCTCAGCAGGGAGTCTCCCTGGGATTCCCCCCCTCCCACCAACATGCCGGTCGCTCTCTCTTGCTTTTACTCTCTCTCTAAAATAAATCTTTTTTTTTTAAACCACAAGTATTTTGGGGTGCGTGGCTGGTTCAGTCAGAGGAGCATGCAACTCTTGATGTCAGGGTTGTGAGTTCAAGCCCTACATCGGGGGTAGAGATGACATACATACAAACATACACACACACACAACCAACCAACCACCCACCCAACCCACCAGGTGTTTTCATCCTAATCCTAGACTGATTCTTTCCACATGGAGCTAATTTTATATTAACCTTTCTAGTGAAGTTGTCTTCAATCCAGAGTAAGATTGATACAGCACAGAGGTGTTCTGAGGATTAATGAGTTAATGGCTTTTTTTTTTTAAAGATTTTATTTATTTATTTGAGAGAGAGAGAGAATGAGAGAGAGAGAGCATGAGAGGGAAGAGGGTCAGAGGGAGAAGCAGACTCCCTGCCGAGCAGGGAGCCCGATGTGGGACTCGATCCCGGGACTCCAGGATCATGACCTGAGCCAAAGGCAGTCGCTTAACCAACTGAGCCACCCAGGCGCCCAGTTAATGGCTTTTGCAGATACAGAGAACTTCATAATTGGTGTGTAATTAGAATGTCAGCACACTGGAAAACTACCTGGAGTATAAAACACAACTTTCAGTCTTATCCATCCTTTCAGGTATTTAGAAATTTTATTCATCTAATGCAATTTTATTTTATTTTTTTAAGATTTATTTATTAGAGCACACGTGTGAGCGGGGGTGGGGGGATGTGAAGGCAGAGAGAAAATCCTCAAGCAGAATCCCTGTTGATGGAGGAGCCCCACATGGGACTTGATCTCAGCACCCTGAGATCATAACCTGAGCGGAAATCAAAATTTGGATGCTTAACTCACTGAGCCACCCAGGTGCCCCTGAATGATCTTTCTTTTTAAAAATGAGCTACAGGGTCACTTGGTTAAGTGTCTGACCTTGGCTCAGGTCATGATCTCGGGATCCTGGGATCAAGCCCCAAGTCGGGCACTGCACTCAGCGGAGAGTTTGCTTATCCCTCCCTCTCCCTCTGGACCTCCCCCAGCTCGTGCTCTCTCTCTCTCTCAAAATAAATAAAATCTTAAAACATGAGCTACAAACTGTAGTTTTGATGTTTTTCATGTTTATGGCTCTAATTCTGGGAGTTTTTAGAGTGTTACTTTCTTAGCAAGGGAGTGGCTACCAGTCCCCTCACGTTTCCTGAATATGGTAGGTTATCTGACCCTTCACCCAGTTTCCCCACATGTTAACATCTTACATTACCATTACATTACATTATGAAAATTAAGAAGCCAGCATTGGTACATTACTATTACTAACCAAGCTCCAGACTTTATTCACATTTTGCTAGTTAATGTGCTTTTTCTGCTCTGGAATCCAATTCAAGGTACCACATTGCATTTAATTGTCCTGCCTTCCCAGTTTCTGCTGGTCTGTGACAGTTTCTCAGTCTTAACTTGTTATTCAGTCTTAACTTATTATTCATGATCTTGAGAGTTTTGAGGCGTTCTAGTCAGGTTTAGGTATTGTGTAGAATATCCCTCAATTTATCTGACCTTTTTTCTTATGATTAGACTGCGGTCATATGTTTGCAGAAGAATCTACAGAGATAAAGTGCCCTTCGCATTTCATCGTATTGGAGTTGGAGGGCAGTGTATGTGCTATAATCATGACTTCTCACTGGCTATATTAACTTTGATTACCTGGCCCAGGTAATGTTTACTAGGTTTCTCTGCTATAAAGTTACCCCAATCCCCTTTCACACTCTATTCTTGGAAATCAAGTTACTAAGTACAGACCACACTTGAGGGAATTAATCTCCACCTCTTGTAGGGAGTATTTATGTAGATTATTTGAAATTCTTCAGAGAAGCTGCTTTCTCTAGGAAATATCTTCTTTGCCCATTTTTCTGTTGGCTTATTGGGCTTTTTATTTGGTTTTAAAAAGCCCTTTACTTAGGATCTCCATAAATATTTGGATAAATTACTAACTACCTACTTGCATTTGAATGGGTAGGTTTGTTGATAGAAAGTTATGAGATCTTTACTATCAAACAAATGTCTCTCCATCTCATCAGCATTTATAAATAGCTAAGTACCAGAATCATTAGGGCCCCGTAAGTCTTCCATTTTTATATTGGCTATTCTGGTGCCAGATAACATAATATTAACAACAGAGAAACTCACCTTGTTTTACCAGAAATTCCTGTGAAGTGCCACAGAATACCAGGACAGAGAATTATGCTTATTTCTTAAACAAGAAATAGAGCAATTCTTGATTTACCTTGAATGTAATCAAGTGTGGTTGAGAGAACACCAGGCCGGAATAGGGATGAGAGCCTGCATTGAAGACAACTTTGACACCATATCACCTGGGGCAAGACACTTCATGTCTCTAAGAGTATGGTTTCTTCACTTACAAACTAAGCAAACTCCATCTATGATTTTTTTTTTTTAAGATTTTATTT
Organism: Callorhinus ursinus; assembly: GCF_003265705.2. Taxonomy (NCBI): domain Eukaryota; kingdom Metazoa; phylum Chordata; class Mammalia; order Carnivora; family Otariidae; genus Callorhinus; species Callorhinus ursinus. The sequence continues at coordinate 70,764,581 of NW_027397070.1, forward strand.
ATTTATTTGACAGAGACACAGGGAGAGAGGGAACACAATCAGGGGGAGTGGAGAGGGAGAAGCAGGCTTCCCAAGGAGCAGGGAGCCCGATGCGGGGCTCGATCCCTGGGACCATGACCTGAGCCGAAGGCAGACACTTAATGACTGAGCCACCCAGGTGCCCCAACAAACTCCATCTGTGATTATTCTTTGTAGCTTTAATATTCTGAGTCAGTTTCTGAGCTTGCATGAATTTTGGAGACATTCTTGCAAAAGTAATGTGAAGTACTATCACATGGACAGTAGAGGGGAAATATTTCTTGCTGCTGTTTATGGAATAGATTTGGATTTGGAAGCAAGGAGAAGAATCTGAAAGTTTGGTAAGGATGTTATTACAACCCGAACAAGGCACTTAGGGCCTAGACCAGCGTTTGGAAATGTGGGAGAAGATAGCCAGAGCCAAGAAACCTGAGGGAAGTGACGGTCAGTTATTTTTAGGTTTGTTGTTTTGTTTTGTTCTTGCTTGCTTTGCTCCCAACAGTTGGCTTTAACAATAAGAGTAATCAATTATTTGGTAAGTGGAATACTGAAGGTGAGCCAAGGCATTTAGCCAAGAACCTTACATGTATTGTCTCGTTTAATTCTTTGACTGTGAGGTGGAGATTCTTTTTATACTGCCTTTTCCAGATAAGAAGATAAAGGCTACCTTCTAAGAAACTTCCAGTGTCTTAAACTTTGTAAGTGCAGAACTGGAACTCTAACCTGTGATCGTTTTCTTTTTTTTTTTTTTTAAAGATTTTATTTATTTGATTTTTTTTTTTTTTAAAGATTTTATTTATTCATGAGAGACAGGGAGAGAGAGAGAGAGAAGCAGAGGGAGAAGCAGGCTCCCAAGGAGCAGGGAGCCCGATGCGGGACTCGATCCCAGGACCCCGGGATCATGACCTGAGCCAAAGGCAGACGCCCAACCATCTGAGCCACCCAGGCGCCCCCCTGTGATCGTTTTCTAACCCATGCTGGTTTGAGCTCTGAGCTCCTCTCTTTAACCGACTCCTCCTAGTAGGTTCTCTGTAGATATGAGCCAAAGTTAGTATGGTTTATGTGCTCTGCTGAATGTGAACATTTTGCTGCTTTTTAATAAAATAGCTCTAAGAATTTGATGTACAAGGTAAGTGATATTTGTTGTGATTTGTAAGTGATTTTCTTAACAAATATGGAAATTTGAACAGATACCTTTGCATAGGTTTTTTGGGCAAAAATTAAGTTTCTTTTCATATCTTGTGTAATAAAATTAACTTTTCAATCTGTTCTAAATTAAGAGAAAAAGAGATGTACCTTTTCTGTGACTGCTAATAAGAAATTGACAGCATCTGGGTTTCTGCCATTGTTAAAGTGTGTTATTACCAGATTAGTATGCTATGAAGAAATTGTATGACGGTTTTCATCTTCAAGTATAATATTAAGGATAGAAGTTTCAGGATGCTTGGGTGGCTCAATCGGTTAAACGTCTGCCTTTCTGCTCAGGTCATGATCCCAGGGTCCTGGGATCGAGCCCCACATCGGGCTCCCTGCTTGGCGTGGAGCCTGCTTCTCCCTCTCCCTCTGCCTGCTGCTCCCCCTGCTTGTGTACTCTCTCTCTTTCTCTGTCAAATAAATAAATAAAATCTTTAAAAAAAAAAAAAAGGATAAAGTTTCCTTAATATGGTTTGACTTGCATAAGTTACAATCTTAAAAGTTGGCTCAGATTTGTTTTTAAAAGAGAACCACCAGTAATATTGTATATTGTGATATTGCTGAGTTCTGGGGTATAATGTTTATTTTTATATAAGTGCTGTTGTTTGAATTAGAATAGTAATAGTTGTAGCTTCAGACTACATATACAATATAGATCATTGCTTACAAGAATGAGATGGTATCCCCCAAAAAAGTCCATTATGAAATTGTATATCATTATATGTCAAAAAGGAAGGAATTCCTTCCCTACTTCCTATTTAAAAACACAAGAAAAAGTCTTATTTTTAATTTGGTTCTGTGCTTTCTGGAGCCCAGCTTGTTTGAACACTGCTCTTGGGTCTGATTAGGATAGTGTCAGTATATTCAGAAATTACACCTACGCTACATTTGTCATGCTTCTAACAGGGCATTTTAGACTGTGTGGGACCAGAAATGCTCAACAGTTTTTTAGAGGGATATGGCACTGTCAAGACTGTGGCGGCTGAAATCTAATAAAATTCTCACAAATCTGGATTAGTTGTAGAAAAGTCAGTAATAAGTAAGTTAAAAAATATCTGACCCATAGTGCTATTTTTTATTGCACCAAAAGATTGGATATTCATTCCTTCTTTCATTAAACTACATCAGTAGCTTTATACTCTCAGCATCTCCTAACCTCTTAAGATTAAAGAGAGAAGAAAATAGTGTTTTTCCTAAGAAAAATTTAGTCAACAGTATAATTTGTATTTGTTAAGTATTAAGCTTTGGGACAAGCACTGGCAGAGAGCAGCTCCGTGGACAGTAGCTACTCTCGTTAAGGGTGAGCACAGGTGTTGCTGGAGCCCAGGGAGGCCCCTCTTAACTTACCTCGTTCTGTTTATAGAAACATGATTTCAGTTGGACATGAGTTGTATGGGATGATTCTGTAAGGTGCTTCTTCATAGTCTGCTGTTTTACTTGACTGTTTCCCCACCTTAAGTGTCCTACAACTTTTAATGTGTGCGTAGTTTCCACTATATTGCTGTACCAAACTTTAAGTGTCTGTTGTTGGACATTTGAGCTGTTGCCAATTTATTTATTTTTTTAAGATTTTATTTGTCAGAGCGAAGAGAGCACAAGCAGGGGGAGTGGCAGACAGAGGAGAAGCAGGCTCCCTGCTGAGCAAGGAGCCCCATGCGGGCCTCGATCCCAGGACCCTAACCTAAACCGAAGGCAGACACTTAAACTGACTGAGCCACCCAGGCTTCCTGAGCTATTGCCAGGTGATTGCCATTTTTAGCAGCACTTGATGAACAACTTTGTAGATGGATCTTTTGTTTTAGGATAAATTACTAGAGCCTTTGGTAAACATTGCCAAACTGCCCTTTAGAAAGCCTAAACTAATTGACAGCACACGTCTGCCAACATTTTTGGTGGCTACTTTATCTGTACCCATTTCTGACATCCTGCTCTACCAAACTTTTGGAAAGAATTCTGTGTTCTCTTTTTCCTATCTCAGCTCTTCATAAGGAAGTTCTTAGAACGTGTGTGAATTCAAAAGATATGTCCTCAGCTGGCAGTTCAAGTAGTTGATGTTTTTGCTGGACTGTGGGGAAGTGGTGAGGGTATTGGGAATGTTGTGTTCTGGGGTGAACCTCCCAAGCCCCTGTATTTCTTAAGATGGTGGTGCATCCCCATTAATCAGACGGTGGCTTGAGGGTTTTCCCTCTAGGAGTACCTGGTGGTGAAACACCAGTATAGTCTTTCTTGCCTATTCGGAGGAGTGTTACTTTTGTGACGCCAGCATGGTGTTGAAGGCACTGGGAGAAAGCTCATGAAATCAACACTGTGCCACCACTGGTGTCTTGGAAGTATTTTGTCCCTTTTTGTTTTGGTTTAAGGTTTATATGTGGTGATACTACATTGGTGTTAAATGTTGAGTCAATTAAATTGATAGCATTGAAGAAACATATTTGTATTTTCTCTAGAGAAGACTGAGTTTGAGTCCAAGGCACCTGTAGGTCAGGGGAATGAGAAAAAAATAAACGGAGTCCAGAAATCCAGTTGCTAGTATAAGCAGAGTTTACTTCAGTGGCATTTGATTAGAATCTAACTTCCTTCTTGGGAATCAGGAAAGGGATGTAGGTGAGGTGTTGGCTGGACTCAGGTTACTGGACACTATGCAACTAGTTCTGAGGTCAGCTTGGAATATTGTGAATCATGGTATGTTTGAAGTAGCCTGTCTGTGGGGGTAGCGTTTGTGCTGCTCAGCCTTTTGGCTCCCACCCTTGTCAGTCTGGACTGCTGGGGTGATCCAGATTAGAGTATGTACTGCTCCCTTTCTAAAGCTTTCCATGAGCTGGCCACCTAACTTGTTACTTTACTCATTTTAACTTACTCATCTTTTATGAAGCACCTTGAATGTGTCAGACAGTGAAGATACACAGGTCTCAGGGACCTCAGTCTTAATAGGGGAGACAGAAGAGGACAATTGTTATTAAGTAGGTACCAGGAACTTACTAATATGTGCCCCTTTTAATGCTCATAGAAACCTGGACACAAGGAAAGCATTCTCCATTTTTCAGCAGGGGTCCATGAAACTGTTCCGCATCCCTCAGGGACAAGGTGGTTAAGATAGGATTCAGACCTTGCATGGGATTTAGTCTCAGATGGTGAGCTCAGATTCTGGCCGGTGTTGGGCTTGAATGCAAGTCATTTAACCCCTGTTTTCAAACATAGAGTAGAACAGTTCTTACCTCATAAGGTTGTTTTGTGTATTTTATGACACAGAAATGTAAAATACTTTAGCTCAGTTACTGGCACATAGTAAGAGTTAATAATAATGAAATCTTACTGATCCCAAAGTCACTCATAATAATCACTACCAATAATAATTGAGTCTTAACATACAGAGCCCCTTTTCTTTGCCCAGCAGCAACGTGTCTTTGTTTTTCCTCTTTTTTTCTTTGAAGGTTTTTAACTTTTAAGTAATCTCTACGCCCAGCATGGGGTTTGAACTCACAACCCCAAGATCAAGAGTCATAGGCTCCACTGATTGAGCCAGTCAGGCGCCCTGCAGTGTGTCTTTATGCAAACCATGAACGATCAGACTTTAAGCTATGAGAATGTTATGGGAGTATTGAGGAGGGGTGGACCGCTCGCCTGGCCTGGGAGAGTTAGACTTTGCAAAGATGCTAATCCTTGGGCTATCTTGAAAGAGTAATGATAGTCAGCTGGTGGGAAAAGATAGCGAGGGGCATTGCAGTGAGATGGAAGTGCACCAAGGAGGATGTGGGAAAGTAAAAAGGCACAGCAGTAGAATTACCACGTGTGGGTGGATGAGTCCTGAGAATGGGACATAAGGTTAGGAAGGCTGGCCAGATTGTGTAGGGCCTTAGAATGTTATGGTTTTATCCTAAAAACAATGGGGAAGCTGTGGGAGGATTTGTTTTCAAAGCAAATTTATTTTACAGTAGTTTTAGATTTACAGAAGTTACAAAGAGAAGTCCTGTATATCCGCTCCCTGTTTCCCCTATTACTAATATCTTACATTAGTGTGGTACATTTGTTACAACTAATGAACCCATATTGATTCATTATTGTTATCCAAAATCATAATTTATTCAGATCGCCTTAGTTTTTACCTAATGCCCTTTTCCTGGTCCAGGATCCCATCCAGGACACGACGTTCCATTTAGTTGCCATGTCTCCTTAGGCTCTCTCTCGGCTGTGACACTGTCTTGAAGACTGTCCTTGTGTTTGATGACTTTGGCAGTTCTGAGGAATACTAGTCAGGAATCTTAAAAAAATGTTCTTCAGTTGGGATTTGTCTGTGTTCTTCTAATGGTTAGACCGAAGGTATTGGGAGGAAGACCCCAGATGTAATGTGCCTTTCCTATCACATGTCAAGGGCACATACTAGTAACATGGCTTAGTCTCTGTCGATGTTGGCTTTTATTGCCTGGCCGAGGTCGTATTTGTCAGGTATCTCCACTGTGAGGTTAATCACTCCCTTCCCCCCTCCCCACCCCCCCTTCTATAACATCTTCTTTTGAGGAAGATACTATGTGCATTCCACACTTAAGGAGGCGAGGGTTATGATCTCTCTCTGTGGAAGGATTTTAAACATCAGAAGTGATTTAATCGGAATTGTGAGTCAGAAAGATTGCTTTAGCCAGAGTGGAGAGACTGATGTTGGGGATAGTTTCATGTGTGGGGTCTTGGTTAGCCTGGAGAGTTCCAGATAAGGTGAGAAAAGATGAAGACCTCAACTTAAGACAGTGGCAGTGGGGTTAGAAAGAGAGTGATTTGAGGAAAGCTGAGGAGGTATAATTGAGGGGTTCAGTAGGTTGGGGTTAGGAGCCTGGCAGGAAGTGGGGGGAGGAGGGGTTCAAGATGACTTGCAGGAGTACATACTATCAGCATGACTTACCAAATACTGATGTTGACTTTCATCACCTGGTGGAGTTAGGGTATGTCAGATTTCTCTCAAATTCAGGAGCACTTGGATGAAGTTTGAAGTGTTTTTTGTTTTTGTTTTTTTTAAGAATATTTATTTATTTGGGGGAGGGGAGAGAGCCTGCGTGCGCACCAACGGGGTTAGGGAGAGGGAGAAGCAGGCTCCCTGCTGAGCAGAGAGCCTTATGCGGTGCTCAATACCGGACTCAATCCCAGGACCCTGAGATCATAGCCTGAGCTGAAGGCAGATGCTTAACTGACTGAGCTACCCTGAAGTTTGAGTTTTTAAGGGCTTTTAAAAAAATTTTTTTAATAGAAATGGGATTGCATCACCCTTTTTTTTAAAGATCTTATTTATTTGAGAGAGAGAGAGAGAGAGAGAGAGAGAAAATGAGCAGGGGGGAGGCGCACAGGAAGAGGGAGAAGCAAACTCTCCGCTGAGCCGGGAGCCTGATGCAGGACTTGATCCCAGGACGCTGGGATCATGACCTGGGCTGAAGGCAGATGCTTAACCAACCAAGCCACCCAGGCACCCTATTAAGGGCTTTATAATATTTCTGTGTTTACTGTAGCCTTTAATTCCAGAGAGCTCGTGATAAAAAATTATGCACTTATTTATTCCAACTTAACCTTTTAGCATTTTAAAAAAGAAGAGCTTGGAGGAGAACCAGACAAAGACGTGTATAATTTGATTGTAGGAAGATAGAAGTATTTAGATACCAAAATTGTTTCTGAATTCTTTGATTTATAGAGGACAGACTTGTCATTTGAGAATTCTTAAATGTTAAAGTAATTAATGGGATAATATTGTGAGGTGGAAAAATGTGCTTTTAGCTTTTGATCTCTTTATACTTCTGATAACTTATGGTTTCTCTAAAATGTAGGCCTTGTATATGACAGTTAACATAATGGGTTCTGGAATCTGCTGCTCATGGGTGAGATCTTGGGCAGGTTACTTCATCTCTCTATGCCTTAATTTTCCAATCTGTAAAATGAGAATAGTGCTTCAGAGGGTTGTTAGGAAGATTAAATGAACTAACACAGGTAAAAGCGCATCGTACTTGCTACATAGTTAAGTACATATGTTAGTTATAACAGTAGTAATAATAATATAGTAGTAATGCCGTTCAGATTGATTTACATTTCCTTCAGAACACCCAGAATAAGAAGCCAAAAATTTGGAGTCACAAAATGATTTTTGATTCATAACCTAAATTTAACACCCAGGGTAAGTTTATGGATACATAGCTTCACAGAATATAACAAAAGTATGGATGGCCAGTTGGTAAATTTAAGAATAAGAATCTCCCAATTTATTATTTATTTATTTATTTATTTATTTATCAAAAAGATTTTATTTGAGAGACGGAGCACAAGCAGGGGGAGGGGCAGAAGGAAGAGGGAGAAGCAGACTCCCCACTGAGCAGGGAGCCCGACACAGGGCTCGATTCCAGGACCCCAGGATCATGACCTGAGCTGAAGGCAGACGCTCAACTGACTGAGCCACCCAGGTGCCCATGGATCTATCAGTTTTTTTTTAAAAGAGACTTTATTTATTTTAAGAGGTAGAGGGCACCTGGGTGGCTCAGTTGGTTGAGCGACTGCCTTCGGCTCAGGTCATAATCCTGGAGTCCCGGGATCGAGTCCCCCATCGGGCTCCCTGCTCAGCGGGGAGTCTGCTTCTCCCTCTGACCCTCCCCGCTCTTGTGCTCTCTCTCTCATTCTCTCTCTCTCAAATAAATAAAATCTTAAAAAAAAAAAGATTTATTTGAGAGAGAGCATGCAAGCAGGGGGAGGGGGAAAGGGAGAGAATCCCAAGCTGACTCCCTGCTGAGCATAGAGTCCCATGCGCAGCTTGATCCCATGACCCTGAGATCATGACCTGAGCTGGAATCAAGCTTCAGATGCTCAACTGAATGAACCACCCAGGTGCCCCCCATCCCCACACCCCTGTAAAGTTAATCTTTCATCTTTAGAATGGTTTGGCTATGATTCACTACCCCTGAGTTACATGTTGTTAATCTCCAGAATTCTGGTCTTTTTCAAAAGCCCTTAAATTGGACATGATTTTTATTTTTTTATAGGCAGTGTTTACAAAGTCTTGTTTACTTCCCATTTCTTTTTTGAATATCAACCTTCCTTTCAGGATTTTTTTTTCCCTGAGCAAATTCTTTAGTGTAGGTAAAAATCTCCCAAAGTAGTTGTTGTAGTTTGCCCATATTTCTGAGAATTCTGCAGGATACATTCTTAATATTTCCCCTTACCACTTTCAAGATATTCTGCTGTATCTGGCTTCTGGGAATTTACTGTCTGTCATTGTATTTGTAGGTGATCTTTTTCTCTGAGGCTTTTAAAATTTACACCAACTTTTATGAAAGGTCTTTTTTTTTTTTAATTTTTTATTTATTTTTTAACAGAGAGAGAGACAGCGAGAGAGGGAACACAAGCAGGGGGAGTGGGAGAGGGAGAAGCAGGCTTCCCGCGGAGCAGGGAGCCCAATGCGGGGCTCGATCCCAGGACCCTGGGACCATGACCTGAGCCGAAGGCAGACGCTTAACGACTGAGCCACCCAGGCGCCTGAAAGGTCTTTTTTTTTTTAAGGTATAATTGACACACAATAAAAGGCATAGATCTTTAGTGTTAAGTGAGATTTAACAATCGTATGTTCCTATGTGTATCTAGCACCTCAGACAGTGTGAAGATTTCCATCACCCCACATAGCTCCCTCCTGCCCCTTTCCAGTTACCACCCCTCCTCTACCATCCACTCTCATTTCTGTCACACATAAGGGGTTTTACTGTTCATGGATTTCATATTAATACATTATGCAGCATATATTCTTTATTATCTAGGGTTTTTTGCTCTTTGTGTTCTTTTGTTTTTGAGATTAATCCATGTGGTTGCTTATATCAGCAGTTTGTTCCTTTATGTCTGTGTAGCGTTCTTTTGTATGATTGTACCTCTGTTCCATTCTTAATCTGTTGATGGATACTTGGAGTGTTTCTAGTTTTTGGCTGTTATGAATAAGGCTGCTATTCTTTTTGTGGATAAATATTTCTCTTGAGTATGTATATAGGAATTGAATTGCTAGGTAATAAGGTGGTTTCAAGCCCAACTTTGTAAGAAGTTGTCTCAGACAATTTTTAAGATTGCTCTTTTTGTCTGTGGAATACCTCAGTTTCACCACAATGGGGCCTGGGTGTGATTGTCTTTTTATTCATCCTGCTTAGTGGAGATACTTCCTTTGTTTATGGATTCATGTCTTTCATCATATCTATAAAATGTTCAGGTTTTATTGGTTCAAATACTGCCTCCTCAAATCTATATTCTTTTCTGGGAACTTGATTATACATAGGTTAATCTTTTTCCATCCACCACAAATCTTAACCTGTCTTTCATATATCTCTTCTTATTTCTGTGTTGTATTATGAATAATATTTTAGCTTTTTTGTAGCTTTTCAGCTGCATCTACCCTGCTACTTAATTTATTTATTGAGTTTTTCTTTGGACGATTTTTCTTTTTTTTTTTTTTAAGTACTAGCTGGTTCTTTTTCAGATCTGTCTGGTAATTTTTGGTGCTGTTTTGTTGCTTATTCATTCCAACTTTCTTTAAACATTTCATATATATTTATAATTTTGTATTTGTTAATTACAACATCTACAAACCCTCACACTAATAGTATTTTTCTTCTAACATTTGTCATCTTTGAATTTGAGATCATTTTGGTTGATCCTCTTGTGGCAAACTGAGTGCTTGCTTAATCCTCCAGAAAAGTTGGCTTCCTCTCCCTACCCCCACCCCTCTGCTAGGCCAAGGGTAGGAAGAAGGGGAGATAGCCCTTATTTATAGTTAACAGGTTTTTAAAGTTGTTTGTTGCCCACCTGGTTTTAGGTACTAGGTCGGTGGTAATATGTCTCACTATACACTATAAAATAGTAAGAGTAAGATCAAATTCACTGAAACTAAAACAGAACAAAACAAAAAACAAAACAAAAAGAAAACCAAACAAAAACAACTAAAAGAAAAGTTTTTAAAACTGAAACTGAGTGTGATAGTGCTTTCTTTACTTTATTTCCATTATAGTGGATGTCCCTGTTAGAGTTTAGAGTTCTTTAATTCTGAAGATATATTTAGTTTATTTTTTGTAAGTAATCTGTACAGCTTTTCTCGTTTTTAGGAAAAGAGGAACATAAGAATTAAAATTATTATGAAGTGATTGTTCACAGATTTTAAATGAATTTCCTTAGTGTTTTTCTTTAAAAGAAAATGTAATTGCAGATATACTATTGGAATGCATTTTTATAGTGAAAAATCCAAACAAAAAGGTAATATAAGGTATAGCAAAACACAAATTCATTTTTCCTCCCAATCTAGTGCCCCACTTCTTTCCTAGAATTATCCACTATTTAAATTTTCAAGGTGATTTGTCTTATCTACAGTTTGTATTTTTGCTTTTTAATTATTTTTTAAGGATTTATTTATTAGAGAATATGCAAGCAGGAGGAGGGTCAGAGGGAGAGGGAGAGGGAGAGGGAGAATCTCAAGCAGACTCTGAGCTTAGTGCGGAGCCTGATGGCAGGGCTCAATCCCAGGACCCCGAGATCACGACCTGAGCTGAAACCAGGAATCAGACCCTTAACTGACTGAGCCACCTAGGCACCCCGCTTTTTAATTCATTTATTCACAAAGAAATACATAAGCTAAAAGCAATTAAAACAAGTATTCTCACTTGCTTTTTATAACAGCTTTTTTGAGATATAATTCACAAAATGTATTATTCACTTGTTTAAAATGTACAATTCAGGGAACCTGGGTGGCTCAGTCAGTTAAGTGTCTGACTTCTGCTCAGGTCATGATCCCAGGGTGCCGGGATCAAGTCCTGAATCCCTCTCCCTCTGCCACTCCCCTGCTTGTGCTCTCTTTCTCACTATCTCTCTCTATATGTGTCAAATAAATAAATAAAATCTTTAAAAAAATAAATGTATGTAGCCCTAATAACATGTAGCTTCATTTTTATATTTTTAATATTTACATTATGGTATTATATATTTCCTTTAACTTTTTGGAATCAAAATTGTTATCTGTACATCTGATCAATTTTATATTCTGTATTTAATTCCTCTGACTGCATATACTATGATTTAGCCAATTCCTGTTGATAGACCTTTAAATATTTCCTGTATTTAGAACCATAAACAAGCATCTGGTAACAGTCATATCAGTCATGGTTCTCCAGAGAACCAAACCAGTAGGGGTGTGTGTGTGTGTGTGTAAATTTTCACCAATAGCTTATATACATACTTAATGAAGCAATATGCTGATGCTTTCTGTTCTTAATTTAAAAAAAATGCTGATTAGGTCCAGTAAGTTAATTTCACAGGTCTGACCTGTAATTTGAAAAACATTGCTATTGTATATATTTTATATCTAGAAATGGATTGTTGGTTTGCAGGGTATCCATACTTCAACTTTATCATAAGCTGCCAACTTTCTAAAGTAGTTATGCAAAGGTACATTCTCAATAGTGAATTCTTTCTTCTCCCCCTTCATGGAAATTGGTAATTTCGATTTCTTTGTAATCCTTCTACTTCCATCAGGTCTGGGTTTATTTTTTAAGGTTTGTAACACTTGGCAATCGACTTTAAACAAAAAGAGCAGCTTCAGAGTTAGCACCCTCAAAAGACATCAATATCAATCCAGAAATTAATGACATTGCTTTTTTTCATCATATTTGTATTCTTCAATTCACAGCAAAATGGACTAGTTTTTGGTGTACATATTTGTGAGTTAAAATAAGCATCGTTCCATACAACCACCACAGAACAGTTTCGTCTCTTCAAAAAAATTACCTTGTATGGTTCTTAGCCTTCCTCCTACTTCTAACCCCTGAAACATTGATCTTTTTCCTATCATTATAGTTTCACCTTTCCCAGAATGTCATATAAATGGAATCATAGAATATGTAACCTTTGGAGACTTACTTCTTTCGTTGAGTATGATGCATTGGAGATATGGCCATGTATCAGTAGTTTATTTTTATTGCTGTGTAGTTTTCCAGCATATGGATGCTCTGCAGTTTATCCATTTACTCCTTGAAGGACATTTGGGTTTTTTTCCTCCCGATTTTCAGTGATTGTGAATAAAGCTGCTATAAATATTGTGTGCAGGTTTTATTGTGAACATGTCAGTTCTGTAGGATATATATATCTAAGTGTGATTATTGGGTCAGTCATTTGTTAAATGTCGAATCTTTAAAAAAAAACTATAAAACTTTTCCTGAGTGATTTCGATCATTTTATTTTGCATTTATATTAGCACTTTATGAAAGTTTCAGATACTCCTTATTCTTGCCAGTGCTTGGTATTGTCCATTTCTTTTTTCTTTATCTTTTTCTCTTTCAGAAAGAGAGATAGAAAGAGAGCATGCTGTAGCTGGGGGTTGGGGGTAGGACAGAGGGAGAGAGGATCTTAAGTGGGCTCCACACCAACATGGGGATGGATCTCACAACCCTGAGATCATGACCTGAGCCAAAATCAAGAGTCAGACACTTAACTGACTGAGCCACCCAGGTGCCCCTATTTCTTTTATTTTAGACATTCTAATAGTATGTGTTGAATTCTCATTATGGCTTTAATTTGCATTTCCCCAATGGCTAATGATCTTGGGCATTTTTTCATGTGCTTACATGCCATCTGTGTATTTTCCTCTGGTGAAGTAGTTCAGATCTTTTGCCCATTTTTAAAAAATTGGGTCATTTTCTTACTGCATTTTTGAAGTTCTTTATATACATTCTGGTAACAAGTCCTTTGTCAGATACGTGATTTGCAAATGTTTTCTCACAGTCTACAAGGGGCTCTGAATGATTTCTTTTGCACAGTGTAAGTTTCAAGGTTTTGATTAGGCTCAGTTTACCATTTTAAACTTTTTAATTTTTTTTAAAGATTTTTTTGACAGAGAGAGAGAGATAGCAAGAGAGGGAATACAAGCCGGGGGAGTGGGAGAGGGAGAAGCAAGCTTCCCGCTGAGCAGGAGCCCAATGCGGGGCTCAATCCCAGGACCCTGGGATCACGACCCGAGCCGAAGGCAGATGCTTAACGACTGAGCCACCCAGGTGCACATAAATTTTTTTTTTAAAAAGATTTTATTTATTTTTTTGAAAGAGAAATCACAAGCAGGTGGGAAGGGCAGTGGGCAGGGGCAGAGGGAGAGGGACAGCTGACTCCCTTCGATGTGGACCTTGATCCCAGGACTCCAGGATCATGACCTGAGCGGAAGGCAGATGATTACCCAACTGAGCCACCCAGGTGCCCCATTTTTAAACTTTTATAGATTGCACTTTGGGTGTCATATCTAAGGACTCTTCCTAAGCCAAGTTCACGAAGATTTTCTCATTTTTTATTTATTTATTTTTGTTTATTTAATTAAAGATTTTATTTATTTATTTGACAGAGAGAGGGATCACAAGTAGGCTGAACAGCAGGCAGAAGGAGAGGGAGAAGCAGGCCCTCTGCTGAGCAGGGAGCCTGACTCAGGACCCTGAGATCATGAGCTGAAGGCAGACGCTCAATGAACTGAGCCACCCAGGCGCCCAGATTTTCTCATTAAAAAAAAAAAAAAAAAAAAATTTACTGTTAGGTTTTACTTTTATCTATGAGATTCATTTTGAATAAAATTTTTATAAGGTGTTGAGGTATGTTCGAGGTTCACCTTTTCTTTTCTCTTCTTTTCTTTTTGCATATGGAGATCCAATTGTGGAAATCCCCTTTATTAAAAGGGTATGGAATTGAATCCTTTCTCCATTGAATTGGTTTTGCACCCGATCACAAATCATTTGACCATATTTATATGAGTGTTTCTGAACTGCCTCCTGTTCCATTGATGTATGTTTTTTTGCCAATACCACACTGTCTTGATTACTGTTCCTTTATACAGTAAGACTTGACTTAGAGTTGTGTGCAACTTCCAACTTTGACCTGACAATTCTGGCCTGACAATTCTGGCCTTCCCTTTTACTCAGTCTTTCTAGCCTTTTGTTTTATATCAATGTGGACTCACAGATTGTTATTTTATTGCTGTCATTTAAGTTGTTGCTAATGTTGTTCTAGATTTGGCCAGGGGGAGACATATCCCATCGTTCTTTGAACACTTCCTTACCTTCTGGCATAACAAGATGTTCTAGGGTCCTCTTGTCCATTTCCTGTCCTAGTTCTGGAATCAACCATTTCTCCAAGGAGACCTGGCTTCTTTTATAAGAGAATGGTATTGAGAATCAAGATCTGGGAGCTAGATGTGCACATTATTGCTGGATTGCAGCAAGACCGTCTCAGTGGACATTGAAAACTATGAGTTTGCACTAACAGCCAATCCTGTCCAGCACTACAGAATTCTTTCTGACCCCCCTTTATTTGTAACTCTTTCACTCAGCATAATTACTTTGAGATTCATTCGTATGTTTAAATAGTTCATTTTTTTTTTTTTTTAGAGAAAAGTTGCCAAGAAAAATTACTCCATTGAGTGGTATGTCACAATTTTAGGAAATTGCCAGACTTTCCCCCCAAAGTGATGGTACCATTTTACATTCCAACCAGCAGTGCACTAGAGTTCTAGTTCCTCCACATTATTGCCAAACCTTGATATTGTCTGTCTTCTTAATTTTATACTCCTAATAGGTTTGTTTTGAAATCTTGGATGGTTTTAATTTGCCTTTCTAGATTGACTAATTTGCATAGTTTTCTATTCCATGTACTTATTTGCCGTTCTTACACCTTCTTTGGAGGCGTGTTTATTCAAATTTTTTGCCCAATTTTTTTTTTAACAGTATCATTATTTCTTAATGTTGAGTTTTGAGGGTTCTTTATAGATTCTGGATACAAGGCTTTATCAGATACGTGATTTGTAATTTCTCAGTCTTTGGCTTGGCTTTTTGTTTCCTTAAAAGGGTCATTTGAAGAGCAGAAGTTCTTACTTTGGATGAAGTCCAGTTTGTGGATTTTTTTCTTTTATGGATTGTGCTTTTGGTGTTTTATGTAAGGTCTTTTTCCACCTAAGTTCAAAAAGGTCTTTTTAAAATTTTATGCATTTATTTATTATTTTTTTTTAAGATTTTCTTTATTTGACAGAACAAGCAGGGAGAGGGAGAAGCAGGCTCCCCAAAGATCAGGGAGCCCGATACGGGCCTTGTTCCCAGAAGCCTGAGATCATGACCCGAGCCAAAGGCAGATGCTTAACCGACTGAGCCACCCAGGTGCCCCAAAAAGGTCTTTTTTAAAAAAATTTATTTATTTATATTAGCACATGTGCATGAGCAGGGAGAGTGGCAGAGGAGAGAGAGAATCTCAGGCAGGTCCCCTGCTGAGCGAGGAGCCCTACACAGGGCTTGATCTCACGACCCTAAGATCATGACCTGAGTGGAAATCAAGAGTCGGATGCTTCACCAGTGAGCTCCTCAGGTGCCCCAGAAAAGGTTTTCTCATGTTTTCCTCTAGCAGTTTTTTAACTTCTGGTTTTACATTTAGTTCTATCATCAGTTTTGAGTTAATTTTTATATATTTGTATATGTAAAATATGGACCCATGTTAACTTATTTAAATATGAGTATCTATTTGTTCCAGCATCATTTGTTAAAAAGATTCTTTTTCTCCATTGAATTTTGCCTTTGCGCCTTTGTGGATAATCAGTTGATCCTATATGTGTGGTTCTGTTTTTGGACTCCCATTATATTAATTTATTTCCCTGTATGCCAGTCCAACACTGTCTTGATTACTGAATATTTATAACTGTTTTGATTCAGGTAGATATTCCAGTTTTGTTCCTTTTCAAAGTTATTTTGGCTGTTTAGGTACTTTGTGCTCCTGTATGACTTTTAGATTGTTTTTCAGATCCCTGAGGGGAATAGGGATATGAAAGGGATATTCTTTAATTTTGATTTTTATTAACTATTTTGGTTTTTACTTTTTTTTAAATTCTGATCTTGTTCCCTGCAACTTTGTTAAACTCCTTTGTTCTAGTAATTTTTTGTAGATTTTCTACACAGATGATCATGTTGTCTGTGAGTAAGACTTTTTTTTTTTTAGATTTTATTTATTTATTTGACAGAGAGAGACACAGCGAAAGAGGGAACACAAGCAGGGGGAGTGGGAGAGGGAGAAGCAGGCTTCCCGCGGAGCAGGGAGCGTGATGCGGGGCTTGATCCCAGGACCCTGGGACCATGAGCTGAGCTGGAGGCAGACGCTTAACGACTGAGCCACTCAGGCGCCCCGTGAATAAGACATTTTTAATTCTGCCTTTTCAATGTGTATTCCCTTTATTTCTGTTTTGACTTTTGATTTTTGTTTAAAGCTTTATTTATTTATTTGACAGAGAGAGACACAGCGAGAGAGGGAACACAAGCAAGGGGAGAGGGAGAGGGGAGAAGCAGGCTTCCCGCCGAGCAGGGAGCCCGATGCGGGGCTCGATTCCAGGACGCTGGGACCATGACCTGAGCCGAAGGCAGCCGCTTAACGACTGAGCCACCCAGACGCCCCGTTGACTTTTGAGTTTTAATTTGAAATACAGCAAGGTTGTATATCGTGTGGGGTCCTCCCCACATACATCTTTGTTGATTTTATTTTATTTTTAGATTATGTGTAGCAGTAACATTTTTCTGAAAGTCAGAACTATTTCCTATTCCTGTCTCTCCATCGTTTACACCCCGTTCCCACCTTGCCAGATTCATCGTGTCCACACTTTGGGTCTTTCCCTTCCACCATCCCATTATTTTTCCTTAAAGTAACTGCCCCCTAGATTTTGCCAAAAATCTCTTTCTTTGTAAAACCTAGAACACATTGATAGATATGACAGCTTCATAGAAGCAGGAATTCTTAAAGCAGACTTTACGAGCCTTCGGCTCAGGTCATGGTCCCAGGGTCCCGGGATCAAGCCCCGCATCGGGCTCCCTGCTCCGCGGGGAGCCTGCTTCTCCCTCTGCCTCTGCCTCTGCCCTTCTACCTGCTCAGGCGCATGTGCGGGTATGCTCTCTCTCGCACACACGCTCTCGCTCTCTCTTTCAAATAAATAAAATCTTAAAGGAAAAAGAAAAAACAAAGGTAAGAAAAAATACCTTTGGAAGTTTGGAGTGAGTGAGTTTGGGCCTGACCGGTGCAAAAGGCGTGTTAGTGAGCCTCTTATGTCTCGACTCTTCTGTACCTTTTGAAGATAACATTTAAATGTCTCTGATGTAATGTGTGACTGCTGTTTGTGGTGAATCCAGTTATACATGTCAGCTCGACACATGCCACTTGTAGACCTTGGCCTACTATTTTGTATCATAGATTTTTAAGAATTTGAATGCATTTAAGAAGTTTGTTTTCAGGGGCGCCTGGGTGGCTCAGTCGGTTAAGCGTCTGCCTTCAGCTCAGGTCATGGTCCCGGGGTCCTGGGATCGAACCTCAGAACCTCACGTCAGGCTGTCTGCCCATCGGGGAGCCTGCTTCTCCCTCCGCCTGCTGTTCCCCCTGCTTGTGCGTGCGCTCTCTCTCATAAATAAATAAAATCTTTAAAAATAAAAGTTTGCTTTAAGATTATTTTTAATGGTCATTCTTTAATAAAGTTGTTAAAAGAATCTTTGGATTCCTGTTGTCAAGTCCCTAAAAAGTTATTCTGGCAGAGAAGGGTAAAGGTATTCAAAGCACACATGAAGTATACATATTTTGAAAGAATCTTTGACGCTTCCCTTTTGGATGTCCCATGTCTGAAAGCAGAGCGTCCTAGTACATAGTGCTTAAACCACTGGGTACTGTAGCCATTCTGCCTGAGTTCAGTCCTGACTCCGCCTCGTTCTACTAAATGACCTGTTTCGTTTCCTCACCTAGCAAATGAGAATAATAAACCTGTCTGTTAATAGTAAAGGGCTTGGAAGTAGGTACATTTTGGCAGACTCCAGGGTCACCCTCACCCTATGATGGTAATTGTGC
This sequence comes from Callorhinus ursinus, assembly GCF_003265705.2. Lineage (NCBI taxonomy): Eukaryota > Metazoa > Chordata > Mammalia > Carnivora > Otariidae > Callorhinus > Callorhinus ursinus. The sequence goes on from NW_027397070.1 coordinate 70,782,662, forward strand.
AGGTTTCACTGGGGCAGATTTCAGTAAAAGGTGGGTGATGTCACCATATTGTGAGGAATAAAAGACCAGAATGGTGCTGTTACTCATTGCTTATTGTGTCTGTTAAATTATAATAAGAATGTTCTTTTTTATTTCTCCCAAGCCAAACTAGCAAGACGCAGTCAAGAACGAGACAATCTTGGCATGCTGGTCTGGTCACCTAATCAGAATCTATCAGAAGCAAAACGTAAGTTTTAAAGGACTTTTATTTCCCCCCTTTCTTATTTAATGCAAAGTCTTAAAGTCAATTTTGTAGCTAAAAGTCCCTATACACGTTACATTTTTTTTTTTCCAAATTAAGTGTGCATTTCTTTACTGTGGCCTGTCATAAGGACTTAAAGATTGTTGACCAGTGGTTTCATAATCTACATTTTTCAAAACACTGGAGTTACTACGAGGAAAAGCTTAGATTGGAAGAAAATTATAATGCAATGTAAAGTTCCATCAGCTGGGAATTGATAGATTTATAAATTTCTAATTGAAGGGTTACAAAGGGCAAATGTATATTACTGGAAACAGGCTTTATTTATAGTGTAAGACTTCAGCCTAGCTAGAAGGAGAACTGTTGAATTGATTCTGTTTTATGAGTTTAAAGTTGTATTAGGATGAATACTCTGAGCTACTTTGAATCTTATTTTGAGGGGTTAGGGGTCCTATAGCTATTAGTGATATTACTTGTATATTCAGAGTTTGCTTTTTCAGCTTTTATGTCCCCTCTGCTCAGATGATACCAGCAAAATTAATTTTCGTCTTTGGCATTTTCAAAGTTTTTATTTTCTTCATAACTGAAGAAAAACTAAATCCCCTTTTGGAGAATTTTTCATTGGGGGTTCATGGATGGAATTTATGGAGATTTGTGAACTCAGAAATCACATGCAAAGTTTTTTTGGTGTATGTGTTTGTTTTTCTGGATTTTCAAAGGGGTCTTTGACAAAAATAGGTTAAGAATCAATGCTCTAAAAAAGGTTAGGGCTTGGAAAGCCACCAGTGGTAAATGTCATCAGGAAACTGTTTAATTGTGAGTAAAGGCTCAGATTTTTAGGCTTTGATCAGGATTTCCCAATGTGTATTTTCGTATGAGAGGACACATATTAAATATTCTCCTCTTGTATATTCAGTATCCATGTTAGCACATTTAAGGTGCACAGAGCTCATATGGTAAAGAAATAGGTTTAATTTTGATCAGGAAGGATTCTTTTTTGTGCAGTCCCCTCCATGGAACACGGGAAATTGATCTACTCTTAATGCTGAATTTAGCAGTAATAAAATAATCTCAGTCTAATCTGATTTTAAGAGTATCTTAATTTTGCCTCTATCAGGCTGCTGCTTAATGAGTTTATAATGAAGAACAGAATAACAAAAGGAAGTGTATTGGCATTTCTGATGTCTTCACTATGCTGGGAGAGACCTTTTAAGTATTTCCTGTGTGTTTATTTCCCCTTTGAGTACTTGCATTAATTTACAAAAGCAATCTATTCCTTTTTTGAACATACTCTTTTTAACAGAAAGCTGAAAATCTGCCTCCCTGTAATTTTTAAAGCTTTACTTTCCTGAACTCTGCTAAATAGGTCTGCTTTCTGACAAGTCTTTCAGATGTTCAGTCTTCCCATCCCCTTTACCATCTCAGTCCAAGTTGAACCTGCCTGGTTGTTTCAGGTGTTTTTCAGATGGTTTGGTTTTTGGATCTCTCTCTTGCACTACTGGTATGTTCCAGTTGGGTCAGACTGCCCATATGAAATGATGGTGCCCAGAACCGAATATCCGGAATCATGAGCATTCGTTGACTCTTTATGCCAAGCCCTGCACTAAAATGCATTCACTCTTCACAGTTACCCAGGAGGAAATTTTTGTCCCCATTTTACAGATGGCATTCCACAGTTCAAAGGTTTGTGAAACCAACACAGATAATAAGTGGTGAAGCCAATAGCACTATCCAGGTTTGCTGATATCACCCTGATTCATGCTCTGAGTGCTTCTCTCTGGGAGAACTCATTAGCTCTCAATGTTCTGTATTTCTGCCATGATCTTCTGTTCCTACAGTTCACAGTCGATCAGTGCCCTTTGTGATTGTATTACCTGTTGACATCTGTGGAGTCAAAATTTAATTTTGATATTCTCTTATTTTTCCTAGACCTAGAAGAAAAGAGCAGAATATGAGAAGTTAGTTGATTTTTAAACAATGGTATTGCCTAAAATAAACTTGCCTAAAATAAACAGTTTTAATGTAAGCCTTTAAAACTTGAGATTTTTAAAACCAATATGGAAGTAACATTACTATATTGTTGAGAGTTCAGAAGATAACAGGAACTTACAAAGAAGGAACGGCTCACACATTATTCCATTACCCAGAGATAACTGTTGTAAACGTTTTGGGATTTTTCCCAGTCCTCTTTTTTTCCTCTTGTGTGCATATTTATGTAAGTGAGATATGATGTAGGTGTGTATATGTGTCTGTGTATTGTTTTCCTGATAACTGACCTAAGCATTTACCACATTGTTAAATAACCATGTACATCATATGGGTGGATCCATGGGTTTATTAACCTTCTTCTATTGAAAATTTATGTTGTTTCTGACTTGTTGGCTGTTGTAAAAGAAGCTGTAGTGAAAAACTGAATCCTAGAGCTTTGTCCTCTTTTGTTTTTTGTTTTTGTTGTGTTCTTGGTCTTTTCTTCAGTAGAGTTCTAGGAATGGAGTGTGGATTATTGGGAACTTGCTCAACTGCTCAGGGGTGAGGACGTAAACATAATGCAGTGTCCTGACATGAGTTAGGTTTCGCTTAGTAGGCTCCCATTTGTGGAGCTTTGTAAATCATACAGTTTGTGACTTGTAGTCTAATCATAGTTAGGCCTTACAATGTGATTATAGTGTGAATGCGGACAGGGTACACAATTTTTTCCATTTGCACACCTACCATTTCCCCCTTAACTCCCTTCCCCACGGTATATGGGCAAAAAAAGAAACCTTTTCTTCTTGCCGTTCTTCATTTTCAGAGAATGTGTAAGTCTTGGTTGTCCAGCATTGATTCAGACTCCATGTAGAAATAGGAGATTTGGACCATGTATAGATTGCTAGCAGGTATCCCTCGTGTAAGGATGTCTGTAGATCTCTGGTTTTTCTTGTGTTGGTTTCTTTCATCTCAAGTAGCTGTTCAGAGCTGTTCCTCTTAGGGTTACTGCAAGTTTACAAAATTATTTTGTGGTTATTAAAATAAATGCTCTTGTAGAAATTTCACGCAGTACAGAATGTATAATGTAGACAGTTATCACCCTCTCATAGTCACTGTGTATAATATATGTACTTTTCCTAATATTTTTTTAGATTATTTATTTATTTATTTGAGAAAGGAGAGAGCAGAGCGAAGGAGAGAGAACACGAAGTTGCGGGGGAGGGGCAGAGGGAGAAGCGGACCCCCCGCCCAGCAGGGAGCCGGATGCGGTTTCCATCCTGCGACCCTGGGATCATGACCTGAGCCGGAGGCAGGCGCTTAATGACTGAGCCACCCAGGTGCCCCTCCTAATACTATAAATTTTTTATCATGAAGTATGAGCTTTTCAGCAGTTTTTAACTATATCTGGGACTCTGTTTTACCTCAATACATTTACAATTACCTAGTTTTTAAATAACAAGTATTGGGTGTCCCATAATTTAGTCTTTTTTTTTTTTTTACAAAATTGAAGTGTAGTTGACACACGATGTTATGCTACTTTCCGGTGTACAACATAGTTATTCAGGAAGTCTGTACATTACGCTGTGCCCCCACAAGTGTACTCCCATCTGTCACCCCACAACACTGTTACAGTGCCACTGACTAGATTCCTACGCTGTACCTTTCATTCCCGTGACTTATTCATTCCGTAACTTGGTATTTGAAGTCTTTCAGCTCTTCTTTCTTTTTTAAACTTAATTATTTTTTTAAGTTTTTATTTTAATCACACAGTGCTCATCATAAGTGCACTCCTTAATCCCCATCACCTATGTCACCCATCCCCCCCCCCGTAACTTCCACTTTGTTCTCTATAGTTAAGAGTCTGTTTCTTGGTTTTTAAACTTTTTAAAAACTGTGGGGAGGGGCGCCTGGGTGGCTCAGTCATGAAGCGTTCAGCTCAGGTCATGGTCCGAGGGTCCTGGGATCGAGTCTCGTGTGGGGCTCCTTGCTTAGTGGGGTCTGCTCCTCCCTCTCCCTCTGCCTCCCTCTCCCTGCCTGCATTCTTTTTCTCTCTCTCTGTCAAATAAATAAATAAAATCTTAAAAAAAAAAAAAAGCTGTAGGGAATGATAAATCCCTAGAAATAGAGTTCCTAGGCCAAGGGGCAAAATACATTATTTCTTCTTTTTTCTTTTCATTTTTAAAAATAGATTTAATTTCTAGAGCAGTTTTAGGTTCACAGCCAAATGGAATAGAAAGTACAGAGATTTCCTATATCCTTCTGCCCCAACACATGCACAGCCTCCCCCATTGTGGACATCTCCTATCAGAGTGGTAAACTTGTTATCAGTGAACCTACATTGATGCATCAGTGTTACCCAAGGTTCATAGTTTACATTCGGGCTCGCTCTTGTACATTCTGGAGGTTTTGACAAATGTATAATGACACGTATTCACTGTTGTAATGTCATACTGAAAAGTTTCCCTGCCCTAAAAATTCTCTGTGGTCTGCCTATGCGTCTCTCCCAACCCCATAACTCTTGGCAACTACTGATCTTTTTACTGTCTCCATAGTTTTGTCTCTTCCAGAACTGTCATATAGCTGGAATGGTATAGTATGTGGCCTTTTCAGATTGGCTTTTTTGACTTAATAATAATATACATTTGAGTTTCCTCTGTGTCTTTTTCATGGCTTGATGGCTCATTTTCTTTTTGGTGCCGAACAGCATTCCATTATCTGGATGGACTGCAGTGTGTTTAACCATCCACCTGCTGAAGGGCGTCTTGGTTGCTTCCAAGTTTTGGCATTTATGAATAAAGCTGCTGTAAACATGCATATGTGGGTTTTGGTGTGGACATAAGTTTTCAGCTATTTTGGGTAGATACCAAAGAGGAGGATCGCTGGATTGTATGTTAAGAATACATTTAATTTTGTAAGAAATTGCAAGACTGTCTATTTGATTTGATTTGAGAGAGAAAGCACAAGTGATAGGGAGGGGCAGAGGGAGAGGGACCCTGGGATCGTGAACTCTGCAGATGCTCAACTAGTTGACTGAACCACCCCGGCGCCTCCCCCCCTCTTTAAATTTTATTTATTTGAGAGAGAGCAAGACTGTCTTCTGAAGTGGCTATGCCATTTTGCATTCCTACCAGCAGTGAATGAGAGTTCCTGTTGCTCCGTGTCTTTTTAAGTATTTGGTGTTATAAGTATTTTGGATTTGGCCACTCTAAATAAGTGTCTAGTTTATTTTCTTTTAAACTAAAAAAATAATACATATGCACAAGATAAAAATATTCTAATTCTCTCAAGTTAGGCAGTGTTATGTTAATATTCTGGGTGTCTATTAGTCCCTATATGCTTATTATTTTTTTTAATGGTCATATAATATAGGTGTTTCATAGTTAAGCATTTCTAAACAGTGCTACTGTGAACATCATTAAAGTGGGGTTGCTGGGTCAGATGATATGTACATTTGGCATTTATAGATTTTTCCATGTGTCATCCAAAGAGTTAAAGGAGTGTGCCTCTTTTCCAAAATGTCCCCATCACTGGGTATATTAATTTTTTTCTTAAAATTTTTTAATAATTATTTTTAATTATAGTAAAATACAGTGTAAAATTTACCATCTTAACCATTTCTTTAATTCCAAGTAAATTTTATTGTGAAACTATAACAAGCAAATGAAATATGTTGATTTATATTTCCATCTTAACCATTTTTTTTTTTAAAGAATTTATTTATTTGAGAGAGAGAGAGACACAGCGAGAGAGCGAACACAAGCAGGGGGAGTGGGAGAGGGAGAAGCAGGCTTCCCGCAGAGCAGGGAGCCCGATGTGGGGCTTGATCCCAGGACCCCGGGATCACAACCTGAGCCAAACGCAGACGTTTCACGACTGAGCCACCCAGGCGCCCCATCTTAACCATCTTTAAGTGTATAGTGTAATGGTATTAGGTACATTCATATTGTTGTGCACCCAACCTCTAGAACTTTTTTTTTTTTTAAGATTTTATTTATTTATTTGTTGGGGGAGGGGAGTGAGCACACAAGTAAGTGGAGCGGAAGGCAGAGGGAGAAGCAGGCGCCCCACTGAGCAGGGAGCCTGACGTGGGGCTTGATCCCAGGACCCTGGGACCATGACCTGAGCCGAAATCAAGAGCCACCCAGGCATCCCTCTAGAACTCTTTTCATCTTACAGAACTGAAACTCTGTACTCATTAAAGAACCCAAGTCTACATTTTCCCTCCCCCCAGCACCTGGCAGCCACCATTCTACTTTCTGACTCAGTGAATTTGACCACTCTGGGTACTTCATATAAGTGGAATTATACTGTTTTGGTGACTGGCTTATTTCACTCAGCATGATATCCTCAGGTTTCATCCCCATTGTAGCCTGTGTCACAGTTTCCTTCATCTTATGACTAAATAATACTCCACTATATGAATGGATAAGACCACATTGGTCTCTTTTTATCTGTTGATGGGCACTTGGGTTGTTTCTGCATTTTGGCTACCGTGAACGCTGCTGCTGTGAATACGGGTGTGCAGATACCTCTTTGAGGACCTGCTTTTGTTTCTTTTGGGTATATACTCAGAAGTGGAATTGCTGGATTTGGTCATTTCTATTTTTAAATTTTCTTGAGGCACCACCATCCTGTTTTCTATGGAGGCTGTTACCACTTTACCCTCCCACCAACAGTGCACGGACTCCAGTAGCTCCACATCCTCGTCAGGATTGTTATTTTCAGTTTGCTTGAGTTTTTTCTTTTTTTTTTAATAGTATCTATTTTAATGGATGTGAGGTGGTGTCTCACTGTATGAGAATATTAATTGTTTTTTAAACTTTGCTGAACTGATAGAAAATTTCATTAATTATTACTGAGGTTGAACATCTTCATATTTTGACCTTTTAATTCTTCTCTAAATAGCAGTTAAATCTTAACCTTATTTTTTAATTTGTGTTTTAGAATTATATGTAGTTAAATTTATTAACCTTATTTGTGGCTTCTAGCATACTGTCATGCTGAAAATGCCCCTCCCCTCCACATATTACAGACATAGATACCTGCGTGTCTTCTGCCCTCCCCTCCTTCTTCCTCCGTCCTCATTACACCCTTGTTCATCTGGAATTATTTAATTCTTTTCCCCTTTACTTATGTTAAACTTGTATGTCTACTTTGGTCTATATCTGGACTGTTGATTTTGTTTCATTGATTTATCTGTTTCCTGATTTGTACCATTTTTATTCTTTTTGGTGTTTTTGGCTCATGTATTTATGTTTCTAGGTGAAGTTTAGGCTCATAGTTTCACATTCTCTCCAAAAGTATCTTGATTGGGGTTATACTGAATTGAGCAGCTTTGTGTGCTTGGTACTGTAGTAGGAGTGAGGGATTCATGAAGCTTATACTCTAGTGGAGAAAGAAGGAAAAATAAACATGTAAACAAGTAATTTATATGTATTTCCTCTAGTCCCAATTCTTTTTTGGATGCAAAAAGTTGAGGTCTTGAGAAGTTAAGTCAAATGCTTAAGATCCCACAGCTTATTAGTAGCCAAGTTTGGGCTAGATCTCTGGTCTCCAGATGGCATTTATTACACACATCTGCCTTCATGTGCTGCTTCATTTAATAAACTATAATTACATTCTTAAAACATTAGTGATGTTACATGAGTTGCTTTGGGCTGTGTCTAAGTAAAACTTCAGGGAGAGATCCAACCTTTGGGGTATGCCTAGAAAATGTGCCTTGTAGAGACACCTTTCATGTAGAAGAAATATAAATCATTCCAAGTAGCATAGATGAGGACAATATGATTTAAATAGTGTTAACATTAAATAATTCTGGAAAATTACTTGGTGAAACAATGGCTTGAGATTTAGGGGACAAAGGAGTGAATAAAGATTGAAAAAGTGGTAGAATCTGGAGGTTGGGCAGATGGTGAGAGAAACTGAAAAATGTTCACTAATTGGAGATGAGGACCGTTGAGTTTTAATTTTAGCATCAGGCATCTCCTGTGTACTGTTAATGTTCTGACGCTCCCCTTGGGACCTGGCATCACTTCATTTTCCTGGGTAGAAACAAGGGAAGCGTTGGAGCCAGCTGACTGCAGGTTAGAATGTTGAGGAATATAAGAGTTGGCTGGTGGGACAAGGTGCACACACACACTGCAGACCGGGGAAAGATGCATTTGCATTCCAACAGGCCTGAGGATGTGGGGAGGAGATGCAGGGCTTTGTTTTGGAGACCTGCCTGGCTGTGACATGGGTTCTCCTTGGGGAGGTGAGAAGCAGTGAAACTGTATGTCAAGGCTCTTGACAGCCTTGGGGTTTAGTGAAGAGCTAGGGTAGAGGCAGTTAAGTGTTGATCCATTGCAGCTGAGAGAAGTTGATGCCCTCACTAGGCCATTGCTTGTTAAAGAGAGGCTTGATTGGGGCGCCTGGGGGGCTCAGTCGTTAAGTGTCTGCCTTCGGCTCAGGCCATGATCCCGGGGTCCTGGGATCGAGTCCCACATGGGGCTCCCTGCTCAGTGAGGAGCCTGCTTCTCCCTCTCCCTCTGCTGCTCCCCCTGCTTGTGCTCTCTCTCTGACAAATAAAATAAAAACTAAAAAAAGAGAGGTTTGATTGAAATTGGAGAAGTCATCCTGGTAGCATCAGGAGTGTCTGAACTTGCTCAGAGGAGATGGCGGTCATAGGAAAGTGAGGTTAGGTGGGTGTTGGGTGGCCTTTAACAGGCCTTTATTATTATTATTTTTAAAAATATTTCTACTTTCTTTTCCAGGTAAAAAAGCAGTAGTATTTCACATCTATTAGTTGATGGTTATTAAAACCCACCCATGATAAAATAGGTCTTGGTTTCAGGCTTCATTTTCTACCAAATTTTCATTGTTGCTCTTTAAAATGTATTTTTATTTAAATTAACATAACATAATAAAATTAAATTTTAAAAAAATAAATTCAATTAACATACAGTGTGTTACTGGTTTCAGAGGTAGAACCCAGTGGTTCATCAGTCTTCTGTAACACCCAGCACTCATCACATCACGTGCCCCCCTTTATGCCCATCCCCCAGTTCCCCCACCCCCGCCCCTCTCCTCTAACAGACTTTTAAATAAGCAGAATACTGTCATATCTCGGTGCACCTGCGCCACTCCCATCAGCTCTTACACACATTTTTATCGATACCTACAAGGCACCTGTGATATGGCATCATCTCCGTAGTCCCCTCTGTGATGTATGTAGGTGCCCTCCTGCATGGATGCCCCCCTCTACTCCCATCTGTGAGCATCCTCCCCACCCCATTTCAGGCTGCTCTTCCTTGGGGACTCCCTCCTCATCCCACTTGGTCTACACCCTGGATGCCTGCCTGCTTGCCCCAACCTAATGGCTTTAGGACAGCCTTCTCTCGGGGGGGCAGCGGCTGCCCTGAGCGCAGTACAGGCTACTCTTTCCTTTCCCCTCGTGGCCCTACCCTTACACACAGACCCAGCCAAGGTCTGAACTGTGGAGAGAGGCAGCTGAACGTTAGCAAAACAAAGTGGACATGTTAGTAGCAAAAATCTCCAAAAGCTTTTTTTTTTTTTTTTTTTTTTTACTGGATAGTCTTGTCTTCTTTGAAATGTATATAGTTAGGCCAGATCTTATTCCCAGTCTGGGTTCACTTCACTGCTTTAATGAAAAAAAAAAAAAAAGTTTACCAAAGCAGGTGCGGTCAAATGTAATACAGAACTGTGGCCTGAGAGAGCTCTTAGAAGGCAGTTTCAGGAGAGAGGATAGGTTAGGAAAGGGGGTAATCTGAGGGTGATTTTTGTTTGACTCACCTGTAAGAGTTGAATTGGAGCCAGAGGGCAAGCCGGTGGACAGCCATGCCCACTGTGGGTCGTTTCCTGAAGAAGCAAATTTCCTAGACTCAGCTGCCCTTGCCTTGGGTATAGAAATTTGCAAGGTAACTTTGGCTGTTGGGAATCAGTGAAACAGATGGTCCTGCTCATTTATGCATCATGTACTTTATAGGTTATATATAATCAGTACTTTTGCAGTTATTTAAGTGTTTGATTGCATTTTATTTTTATTGTATAGAAATGAGGAAAAACTGGTACAGTGGTAAGCACAAATTTCAATGTTAAAATGGACATAGATGGAAATCATTAGCTATGGCAGAGACTCAAGCTGGATGATTTTTTTTTTAAACTGACTAATGATAAAATTAACATATACAATATGCTAGACATATAGAATTGAAAGACGTTTCAAAAGGCAAAGTCAAATTAGAGATTTTAAAACAAGTTGTAGCTTTCTTGGAATGAGAACCTTCCTTAGACCTGCAACATACACAAACGTTTCTGTGTTAGGACATTTGACTTCAGAACACATTTTCAAGATTATATTGTGTGCGATAGATATATAGTAAATTTTTTAACATTCATATAAATACATAGTACATGTCAAGAATCTCTAAAGCGGGCACCTGGGTGGCTCAGTTGGTTAAGCGACTGCCTTCAGCTCAGGTCATGATCCCAGGGTTGTGGGATCGAACCCTGCATCAGGCTCCCTGCTTGACAGGGGGCCTGCTTCTCCTTCTCCCTCTGCCGTTCCCGCTGCTTGTGCTCTCCTGCTCTCTCTCTCTGCCAAATAAATAAATAAAATCTTTAAAAAAAAGAATCTCTAAAATGTTCCAGTGCCTTTCCAGTTCAGTATAAAAATCAGAAGACCTGGGGCGCCTGGGTGGCTCAGTCGTTAAGCGTCTGCCTTCAGGTCAGCTCATGATTCCAGGGTCCTGGGATCGAGCCCTGCATCGGTCTCCCTGCTTGACAGGGGGCCTGCTTCTCCCGCTCCCGCTCCCCCTGCCTGTGTTCCCTCTCTCGCTGTCTCTCTCTGTCAAATAAATAAAATCTTAAAACAAAACAAAACAAAAAACAGAAGACCTGATAGTTGGCCGCAAGACCCTACATAGTCTGACCCCACTTCTGCCCTCCTGAGTCCACCCAAAACATGCTCCCTAGAGCCTTTTCTGTTCCTTTGTTTGGAATAGTCTTTTCCCAAATGTCTATATGGCTCCCTCAGTCCCTCCTGGTCATTGCTTTGCGTCAGTATCAGAGCAGCTTCCCTTGACCACACTGTGAAGTAGAGATTACAGCAGTAATCTGTAATCTGTTTGCCTGATGCCTCTTAACTTACCTTGCTTCATTGCCTTCGTTTCATTTATCGTCACCTGACGTAGTGTTTTTTTTACTTTGTCTCCCTCTACTAAAAACTGATGGGGAACTTGGTATGTTTGCTCAGCTGTCAGTCCTCTCAGCACATGGTGGATACGATAAATACTTGTCCGGTGAATGAGAAAGTGATGGGGATGTGGACACTCCTCTGTATGGAGATTTGCAGAACAGGCTTTTCAGCTCCCTGTTCTGCCTCTTGGGTCATCAGGAACCCTCCAACATTTTCTTTTTTGCCACTCGCCTAATTGACCATTCATTGACTCAGTAAATACTTGAGTGATACATATGTGCCAGGCACTGGGGGAATATAAGAATGAACAGTCTGACAAGTCCCCGTCCAAGTGTGGCTTATGGTCTGATGGGATCCTGCCCTGGTCATTGACAGGAGGGAGAAGTGAACGTAAAATTCTTAACCTGTTAGTTCTTTGACTGGAATGTGTGCAGGGGTAAGGATAGGATAAGCGAATACTGGCCTTGGTTTTCAGCTTTTTATAAGTAAATGGCTTTCAGAGAGCTTGATAATTGTGATTAAAATGATGTTTTTTAGCGTGTGAAAATTATTTTTGTCATTGTTATTAAGTGTTTTAGAGTTAGGTCATTGTTCAGAGCTGGATTTACGGCCTGTGGTTGAAGCCCTCCACTAAAACTCAAGGGTTGCCTTCCCCTTTCGTCATGCCAGTGTGTCTTATCTTCATCCTTTTATACTTAAAGAATTTCATCTTGTTATAATTTATTTATCCTTTCTGTTCACAATGGACGTTTGCTTCCAGTTTTTTTATTTCTGTGACTGTTACTAGGAACTTTCTGTGACTTGGTTCTTGATATCCATCGAGAATGTAGATACTCATCTATGAGAGATCAAAGCCAAATTATTTTCCAAAGTGGTGAAACTGGTTCATATTGCTACCAATAAAATGCAAAATTTATGTGCTCCATGTCTCACCAGGAATTGCTCTTGTTGGCCTTACACATTTTAGACAATCCAGTGATTGTACCACTGTTTCTCATATCAAGGAATTTTGCTATTTTTGTTAGGTGCAATAATGGTATTGTGGTTCTATTAAAAAAATATGTCCACTTTTTTTGGTCCACATTTTTAAAAAAGATGTGTATTGGTTATATAGAGAGATAACTAGCATTTACTTTAAAATTCTTGAGCATAATGTAAAGCACATTTTGGGGTCCACTGGCCAGATTGGAATACAGACTTATGGTTTAAATGTTGAATTTACTGTTCTGTGGTTATGTAAGAGAACATACCTACTCTTAGGAGATACTTGCTGAGTATTTAAGAGTACAGGGTATAATTATGATAGTCTCAAATGGTTCAGAAAAGAAGTTACACATAAACCTGCAAGCTTGTTTTTATTATTAAAAATAGCCTAGAACTCCTTCACCTCATCATATGGGTATAGCCACTATTAAAATTTTGCTTTCATGTCTTTATGCTTCTTCTGCGCACTCTGGATTTAAGCACAGATGGGTCACACTGTAAATAATAGTTTATCAACTTTAATTTTCCTATAATTAAACATTAAACTGAGTATTGATCCCTGAATATCCCATCATATAGCCTTATTTATTTATTTAACATATAATGTATTACTTGTTTCAGGAGTACAGGTCTGTGATTCAACAGTCTGACACAATTCACAGCGCTCACCATGGCACATACCCTCCCCAATGTCCAATCACCCAGCCACCCCATCCCTCCCACCCCCCCTCCACTCCAGCAACCCTCAGTTTATAGCTTAATTTATTTAACCATGTCCCCATTCTTGAATATTTCTATTTTTTCAAATTTTCCCTACTAAAAATAACAAATGGGTAAGCAGGAATTTATAATGTCCTTTTCCAGAAGAAAAGGAAGCCTCCCTTGATTGTGCAGATCAGGTTTCCCAGCTAAGTGCATTCATAGTTCTTTTTCTCTGACACTTATGACAATTGGAGTTAATTATTTGTGTAATTATTTCTCTCTCCAGCCAGACTGAATTCTGTGAAGGCAGGCTGTTTTAATTGTGGCTGTAAAAGCAGCACTGGGCACACAGTAGGCCTGAAAGATTTGTTGAATCAGTAGAGAATGGTTAAACATAAAGTAGAGTAATTATAAAATGTCACCTTTCTGCCACTTAATTGGAGAGGTTGGGTTTCTTTACTGGATGAAGATACCCCCACCCTCACCCCTGCCCACCCCCCACAAGATTCAGGCATTGAAAGTTGGTAGGACTTAGAGTGGGAAAGCCCACCCCCTCCCAACAAACATGCCAGTGTCCCCTCCCCCCATTCTCCCTATACCACTGTGCCGTTGACGTGCCGTTGACCTTCCATTTTCAGAGCTCGAGAAACCAGGGCCCACAGAGGAGAAGTGGCCTTGCGTCAAGTGTGTGGGAATGGTGGGCAGAGCCTTGTGTCCCTGTGCCCGTCCTAGAACCCAGACTCCTTCTGTATTTCCCTTGACTGTTTTCATCTCACTTAGGAATCCCTTTTTTCTGCATTCTTGTACACAAAGGGTTGTACTAAGGGAAGGAGCAGTGTATATGTAGGGTGGCAGAGTCAGGGTTAAAGGACAAATGTCCCTGTAATTTGAGGTTTGTAGACCAATCTGTGAGGAGTCACTAGGATTTGCAGGCTTGTAAATCCTTCTGACTACCTCCTCCTCTCCAGGATGGGAGTTTGAAGTCGGTAATTTATTTAACCTACTTATTTTTAAAGATTTTATTTATTTATTAGAGAGAGAGAGAGACAGAGAGAGCATGAGCAGGGGGGAGGGGCAGAGGGAGAGGGACAAGCAGACTCCCTGCTGAGTGTGGAGCCTGATGCTGATCTGGATCCCAGGACCCTGAGATCATGCCCCAAGCTGAAGTCAGACACTTAACCGACTGAGCCACGCAGGCGCCCCTGAAGTCAGTAATTTAAAAAAGAACTATATAGTCGCTGAAAGGAAATTTTTTTTTGCATGATTGAAATTCACAAACCTCCTTTCTATATAGTCGTAACATAAAAAGCACATTTCTTCCTGTTTCTGTGGTCCTGATAGTGTCTAATCTTTTTAATACTAAATTTAAAAATTTTGTGCTTGTTGAGGTGCTTTTTATCACATTAAAATGGGGAATGTTATCAAACTCATGTTCTTCACACATTAATATTATGCTTTAATTCATGATTCTCAGAATCACCTGGGGGCATTGAAAGCAAACCAAAACATCTTGGGTGTAGTCAGTTCTTTCCTTGAGCTGGGTATGTTTGATTTTCTGAAAAATCACCAAGCTGGGCCTTTATGTGTGTGCTTTTCTCTGTACCCATCATACTTTATAAAAACTATATATGCATGAAGTACATACATCCACGCACATAAATATACATGCGTAAACTTACATACGTGTATACACATGTATATGAACAAAGGAGGGTGGAGCCCAAGAATCAGTATTTCACGGTTTACCAGCTGGCTCTCATCAGTTAGGACTGGGAACTTCTGGGCTGGGGCACAGCTCTCCAGGGTATCTCTTGAAAACCTAATTTTGTGGTTGTGAAGTGCACCCTACCCCATCTCTAATTGAATCTCACACATGTTTATGGAGGAATTCATTTTAGTAATACTTAATATTTGTGTATCTTGGCTGCTTTACTACTTTGTAAAGGATTCGAGCAGGGTATCTTACCTCAGTCTTGTCAAATAGGTGAGGAAATGGGTTTAGCTCGCAAGTTCCTGATAGAAACCAGGGACGCAAGGCTCTTTTCACTGTTGCCCGCTATGAATTTATGGGTGAATCTAGTGTGTTCCCCTTTCTCCTTTTATTGTCAGGGAATGTTGCCTTTAGTTAAGGGAGATGGAGAGCAGACCTTGTTTGGAGCACGGATCCTTCCTTCAGCTCATACTGTAAACAGAAAACATGCATGAGAGCAAATGAAATCATTTTGAGTACACGGTTGCCTGCCTAGGGACTTAGCTGTCAGGTAGGTTGACTCTCAGTGTGAGAGATGCAAGGGGAATAGTGTGTCGCTATGCTGATTGATTCTTTACCATTGGCCTTGCACATTTTTAAGGGAAAGGTGGTTATTGTTTTAATTACAACTGAATGTCATTCTAGTGACGATCAGTTTGTGAAATACAGGATATCCTACCTGTGCCGTTCTGGAAGGCTCATGAGTGTTTGAGGACTGGAGTAAAGGTGGATTATTTATCCATTTTAGAGCAAGCACATGAGTCGGAGGGACGGGTGGGGGGAGGGAAAAAAATTTTTTTTTTTAAAGATTTTATTTGAGAGAGACAGCAACAAAGAGCATGAGTGGGAGAGGGAGAAGGAGGCTCCCCACTGAGCAGGGAGCCCGATGAAGGGCTCGATCCCAGGACCTGGGGATCACGACCTGAGCCGAAGGCCAGACGCCCAACTGACTGAGCCACCCAGGCGCCCTGAATTTTTTTTTTAAGACTGATTTATTAGTGCATGCATGTGCATATATGCACGGGGCGGAGTAGGAGCAGAGGGAGAGGGAGAATCTCAAGCAGGCTCCCTGCTGAGTGTGGAGCCCTGCCTGCGGCTCAATCTCATGACCCCGAGATTACGACCTGAGCCCAAATCAAGAGTTGGACCCTTAACCAGCTGAGCCACTCAGGTGCCCCCCCCCCCCCCCAGGTTTTTTAGGCCCTGGAACCACTTTTAAGGTCGTGATGGTCCACTCTCCTGATGAGGAAAGGAGGTACAGAGACGGGGGTGGGACTTGGCCACAGTCATACTGGTGGGTACTGGCAGAAGTGCAGGTTAGGTAGGGACAGATGCCAGAAGCTGAACTGAAGTACGTGTGGCTTGGGAGGGTGTTCTTATTTCTTATTTCCACTTGATCAGATTGTCTATGAGACTGGGTTGGATTTTGTAGTAAAATTTACTGGAGAGCCTGCAGGGGTGCTTTTTCTATAAAGTGGGATTTTAATGAAACTACATTAAGAAACAGAATTTTCATAAAGTGCATTTTATTACTGACTAGGAAGGACTGGCTCATTATATTGTATTTTCGCAGAGTCTCTGTGGCTTATCTTGTTTCTTGTGGGCTCCCCCTCCCATATTCAGAGGGATCATTGAAATGTTAACTGTAGTAATACCTGTGCCCACCAGGTGGCATAATTGCTTTACTTAAATGATTTAAGCTCATTTCATTCTCAGTGAGTTACAGTGATAACTCATTTCTTATTTTAATAATAAAAGGAGATGCCACGATATTTATCATATTCCTAAAGAAAATTTTGGTATTCTCAGTTTGAGTTATGAGAGAGAAATTGGTGCCACGTTCCTTTGTAGTACTAATGCTACTGCCAGTGTTAGGATAATAAAAATTTTTTTAAACTATATTGAGGTTATAGTTTTGTCCTCAACGCACCTTATGGTGTCAGCCTCTTGCTCTGAATAGAATATGCAAGATCACAAGGTGTCCTGAGTCTCTGCAATGTCTAGAGGAGGGAGGAGTGGGTGAGCTCAGGTTACCGAGGCAACTTTCATCTGCATTTTTCCCTTTTTTGCAGTGGAGTTTGAGACTCTCACTAATGGAACTGAAGACATTTAGTTCATCGGCTAGAAACAAGAATATAGAAGCAAATGATGCCTGTTGCAAGGCAGCCTTTTGCCTGTTACCCTTGCTTTCCATCACTTCCGTCATCAACCCCAGTTTTATTTTCTTAACTCTATTCAAGCGACATAGACGATATTGGTTAGTCTTACTCAATTCTCTGTACCATGGAGACTGTTCTTACCTGAGTGCCCTTCTCCCGCCATGTCCTTTACTCAAGAGATAGGATAGCATATAGTGGTTTAATATCATGGGTCCTGTGGTCAGACACTCTGCGTGTATATAAGTCCTATTTCTGCTATTTACCAGCTGTGTCACTTGGCCAAATTACTTAACTTCTCTGAGCCTAAGTTTATTTATGAATGGGCGTGATAATAGAATTATTGGAGAGGATTAAAAAGATAATCCTTGTAAAGAGCTTAGAACAGCGGCTGGCACATAGTAAATTCTCAAATATTAGCTATTGTTATTGCCTAATCAGTATAGCTGTTGAATCTTCAGGAAGCTTGTCCTGATTTAACATCATTACCATCATTATTTACTGATTATTTTGGATTCCCATGCTAGTCTACATCTGTACTGTTATTTTATGTATTTCTGTTCTCTGTTACCTGTGTATTGTTTCAAGCTAGTTCAGGAAACCAGTTTGTTTTTCTTCTATATTTTGGCCTGCTACTTAGTACAGTGTTCTGTACATAGTAAGGGTAGTTCAGTAAATGTTTGACTAGGCTTTAGGAATTTTGTAAATTTTCTTGATGAATCTCACATTCTACCTTTAAGTGATATTATGCCAAAACATAACTCATTTACCTGTGCTTTCCATAATGCTGAGTTCTTGTCAAAAAAGCCAGCGGTTTGTACAGTCTGTATACTTCTTAAAGAATTGGAGTGATACATAACTTTATCCATTATAATTTAAGATCAGATAGTTCTCTTTGGTTGTTTCCATAGGATATTCAAGTTTTTAAAAATAGCACATTATAGGGGCACCTGGGTGGCTCAGATGGTTGGGTGTCTGCCTTCACCTCAGGTCATGATCCCGGGGTCCTGGGATCGAGCCCCGCATCGGGCTCACTAATGGAACTGAAGACATTTAGTTCATCGGATAGAAAAAAAGTGACACTCTGCACATCACAGCACCCCTAGCATTCATTTAGCAAATTGTTTAATCTCTGTTGGACACTGGGGACAATAAAAAGAATGAAAAATTGTATTTTTGCCAGTGGGTATCAGATGGTAATTCTTTGGCAAGTTGCAAGCCTCCCCCTGTATGAACTTATTGGGGTCACACCTTCAGGGCACCTGGTAGAGATACCAAGTGACTCCCTGCTCAGCGGGGAGCCTGCTTCTCCCCCTGCTCATGTTCTCTCTCTCTCTCTTGTGCGCGCACGCACTCTGTGTCTCAAATAAATAAATTAAAAAAAAATCTTTAAAAAAAATCAGTTTAAAAAAAATACCGCATTATACATTTTAAAAATTAAAAAAAAAAGATTTTATATTAAAGAGCATGTGAGTGGGGGAAGGGGCAGAGGGAGAGGGAGAGACAGAATCTTAAGCAGACTCCCCGCAGAGTACGGGGCCTATGCAGGGCCTGACCTCAGGACCCTGAGATCATGACCTGAGCAGAAATCAAGAGTTGGACACTTAACTGACATGGTCACCCAGGTGTCCCTGGAATTGTTTTTTTTTAAAGGAGAGTAGACTTAGTGACTGATCTTTCTGCTTCTGACCGACGGATGAGAATGTCAGCTCAGCTTCTTCTTGCACCCAGATGACTGCCTGGTTCTGTCCCCTGTGCCCAAGTTGGGGAAGGCTGGTGGATATAAATGGGCCGTGGAAACATCCCGGCATTTCCTTAAGCCACGTGGACTTTGTGCATTGTCCTAATCACAGCTTGATGACTCTCTGCCTGGAGTGGCTCCTCACCGCCAGATTGGGACTGACTCTGGTTAACCTTTAATTTCTTAGAGATGAAATCAGGATCCCTGTTGCCAGAGATGAGAAAGTACTGGAAAAATCCCCAAGGAACCCTGTGTTCTTTGTTTTAGAGCTGTTGGTCTCAAGTAGCTTGTATTTCTCTTGTGTCCCTTCCTGTTTCATCTTTCATCCACCGCCTGAAGTATCTGGTCATCATTTGTTTTTATGAAGGCATGTGGGAGTGAATTTTATTGTCTTAGGTTGAAAGCTTATTTTTGCTTAAGGAAAGCATGTGGGAATTTTTGAAAATGCACACGTTCCGTTTTCATCATGCCCTACTGGCAGCTACTGGCATGCACTCTGTAAAGGAGCAGGGTAGGTGGTAGAGAAGACGGGAGTCTAGAAACTGGTGGGTAGCCCTGTCCCCCTGATCATGAAAGGGAACAAGAGCTGAGGACTATCTATATACAGTAGGGAGGCAGTCAGAGACCAGGCTGTCAGCAGCATCCTTTGTGCGAGCACATGGCTTGGTTTCTGGATTAACTCCAGACGAAAACATTGCGAGAGGACTTCTACTCTGCTATTTTTCAGATAGGTGATGACGCAGCTTTACTGGGGAGAGCTCCTTCCTGGGAAGGTCAGGAAAGTTGCTAAAGGTAACACAGTTTAAACTATAGTTCTTACTTATACATCAGGCACCACTGCCTGTCAACTCATTTTGTCTGGAGACAGAGCCAAGATTGGACCTCCATCTTTCTTAACCACATAGCTAAAAGCTGTACAGCCTTTCACCTTGCTAGAAAAGAGCCTTTCT
Source organism: Callorhinus ursinus (assembly GCF_003265705.2). Classification (NCBI taxonomy): domain Eukaryota; kingdom Metazoa; phylum Chordata; class Mammalia; order Carnivora; family Otariidae; genus Callorhinus; species Callorhinus ursinus. The sequence continues at coordinate 70,802,350 of NW_027397070.1, forward strand.
TTTCGGTGACACTCTGCACATCACAGCACCCCTAGCATTCATTTAGCAAATTGTTTAATCTCTGTTGGACACTGGGGACAATAAAAAGAATGAAAAATTGTATTTTTGCCAGTGGGTATCAGATGGTAATTCTTTGGCAAGTTGCAAGCCTCCCCCTGTATGAACTTATTGGGGTCACACCTTCAGGGCACCTGGTAGAGACACCAAGTGACTTCCCGTAAGTGGTTCTGATAGAATTCTTTTTTCCTTTGCTTGAGATTTGATTCCTCAGGCTAGTCTGCAAGAAAATCTAAAAGAGGTGTGATTTTTAAAGGTACTTAGTAAGAATACCTTGCTGTTTACAACATGGAAAATGTTCTGTCCAAACTTGGCTGCAACACTCGGAATCCACTCGGAATTTTACTCTTCCCACCACCAGCTAATTTTTATGTTAGAAAGCAAAGAAGCAGATGAAAATAGAGTAGCATCCCAAGAGTGCTTTGGTTTTCCATGTAATTTTTAAGCTAAGTCTGGTTGGAGACCATGGGGACAGGCTTAGTGGCCCCGCTACTGATGGAGCAGATGGCATCTGCCCCCTTGGCCAGCCTGTACAGGCAGCTGCTTGAGGATCACGTGACTGCATGGGGGCTGCGCACACGTCACACGTTCCTCACTCAGCTGAGGGAAATAATGGTGTCTGGAAATGTGTATGCTTGCAGAGTTGGGGTTGTACAGCAGAAGTTTGAGGTTCATTTACCAAATACCTGTTAAAAGAAACAACCCTTAGAGCAGACCTTCTCTGGGGTTGACCCTCAGTTCACTGTAGATTGTTTTTCTCTTTTCCCCTGATGTAGCCTTGGCTTGAACACACCTCATTACTTAGTTTTTATCGTCTTCCCTGCAGTCCATCCCTCAGGGTCTGGTGTGTTGCCATGTGCATCTTGGTCCCCTCCAGTGTGAATCTCCAAGTCTGCCACACCTGGGGAGTGAGGCTGAGGGTCTCCAGAGAGAGGCACAGGCCAGTGGGAAACTACTGTTTGTTTCAGACAGTTCTGTGCTATTTGGGGTTTTTTTTTAAATTTTTTGTTTTTGGTGGTTGGTTTTTGTTTGGTTTGGTTTTTGCTTTTTTGGGGTTTTTTGGGGAGCCTGTGTTATTTTTTGTAATTTATCCAAAAAAAAAAAAAGCTGTACAGGAATATAATGAAGTGTTGTTATTGATTGGTAGTCTCTTTTATTCCTGGAAGAAAGACTAGAAAATGTAGAGAGGAAGTAACTTTGGGGGTGTGTTAACTTCTCCTGGAGATTGAGTCAGTCAGTTTTCCTTGGCCTTAACCTTAGCGCTTGAGAGTCGGCACTTGTCGCCTTGTGTTGGAGTTTGAAAGCAAATACCAGGCACCGGTTCATGTAATTCATCTCTTAGATTTTTTTAATATAAAGATAAGTGGCTTGTTTTTCAGCTTTGGCTGAGACTAAAACCAAACCCCCAATTTTAATACTTCCTTTTATTTCTTTTAATTATCTTTCAGAGTACCAAAATAATATTTATCATAGGAAATCTAAGTAGAACCAAGTTAAAAAAAAAAAAAAAAAGAATCATAGTCTTCCCATCCAGAGCCAGGGACTGTTAATACTTGAGTATATTTTGAGCCATTCTTCTGTGGGATTTATATATGTAAGATCCATAATGGACTTTGTTCTTTATTTTTATTCCTGTGCATGGCAGGCCTGAAACACATATACAACTCTAGTGCTCCTAGACTGTTGTTTCCTGCCCCTCCGTTTGTTTATTGGTCTCTTGTCTTGTTTTTCAGTAGATGAATACATTGCCATCGCTAAAGAGAAGCATGGGTACAACATGGAACAGGTAATGACGTGGTTTTCTTTTGTTGTCCAAGATGAGTTTTTATTTTTAAACGCTGGGGGGTTGGAGCTAACCTGTTAAATTGTTTGTGTTCTGTGTGTTGAGTAGCAGTGCACATTTTTGGTGGTCACTAGCAAAATGAGGCTCCAGTACCCCTTTTCTGCTTGAGATGAGTATTAGAGGACCCTTTGATTTGAAAAGCATCTGTGTATTTCTGCAGGTTTGTAGTATTTAGGGCACCTTAGCTCCAAAGTGGCTCCAAGGTGCCCAGATACTTGGGCATAATGCTTCCCTATTTGAATGCATGGTGTGTTTGTCATTTATGTGTTTCCGTGTTGGCTTTTTTCCTGACCCCGTGTTGTCACGCTTAGACCCACACAGACTCACAGTGTTTTCATATCAGTTGCTTTGAATCACTTTCAGGCTGTAAAATTTGACTAAGGTTTTCTTTTAAAAATTGCTTGGAACCTATTAATGAGAAATATATGAAATTAATTTTGCTCAAAGTGTGATAATTCTGTGTCAGCCTTATTTCTAATTACTGTTTTAAAAATAAGTATATTAAGTTGGATTAGTGCTTTGGCATTGATCTAGATATTAAAACCTGTAAGTTTCTGGCATTTACCCTCATGACTGAGGGTACCACTGAGTTGCATTATATGGAATTTGACTCTTTCTTTTAGCCCTGGTCTTACTTTTAATTACTCCACCCTGGTAGAAATTGTTAGGAAAGCCAGTTACAATGAGAGAGTTCCAGAAGCTTTCAAAGCAAGAGATGTATGCTTTCTCTTTTTCCAAACCCAACTCATGAACTTCACAAAGTTGCTCGGAAGATCACCAATTTTTTTTTTAAGATTTTATTTTTTATGTAATCTCTACACCCAATGTGGAACTCAAACTCACAACCCCGAGATCAAGAGTCGCCTGCTCCACTGGCTGAGCCAGCTAGGCGCCCCAAACATCACTAATTTTAAATTCTGTTTAGAAAGTGTAAAAATTACTCGGCGATTGGGCATCTGGCTGGTTCAGTCAAAAGGGCATGGGACTCTTAATCTCAGGGTTGTGAGTTTGGTGAGTTTGAGCCACCACGTTGGGTGTAGAGATTACTTAAAAATAAAACCTTAAAAAAAATCGGTGATTGCTAAATATACTTGTATGAATTTTTAAGGATTCTGGTCTTCAAAAGTATGATTATTCTCACTTTAGAGTTATAGAAAGTTTTCTCAGAAAAAAATTGCTGAATTATCTCTCTTTTTTCCAGTTTGTCCCTCACCCATTTGAATATTTTCTCTCTTCTGAGCTGCAAACAAAACAAAACAAAACAAAATTTTTGAGCTTTTTTGGCAAAAGAATAACGAGATTACTTTTTAAAAAATTTTTTAGGGGCACCTGGGTGGCTCAGTCATTAGGCATCGCCTTTGGCTCGGGTCATGATTCCAGGGTCCTGGGATCGAGCCCCACTTCAGACTCCCTGCTCCGTGGGAAGCCTGCTTCTCCCTCTCCCACTCCCCCTGCTTGTGTTCCCTCTCTTGCTGTGTCTCTCTCTGTCAAATAAATAAATAAAATCTTTAAAAAAAATTTTTAGAAGATTTATTTATTTTAAAGAGAGAGAGCGAGGTGGGGTGCAGAGGGAGAGTGAGTCTTAAGCAAACTCCATGCTGAGCATGGAGCCTGACATGCGGCTTGATTTCATGGCCTTGAGATTGCAATCTGAGCCGAAACCAAGGGTTGGAGCTTAACCAGCTGCACCACCCAGGCACCCCCAATTAAGTGCTTTTATGAGTTACTTTGTCCTATTGTATATGGAGGCATTCGAGTGTGGCCTTTTAAGAGCACGGATTCAGGAGCCACACTGCCTCTATCACCTACCTTCCACACTGGACCGTTGGCAAGGACTTAATTTCTTTCTTTTTTTTTTTTTTTTTTTTAAGATTTTATTTATTTGTTTGAGAGAGAGAATGAGAGAGAGCACATGAGAGGGGTTAGGGTCAGAAGGAGGAGCAGACTCCCTGCCGAGCAGGGAGCTCGACGTGGGACTCCAGGATCATGACCTGAGCCGAAGGCAGTCGGTTAACCAACTGAGCCACCCAGGCGCCCAAGGACTTAATTTCTCAGGCCCCACCGTATTCTAATCTGAAAAGTGAGCATAGTGGAATCTGCCTCACAGCCGCCCCGCGTGTAGGCGGGCGTAGACCCGCCCCCCCCTTAGTCACATGGCAGTCTGGTCTGCTTGCAGGGAAGCACAGGCTTTTCTTTTGCTTATCTTATTGCCATTTTAATGTTTCACTCCTGCCTTTGGTCTAAAATTTCACTGGTACTATTTTTCTAGGCTCTTGGGATGCTCTTTTGGCATAAGCATAATATTGAAAAGTCATTGGCTGATTTGCCCAACTTTACCCCCTTCCCAGATGAGTGGACTGTGGAAGATAAAGTCTTATTTGAACAAGCCTTTAGTTTTCATGGGAAAACTTTTCATAGAATCCAACAAATGGTAAGTAAATGAGACCACTGTATTTTCTCTTTTCCCCAGCCTCTCTTCACTGTAGCATACCCGAAGGGTAGGGCTAACCCGCAAGCATGAATATTCTCATTTTTAATAAAGCTCCCTTTAGACAGTTCATACTTGCTGCAGGGTGGATAAGAGGCTTTACATTACAAGAGTGAATCATTTCCTAGCACTTCCCAGCTTGATAGCAGCTGTAACAGAAGCCCTCCTCCACCCCCCATCCCCCTCTCTCTTGTTGGGACTCCCCAGATTAGTCTGATAGAAAGCATCTTTGATGGTTGTTTGATGAGGTGGAGCATCATGGAACCCTATCTGCCTGGGGAAGGTTTGCTTATCTCTTACATTTTAGAAGGCTATTTGGTGGAGTCCTACTAGGAAAGCTTATTGGTGGTTACATGAGTGCTAAAATGAATTTTTAAAAAATAACCGGAGAGTTAGGCTAGAAACTTTCGGTCAATCTTGGATTCATCTCAGACTGCTTTAGCAATCTTTCCTGGGCTGAGTGTCGTCACTGCCAGTCACACTGCACTAGCTTGGAATGTATTGATAAGACTTCTCTCTGAATCTCCTTCTCAGAGAAAAAGGCTGTGACTTAGGACATTTCTGGGTGCGTGAGACAACCCTTAACCATACCTAATAAGCACACTTGATTTGGGAAGATCCGCTTTCAATCGAAACCAACTTAGTTTTTATGTTTAGCTTCCTGATAAATCTATAGCAAGTCTGGTGAAATTTTACTACTCTTGGAAGAAGACGAGGACTAAAACCAGCGTGATGGACCGCCACGCTCGGAAACAGAAGCGGGAGCGGGAGGAGAGGTCAGTGCCTGCTTGGAGCTGGTGTCTCCCCACGTGGGGATCTCTTGGGCCAGTAAAATTGCTAAGAGCTGGTAGACGCACAAAGGAAAGGCTGAGTGACGGGTCTCCCCCAGTGCCTTCCTGCTGGAACCACACGCACACAGATACTCTTCCTCTGATGCTCATGAGCTGTGTTAACACGCGTTCTGTTCTGCAGATGTTTTTTCTTAGCACTCTCTCTCTGCCCGAGAGCAAACTTGCCCACATATTCTTTCCTGCCCCTGAAGGTGTCTCCTTTTGATAAGAAGGAATCCATTATTTCCTAGGTTGAATTTTTTTTTGATATATAAGATTTGACATATTTTAATGTCTGATATGTTAAAAGATGACTGTACAGTTTAGATTTCCTTCATCCCTTTTTTGACCATCTGTTTTGTGTATGAGAGACAGAAACATTTTATGATTTCTCCTTAATAAGGATCTAGTTTTAAGAATAGCTTGGTGAGTAGGCTACATCTTAGCCATCACTTCCTTGGTCTTATAAACGGCACCGAGTAGTGGGAACAGCCCTGTGCTCACACGCAGAGGCAGGTTGGCATGTGAACTCCAGAGGCTCTACCTGTGTGTTCACAGGCGAGTTCACTCCACATGCTCCTTCCCCAAGCCTCACTTCCTCAACTCAGAAATGAAGAAGCTCTAAGTCCAGAAGGCAGCGCATACACGTACTGGTTTTTGTGTTAGGTTGGTGGGACTATAGGTGGCTTTTTAAAATTATGTTTTCCACATTTTCTGTAATGTTATTTTTTTAAAAATTAATAGTACAAATAAAGTGAAGAAAGACTGTATGATCTCCATGGCCCCATTTTAGGAGAGTGTTTTATGATTTTTAAATAGAATAACATGTGGGAACAAATTGGGAGTATGACTTTTGGAGAATTCGGATCTGTGGGCCCAGCTGTAAAATGGGGGCCATGGTGGGAACATCCTCAAAGCTCTCTCCAGCTGTAAGAGTCTGTAAGACTGTTGACCTTGATGCATCTGCATGTTGTGTGGTCTGCCGCATAGATACTAGTGGGTTTGTTTTTGGGTCATTACTCTTAGTAACCAGAAGTGGCAAACACTACTGAATTTGTTTTTAGTGTTCCAGTAACTTTTGATTAAAAATTTTTACACCCATTATATGTTTGGTCTCATTTACTTTTTATAAATTGAATCTATTACTACAGGCAGGTATACTACTCTACGAAGCTGAAATCAGTTAAAAAGTAGCTGGGATTTGTTTTCCTTGTATGACATGGTAAGAGCATCGGCTGACACCTGTGTACTCCCTTCCCTGGTGCTTTACATCAGCACCAAGGGTAGGAGACCAGCTGTGCTCCCACCTTCTGTGAGCACCTTCCCCGCTGTCAGGATGCGGACCAAGGAGAGCATGCCACATGGTGGTCGCACCAGAGAGGTTGTTGGCAATAATGGGAAAGAATTTCCTCAGCCCCAGACCCATTCTCCTTTCAGACACTCTCCTCAGCCAGGGCGGGTGGGGAGAACGGTAGCATGGGCCCCGGGATGGATTCCTGAGACAGTGGGCACATTGACATTTGAAGAGCTGATTGTTTTGCTGCCACCACTGTTGAGCTGGTCAAAATCGTGGGCAAACTGGGGCCGGCTACTTGACTTGTGTCATCCTTATTTTCTTATTTTTTCAAATAAAGGTCCTAACTACTACAAAGCTCTTTTAAAAAATTAATAATACATGGAAGGCTATAAACAAAAGCATTTGAAGTACCATGTCAACACGAATTTCTTATTTTTTTAATTTTTATTATTTTTTAAGATTTTATTTATTTATTTGAGAGAATGAAATAGAGCATGAGAGGGGGAGGGTCAGAGAGAGAAGCAGACTCCCCACTGAGCAGGGAGCCCGATGCGGGACTCCATCCGGGGACCCCAGGATCATGACCTGAGCCGAAGGCAGTCGCTTGACCAACTGAGCCACACCCAGGCGCCCCGAATGTTCTTTTTAAAATTAACCTAATTTGAAATACCAATCTCTGCAGGCCGCCAAGAACGCTCTCCCATTCTCACTTGTGTTGAGTTATGAGGGTCTACTCATGGGACTTGAAATGGAGTTTTACTTGCTGGGGAGTTTGTCCCCAATGCAGTAGGACTCGGTTCTTGAACAGTCTCCTGGTTACGTCTCATGATCATGTCCTAGCCTACCACAAGCTAGTTATGGGGCAATTACATAAACGTCTTAAATGTGATATTTTCAGTGGAGAGTTGAGAAAAAGCATTTTACAGATATAAAGCAACAGTGTTCTAGACCTGATTTGGAAGTTAGAGACCTATTTTAATAGTTGTTTTTTTAAATCATTTAGACCAAGAGAACTACGGAGTTGATACTATTCTATTTGAATTAAAAATTTTTTTTTATCTCAGCAATATGGAAACTTACTAATTTTATATTAAACCTGTCATTAAATCAATTTATTGCTTATATTTGTATATTAAATAGAATTAGTACCAAATAATCTTTCAGTAACTTGTTCTTGTCTTCCAGTGAGGATGAACTGGAAGAAACAAATGGAAATAACCCCATTGACATTGAGATTGATCAAAACAAGGAAAGCAAAAAGGAGGTATTTTTTTTTTCCCTAGTATTGTTTAGGCAAATAAATTTAATTACTAGTTCCATAAGTAAAACATTCCTCTTACTCTATTTAATATATTAAGTGCTATGTACAAGACATCATGATAAGACTTTTTAAACAATACTAACTTTGCTTTATAGACCTTAGAATTTTGTTTGCCAAGAAACAGGAATAAAGGAAGCCCTAAAGGAAATGATAGTGTTATCAAGGAAGGATTTTGTCCCCACTGGGCAGCCGTCCTCACTGTTTTCTTCCCGAGGTTAGCGAGCGGTGGGGTGGTGTTGGCGAGGAGCAGGTGAGGGTTTGCTTCCTCCTTTCAGCCCTCGGGGTCTCCTTCCTCACGATGGCCAGCTCCAGAGGTCTGCACCGTGGTTCTGGAGGGGGCTGGGGGGACGCGGTGCAAGTATTCCCGTTACTCAGAACCAGCAGCATGGGTCATATGGCGACGAGCCTCACACACGGCGAATGTTTCATCTTTCACATCTTAAAAATCATTATGCCATAGGATTCAAGAGACCCATGAATTCCTACAATTGTATATGACTTTTGTATATTTATAACATTTCTTTATCGTAAACTGTCCATTGAGAATGATGGGGTGTCTAGATGATCTTAGTAACCTTTTGAAATGGGTTATAGTCTAAGGTTATTTTGCCCATTTATAACAATTAGATAAAGCGTATGTGGGACCCCTGAGGGCCCTCCAGGGAAACCCAAGGCCCCTTGGCACAGATTGGAAACCCTGCACAACACAGCATTTTCTGCGGCAGGCCCCTGGTGGGCTAGTGATACAGTCCCTGGAGGAAAGGGCGTCGTTGTCCATTGGCGCCCATTAGCTCCTCGGTTCGGGCTGGAGTGTTGCTTCCCAGTGTGGGATATGACTTTTATATGTTCATACAAGTGTTTTTCTGAAGACAGAGTCTTCTATCTATAGTTTCAGTAAAACCTCAAAGAATTCTCTATCTCAAAAGGTTCTAAGGTATGAGAACAGCTGTTTTAGACTGTTACACAAAAACAGAAGGGTCTGGACATACCTAAACTTAAAAATCATGCCAGTAATACATGCTTTTTCTAGGCAAAGTAGGAGATCGAGCTAAACAAAAAAGGGAAAATGAAGATGATTCACAATATTATCATCCTTAATCACTGTTAACATTTGGGTGACTTCTTCCAGATGACTTCCTATGAAATGAATATGCCTATTTACATAATTTTGAATCGGTACTCACTTTAAAAAAATAAAATGGGATCTTAATATATAATATTTATAATCTTTTAAGTTTACTCTTTCTTGAACATGTTTTTATGTCAAATATATTTGTATACATAACTGTTAGTTTATCATACACACATTACATAATTCAGTCAAGTAATCTTAGAGGTTTTTATTGGTTCCCCCCCCCCCCGCTTTTTGCTATTATAAACAGTGATGAAGTGCTGATCTCATGATTAAATATTAGTACACTGAATTTTTTCCATTGGAACAAATTTCTGGAAGTTGAATTGTTGGGTCAGTGTCTCCTAGTTACATTTTTAAAGCTTCTTTTGGTATGCTGCTGCATACCACCGAACTGAAAACTGGTAATTCTTTCTGGATGGCTCTCTAGCCAGTGATTTATATGAATGCCCAAATAACAAGACTGTTTTAATGGTTAGCTAAATTAGATTGTTTGGGAAATCAGATTGTACCTGCAATTTTTAGGAAGCTTTGTTTTGATGCATTGTTCTGTATTAGGCTCTTCAATGGAACATTTTAAATGAAAGAGGAAAGGCTTGATTTTACATTAATTTCTATAATTCTTATTTGTATAGCACAATTTCTGATGAAAAGAGAAAAATGATTTATATCTTAAATTCTCTATGTACTAAAATGTTGTTAAAACAGACCCATGGTCATTTGGTGATCTTTACTAAACAGCATAGTGCTATTACAGACATAGGTTATTGCCTACTAATATTTTTATGTATTGTTTATGACTACTTGTTCAAGACCTCATTGGCACCATCGTAATTAGAGTCTGTTTATCTCAGTGTTTTAAAATATGAAGTAAAAAAACTTGAATGTATTCTCAGCTTCATCAGCAAATGTCAGTATGCTAGGAAGATGAGATTATTAACAATTACAAAAACTTCTTCTTAAAATTGTTATCAGGAAAACAGTATCCTTTCCTTGCCAAGATTTTATTACATTTCATTTCCAAAGGTTTTGGTTTTAGAGAAAGCACTTAAAAAAATTAGCAGCAGTCATGCCTTATAAAATGACAACATATATTTTTGAGGCAAATTACACAGTTGCCCTAAAAGTTAAGAGACATCCAAAAAAAGGTATATAAAAAAGTCACAGTTTCGTATGGAAGTTTATATTTTAATAAACTTCTATATAGATTTAAAGAATTTAAATGGATTTTTATATATGTGCTAAATCATATTTTTCTTTTTTCTTTTTGTGGTCCCAAATCCATCTATTTTGCTAAGAACTATGAGGATTAAATAGCTCCCCATTCATATATACAAAGCACACCAGACGAGAATACAGATCTTTTTTCTTCCTGTATTACTATAGGGAACTGAGAATGCCTATTGCCAGAGGCTTAGAGTGATAGAAGAAGGTTGTTTACACGGAGAGCAGTGGATTCTACTTTGATGTGTTTAGCCAAAATTCAGTAGGCAATGTTTTTGTTAACTGCCTGTTTGTAGATGGTAATTATGATATGGCATGGTGTTTGTCTTCAGTTGTTTAGAGCCATGTTAAGAAAATATGCTTATTACTGTTCCTTTGGCATTTTAATGTTTTAGAGTCTCATTTATCAAATATGTATATCATGCAGGTGCCCCCTACGGAGACAGTTCCTCAGATCAAAAAAGAGAAACATAGTACACAAGCTAAAAATAGAGCAAAAAGGAAACCTCCCAAAGGAATGTTTCTGTCCCAAGAAGATGTGGAGGCTGTTTCTGCCAACGCCACGGCTGCCACCACGGTGCTCAGGCAGCTAGACATGGAGTTGGTCTCGATCAAGCGGCAGGTACCGCGGGTCCGGTCCTGGGCGCAAGGGCTAACGGTGCTCCAGAGGCCTTTGTATGTTTCACACACCTAGCTGTCCTCTTCACAAATCTCTAAAGGGCATTTTGTTTCTAAGGAATTGGACAGAAGATCTTAGGTACTGATCCGTTGGTGTTTTTTCAATTAACTTTGAAATTGAAGATTTTTATATATGTGTGTGTGTGTGTGTGTGTGTCAGTGATTTTCACAGTGTAAGCACACTCACCACACAACCACCCTCTCGGTCAAGAAAAGGGACGCTGCCTCCCAAGCCCTGTGCATCTCCCCTTGTAGTCCCTGCCCCTTGGGGGCTCAGTGTCGCCTCCAGTGCCTCACTAATCTCCCTCTCACCCATTACCCACCTTCTTCGAGTAGCTGATCACTGGTCTGACTTGTTAAACCACACATTATTTATCCATTTTTTGATTTTTATATAAACAAATCATCTGATGCGGTTTCTTTTATGCCCGATATTCACTCAACATGTGAGGTCCATCGGGGTGGTATAGAGCCATAGATGCTGTTCTTTCTCATTACTGTATAAATACCCTGTGACTTACCCATTGTACTACTAGTAGATATTTTACGCCATTAACAAATAATACTGATGTATTTTTTTATGTGACTCTTGGTGTGTTATGTATGCATCTTTGTTGGATACACACATAAGAGTAGAGTTGCTGAGTTATAGAGTATGCATATGACCAACGTTTTATTTCATTTTTTCTTCTCTTTCCTCTTTCCTCCTCTCCTCTCCCCTCCCCTCCCCTCCTCTCCTTTCTTCTTTTCTCTTGAGGGGAGGGGGTTGTGCAGAGGGAGAGGGAAAGAGAAACTGGAGCAGGCTCCACGCCCAGCACAGAGCCTGACCCGGGGTTCGATCTCACAGCCCTGAGATCATGACCTAAGCCAAAACCAAGAGTCAGATGCTTATCCAACTGAGCCATCCAAGGGTCTCTGTCAGCATTTTCAAAAACAACTCCAAACAGTTTTCCAGGGTGATCATGTCGATTTATGTGAGTTTGGTTACATTACATTAGGGCTTACTAAGTGTAGCACTGTGACATTTGGGGCTGGATAATAACTTGTCATGAGGAGCTGTCCTGTGCATTGTACACAGAGTGTTCAGCAGCATCCCTGGCCTTTAGCCACTAGATGGCCAGTAGCACCTTGGCCCCATCAGTTGTGCCAGCGGAAGTGTCCTCAGGCGTTGCCTAATTATCTCCCCCCACCTGGGTGTGGGGGCAAAATTACTTCCTCCTTCCCATTCTGAGGCTTGCTTGCCTTTTCACTCTCTTAATGGTTCATCTTTTGATGAAATTTTTAATTTTAAGGTAGTCCAGTTTCTCATTCTTATCTTTTATGGTTAGTGCTCTTAAGAACCTTTCCGAGGGTTATGAAGCTGTTCTCCCACGCTATCTTAAAAGTGGTGTTTTGCTCTTCACATTTTGATCTTCAGTCTGTCTGGAAATGTTTTTCTGTGTGTGTTTTACATGACATTTGTGTTTCCATGTGGATATTCCATGTGGATAGCTAGTTAACAGTAATGTTGATTGAAGACTATGCTTTTCTCGCCTCAGTGCATTAGGACCTTTGTTTTGAATCCCATGTCCATATATGCATGATCTGCTTTGGGGTTTTCTGTTGTTACTCTGGTCTGTGTGTCTGTCTATTCTTCGCTGATACTCTCCTGCCTTCATTATACCTGCCTTACAAATCTGAGTATCTGGTCTAGATTGTAAGTTCTCCAAGATTGTCCTGGCGCTTTGTTTCCATGTAAAATTTAGATTCACCTTCTCAGTTTCCAGAAGAATAATTCTTCGAGAATTTTTACTGGGATTGTATTGAATGTATAGATCAAAATAGAGACTTAGCATTAAACTGGAGAACTAACCCGGGACTCCCGAACATGATCTACCCCCCACCAACACAGATCTGTAATTCTCGGTGTTGTGCCGTTTCTGCGTCCAGGGCTTTGTCAGAGTTACCCTAGATGTTTGGTACGTTATGATGCTCTTGTAAAACAGGGTACTGTTCTTAAAATTAATCCTTTTCTAATTATTTATGTCTCTCATGAGGAATGGCTCATCATTTGAATCTGATTTTACATGGTACATTTCGACTGCAAATTGAATCGAGTAGCCTAATGTTGTCCTTTCATTAATGTTCCGCCCCTCCCCCATCCTTCTCTCTCTGGAATTCAGGGCAAATTGTGGTGGACTGTTGGTTTCCTTTTAGTTTTTGCTGCTTTTGACTCGTTGATCTTGATGGTTCCATGGAAGGTTGAATAGGAGGCCAACCATCATTTCACAGATGAGAGGAGGGCGCTGTGGGCCGGGTCTGTCACCTCGTGTCAGGTGGCAGCACAGAACAGGACCAAGTGTTCCTGTGCTGCAGTCAGAGGACTGGCTTCAAGTCTTGGCTGCTGGCACGGCTGCACCCTCATCTTAGGAGAATCACTTAATCTTTCTGGGCCTCTTTTCCAGTGAGGAGATTAATCCTTGTCTGCCTGATCTTTCCCCGGCTATCTGAGGGCTGCGGCATGAGGGAGCGTTGTAAGCTCTGTCTGCACTGGAAGAGCTCTCTGACTGGGGCTGTGAGCTCCCACATGCACTTTCATCTTCCTGTACAAGGGGCCTCGTTTCACCCTGTGCTGAGCAAGTCCCTAACACTTGCCATTCAACGTTAATACATGGAGGAAAGAAAACGAGCCCCCTTCTTCCGTGGAGGTGTGACTGACATTACAGTCAGACGCAGCGGTCTTTGGTTTCACAGCCAGGGTCAGGAGCAGGGATTTTTTTACTGGAAGGTAGCTACTCCGAGTTCACCCTGAATAGAGAGGGTTATACCTCCAGGGAGGAGACGGGTTGTTCACCCCCCACAGCCTGGCGGGGCTACTGCCAAATGCACTTGCCAACTCACAGTGGCAGCCGGTCCACACACTGGACATACTCTCTGGATGCCTCCATGTGTGGTGGGGTGTCACGGAAGGGCTTGCACGAACATAGCAGAAAACCTGACTAACGGCAGCTTAAACAATTCAGCATTTCTTTTTATCAAATAGCAAGAAGTCCCAGCGCCAATGGCTGCTGGCATCAGCCCGTCTGTTCAGTGGTATATTGTCGAGGACCCGGATTCTCCCACATTCCCTCCTCTGCCATTCTTAATGTCCTGGCTTTCGCCTTGCTGTTCTTCTGCATTGGAAGCCTCAGAAGCCATTCTGCAGCCTGCACACCTGCGTTCAGGGCAGAGGAGGAGCTGGAGGTGGAGCCAGCCCATCTGCCCTCCTAGCAGGAGAAGCTTTTACCTTCCCGGGGGCTCCTGTCCTTTGTGCATGCCAGAGCTCTGCAGAACAGCTCCTCCCAGCTCCGAGAAAGACCCCCAGCCTCTATTGACGATACTTGTGAGGAGGGGGCTGGGGAACAGACGTCTGTTAGATTAGCGAGCAGCCAGGGCCTGGTGCATTAGGTCTCCTGGGTGGAGAGGGAGACAGTCACACAAGAAAGTAGAAAAGCCCCATACAGCTGGGAGGTCTAGGTAAGGCACCAGGCCAAGTCAATGGCTTTTTTTGTTTTTTCTCTAAATGCTGATTGCTTTCATACTGTATTTCTTAACGCAGCTCGTTGCCACTCTGTCTTCCTGTTAGCATGATGTTGGCAGCCAAACCCTATCCTTATTCTGATAGTAAACACTGAGTATTTCTAACGAGGCAAATACATTAGGAAGAGAGATGAAAGTTAATGAGAATTTAGAGCTAAACTTTTAATGAGCCGTGTAGTCACTTATGTAATCTCTGTGATGCTTTATTGATTTTTAAAGAGAAGATGCATGTGGTAAATAGGTTGGTCTCCTTAGAAAAATGTATGTTACTTAATCACAATGCAATATATCCCCAGTTTTATACATATGTGAACAACAAGCTGGAGCAAATAGAATAACATACTTAACTGGCGTGCTTGGCGGCATTGAGTATTCTAGATTGCTGACTTTTGAGAATTCGCTGATTCCCTGTTACAAGTTTCTAGGTCTAGTTTTTAGCCTAAGGAGAGTTCAGTGGACATAATCTTGAATGTCTTACAACATTTTATGGGTGGTTGGTGCATGAGAGCTCCGAGCAAGAGTCTAAGACCCTGCTGTTTGATCGGGTAGCCAGTAGACACACATGGTCATTTAAATTCAAGTTTGGATGAAAGTAGAAGACATGAAAAATCCGATTCCTTAGTTGCATAAGCTACATTTCAGGTGCTTAGTATTTACATGTGGCCGGTGGCTCCCGTGTCAGGTAGCCAGCCACAGCTGCAGAATACTGCTGCATCCAAGAACATTCTGTGAGGTAATGCTGCTCTGAGAGCTTGGTGTCACTGTCCCAACAACTCACTGTGAATCAATTTCTGGTACCAGTTTATTTTATTTGACTTGTACCTTTTCAAAAATGAACTAAAGCAAATTTTAGTAAATCAGGGTCCTCAGTTTTAGTTTTACACTAGAGTAAATTTTGTGCGCATTTCCTATATTTTTCTTTTCGGTTGTTTCTATGTTCTGATTTGACATTAATAGAAAAAGATTTGGCGTAGGCTGTATTTCTGGTAGGCTTTAAGGCCCTTACAAGTGGCAAACAGGCTCACTTTCTGGTCCCGGACAGCGCTGGTCTTACTTACTGGGCCACCGGTCCCCTGTACATCTCCACCCCATTTTAAATCTTTTAGAAGAAGTAAAATATAGGAAAGGAAATGGAAAACTAGAATTCTGTGAAATGTAAGTATTTGAAAATGAAATTTTCATCTAAGTATAAAAAGATTTGTAGAGGAGAGAATTATTAAAGTGTCCATGAGACCGTGTCCTTCACCACCATCTCCGCTAATCCCATCCCTCCCCTACCTCTCGAAGTCCTGCTTTTCTTTATTTGTCTTAATAAGGTTGCTGCTTTTGAGGGCACCTTCTGCTCATGAGTGTCTTTGAGGTTTTATTTGGGAAAATGAATTTGTTTCTCCCCTTGCTTTTTTTTTTTTTTTTTTTTTTTTGCCCATGGGATTATTCAGAAAGGAAAAACCCTAGGGTCAGAGTCCCCCCTGGTGCTTCGCCTGGAAATGCCTCTGCACATAGGGCTGAGCGGGAAGGGCGCATTCCTATGACCCAGCGCATTCAGGAGTCCATGCAGAAGTCAGGAGGAGCCATGGAGTGATTCGGTGGTTGTGTCTTTCTTTTGATTAGGTATGAGCAGTGAAAGATGAGGTGCATCGAATCCAATAATGTGGAAAAGAAAATCTGTGAGAAAGTGAAGAATTACAGTTGATCAAAATTAGGCTTGTGGGAAACTGACATACTGCTTTCTTTTTTCTTCTCATTAAAGAAGGCTGCACTGTGGGCTTTTGCCCTGTGTGGTGCCTGGACAGACAGTGCTTGGGGCCCTGGGAGTCTGCATCTGCAGTCCTGCTGCAGAGCTGTGCCTCTTCTCTTCAGCCTTGACTCTGCCCGCTCTCCAGCTTTGAGCTCAATTCTGTGTGGCGGAAAGCCCGGGCATTGCCTGTCTTTTGAGTCAGACTCCAGATATGCCACTCAGGGGATGAACTGTTAAGAAATTATGAGTTAGGACTGTGCACACGGGAGCTCTTTCACCGCCATGCCCTCCTTCTTGTCCCTTGTATGCTGCTCTAAGCAAGTCACAGCATCTAGTTAGATGCTCTGAAGGGGTACTGTGGGGACCTCAAATCTTGGCTACCATACAGATCTGGTACTTCTTTGCTCTTGGGTTTTTTGTTTCTTTTACTTTTTTTTTTTAGTTTCATTTTCATTTCATACCTTTATAAAAGTTTTTCATTTTTAAAATTAAAATATTTTCTTCTTTCTCTCAGATTCAGAATATTAAACAGACAAACAGTGCTCTCAAAGAAAAACTTGACGGTGGAATAGAACCATATCGGCTTCCAGAGGTAGGATTACGTTGACATCATCTTAGAAGTCATAACCACGTTTTACGTGCTAAGAATTGAATGCCTGTATAATACATTTCCAGCATACCTCCCACAGAAAGAAAGGTATAGATAACAATATTGAAAACCTAGTTGATGTTGAAATTCTGACAGGAGAAAAAATAAGATGCATTAACTCTCGTAAGGACACACACACCTCAGACGCATTATGCTCACATGACTCATTTGGATATATGCAGGTCACTCAGAAATGTAATGCACGTTGGACCACGGAAGAGCAGCTTCTCGCGGTACAAGGTATGGGGGGTCCTTGTGGGCTTGCAGCTCTGGGGCCTTTAGGAAAAGTCATGCCTGACCCCATTCCCATCCCACTGCTTGTGGGAGTGTGTTGGGTTCTGAATGGTCAGAAAGTACAAAACCCCAAAAGCAGCAGGTTGTCAGAATTCTACATTTGGGAGGTATTCTAGTCTTGGGGGGTTCCTGAAAAGAAGAATGCAGAATGTCCATAGCCACAGGCTGCTGGCTGTTTGACTTCAGGTATCTTGGGACGGGTGACAGAGGTGCAGACTTCTGGATGACAGGGTCATACTGGACTTCTTGGATCAGTCATCTACGAAATAGATCTCCGTTGCTGCTTTTTCCCACTGGTATAATGCATTAAGATAGTGCCTGCTGTTAGAAGCCCCGTATGTTTTCTTATCTAGATAACGGAAGGGGTAAGTCTCAGTTGTGTGGGTTTTTCAAAGTTGTTTTTCCCCTGTATTGAAAAACAATGCTCTCTTACATCCTTAGCCATCAGGAAATATGGCCGAGATTTTCAGGCAATCTCAGATGTGATTGGGAACAAATCAGTGGTACAAGTGAAAAACTTTTTTGTAAATTATCGACGCCGCTTCAACATAGATGAAGTTTTACAAGAATGGGAGGCAGAACATGGTAAAGAAGAGACCAATGGGCCCAGTAGCCAGAAACCTATCAAGTCCCCGGATAATTCTATCAAGATGCCTGAGGAGGAAGACGAGGTAAATCTGAAACAATAGGATCACTGCCAGGTTCATGCTCGATATTCGGTTTCTTCTTTGATGGCCTTTCTCAGCTGTAGAAATATTTTTAGCTCTCAGCTCTGTCAGTGACTTGACTTTTACCTATAAATACCATAATGTGAGTGTTGACGCCAGTTAGTTTTTGGTCACTAGGTATATTACTCACATTTTAATTCCTGTACAAACTCTTAATTCCATCCTGGTTTCCTCCGGTCACAGTATATTCCACATTACCAACATTCCTTAGATCGAGTAAGAACTCAGCCATAAAACAGTTAGTTGGAAGTGCCTTGAACAGCGTCAGTCAAGCTCAGTCATATAAAATGCATTGTCATCTCAATAGGAGGTTAATGAACTTACTGGTGAATCGGCACAGCTAGCCAGCCAGGAGCTCCTGGGTCTGTCTCTGCTGTCCCAGATCATCCAGACTTTGATGCTGTTTGGGGCTAATGGCTTTAAATATTGATGGGGACAATTCCAGGTTCTGTGGTTGGCTGGACCTTCCAGGCTGGTGGCTGACATTCTGGCAGTCTCCAGGATAGCTGCACCGATCTCCTCTGCCGACTCGGCACAGCTTAGGCAGCCAGATTCCTGAGGCTTCATGGCCCCCTCTGCTGTGTCCCTGCTTCCTGGGACAGGGCTACCGGCCATTTCCCTAGCTAGTCTGGCCAGCCCTGCTACATATATTTACCCCCAGTCCCACAGAGGAGGAGAATGGGGCTAGGCAGAGGTTAAGAGTTCATTGCCAATCACTTGACATTTGAGTTTGTTCACTGACACGGAACTCCAAGGATTAAATGAGCTTTACAGGAAGAGTTACTTTCTCATCAAAGCCTCTTCCAGACCCTGGTAGGAATGATTTGAAATTACCTAGTTTGTATTGTCTGTGCTCCCCCTTTACTCTAAGAGGCTGGTTATAAAAGCTGCCCAGAGGCCCCCCTCCCCACTCCTGACCTGAGCGCACAGAGTGCCTCACGAGGGAGATCTGCACACCGCCCGCCTCCGCCCAGCATGCCATAGATGGAGCACTCTGTGCCTCTGCACCAATTTGAAAGGCCACAAGGTACTTACATCTGTCAGAAGGGTGTTAAAACATCCTCGTTTTGTTAGACTCTTTAGAGCTTTCTACCAGAAAATCTTTGTAATAAGTTTACAGAACTTATATTATCAACAATGTGAGTGTTTTCCTGAGCCACACACATGCATGGCCCAGCCTGAGACCCTGGAACCTAGCAGCATGTGAGCAGAGAGAAGGAGTTTGCAGCTTTTAGCAGTAATTCTTGTCCCAATGCTAGTTGCCACTTTAGCAGCAAATTAACTTCCCTCAGGTCCTACACTCCAGAAGCACTGAAAGATGAGAATTACCAGGGAAGGAATATTAGAATTTGCAAGAATGACAGCTTCCGTGTGTGTTTTTCAGCTTTAGTCCCAGGAAGCAGAAATAATAGGAAACTTTAGCTTTCTTCCTTCTTCAAATTTAATCAAAGTGGGTGTTGACAGGGTTAGCCTAAAAAATGTCATAAATTTGGGACCAAGGGCCATCACCAATGGGATGGCGTGTGAGTTCTTCCCCGTGTATTTTCCTCCCTTTTCTTAAGCGTGGTTCATTCACTGACAGTACGTTTCTTTCCTTGTAGTCCAGAAGGGCCGTTCTTCATGGTCCGTTCACCATGTTGGTTGTACATCAAAGTATGCGCACATAGTCCTCTTCCCAGTCTCTGCGAGCATTGGCTCACCCGTGACCGCAGCTCCCACCAAGTAGCACATCTTCATTTCTCTCTGGTGGTTATCTTGCATGTGTCTGTCTGCCCAGCCTTCTCTTCAAAACCAGCACTGTGACCTGGCGTCTCTTTAACGTACGATCTTCATGTTGTCTGTAAACATTTTCACCTCCTCAGTCATTTAAGTCCCTGCGTCACACACCTTATTTCCTTGTCTTTGGCTCCTTCCCTCCTGAGAGAGCAAGAGCAAAAGGATGCTCACAGGAGGGGCAGAGGCAGGAGCGGGGCTCGGCCCCGGGGCCCTGGGACCGAGAGCTGCGCCCCCGGCGCCGCCGTCCCTTTTTCTGAACGCTCCTTGCCCTCCCAGCCTTGCGGCTCCACCCGCTTTTCTCTTCTCTGGAGAGCAATTTGCAAAAGGAAATCGGTCTGCACAGGGACCGGCTGCTTCTGCGTCCGTGAGGGGCCTGCGGGGACTTGTTAGAGTGTTAGTGTATCGTCTGGCCAGTGCCCAGAACTGGGTGCCCCTGTGACCTCTCATTGTGTAGCCTGTGGATTCCAGCAGCTAAGAAGGAGGTCTGCCAGCGTCCTGCCCACCCCTTCTGCCCTCGGATTTTGTGTGTTAAATGTGGCACAGACAGGGAGGAGGACATCAGAATTGCCAGCAGCTCCAGTAACATAAGGGCCTGTTCGCTGTAGGCTTTATCTCCTTCAGGACTGAGAAGGGAAGGCAGCCCACGGGTTTTGAGCCTTTGAGATTCAGAGTTCTCTGAGGTGGACAAGGGTGCAGTACAGAGCAGGGGTGCGTGCGTGTCAGAACGGGTGGTGGGGATGCTGGACAGCACTGGCTCAGAGGTGGAGTCTCCCTCAAAGTTACAGAATGGCTTGAGTGTGTTACCAGTGAGGGGAAATCGCCCGACCTAACTGTTCTCATAAACGGTGATATCGCCCGAAGGAACCGCAGTTTTCAGATTTGGGGTTCACAACCCAGTGGTTTCCATAGCAATAAGACATCATGAGGGTAGCAGTGAGCACCAAGACACCTTGTAACTTTCTGGTTTGGGTCTGGGAGTCAGTTTTAGTTCAGAAATGCCTTTGAGGCTTTTAAAGAAGATCCCGCAATCTTGGCTCTCCTGTGTGTCGCTGTGTCCCGGCGCAGGCCAGTGGCTGTTGGCTGAGTGGGGTAGGTGCCACGGCTTCTCTCCAGCCAGTGCTGACATGCCTGAGTGCTGCCTTTGGCCACGCACTGTGCCGACAAGACCTTTCCAGGGATTTTATCTGATCCTGCGAAGTAGACGTCACTATTGTGTCTGTTCTGCAGATGAGGAAACAGAAATTGGAAAAGAAGTAACTTATCCAAGGATCCACATCTAGAAAGTGGAAGAGCCAGGATTCGAGCCTGAGATACCTGGCCATGGAGGCCGGCCTCTTAGCTTGCCTGCCGTGCCCAGGCCCTGCCCTTAGGAACACGCATGCGTGTGAGGTAGACAGGCGGCCCCCACCCTCTCACCCTGTCTCGCCACACCAGAAGTAGCAGTTTGCGGTGTTCACCTGCTCTGTGATTCTTTTTTTTCTTTCCCCTTTTCTCCTCAGGCTGCTTCTGTTCTTGACGTCAGATATGCATCTGCTTCATGAGAAACTCTGGTAGCTTTGAGCACTTGGTATGGACGACTGTGTTATCCAAGGTATCAGGTATTACAAGACATCACCTAGCCATCTGCATCACATCTCTGTGGACAAGCAGCTATTACCAAAAAAGGCATACACTTCCAGTCCTGTGCTCCATCTGCCTTAATTCTGTGCTCGTTCCTCCATGTGGCGCCACTTCCCAGAGAGCCCCTTTGCATCTCTCACACTCTGCCTAAGTGCTGGGGAGTCTTCATGGCCTGCACGCCTCCTGTGACTCTGGGGACCCCTCCCCAGTCGAAGCTCCTGAGCCCCACCAATGGCAGCTCTGCCCAGTCAGCAGCTTCTTCAAACAGGTAGTCCACTTGGAAGGCACGACTCTGTTCCTGCATGGCCTGCAACTTCTACTTTGTGCATAATGTAATTTTCAGAGTGACTGTGACCCTGTTGGCCTTTTAGAAAGTTTCTCTTGTTCTTTTCTGAGGCAGCCACCTAAGCGATATCATGCTCCTTTGGAAATCACAGTATCCTGGCAGACTGCATTATAATCTCCATTGTGCCAAACATCCTGAGACAGCTCACATTTCCCCAAACGTTGGGTGTAATTATGGTTTGTAAATTTATCTGGCTTAAATCTCGCCCTTCTCCCTTCCCAAGTGGTAGAAAGCTCATTCACAGCAACTGTCCTTGGACACGAGCTTAAAGGGAACGTGGACCTCAACACTTTCTGCCTTCAGCTTTCAGCATTGTAACCCCAGGATGGGAGCCAGCCCTGTCTTTTTGGATCCCCCCCACCCCACCATCCAACTCCAAGAGATGCGGTCCGTACCACTGTACCTGGTGCTTGTGCATTGGAATTGGTGCCTTCTCCTTTTGGCAACCACGTTATCAACCCCTTTTCTGTTTTAGTGTCTTATTTCTTCTTTAAAGTTTATTGCTTGCCAAAGATAACATCACTGAGATTAGGAGACAGGGGAGAAATTGCTGCAGATTCTGACAGAGTGCAGATTTTAAATGTCAGGTTAGCTCAATAAGGGTATTAGAATAGCTGGTGAGGGTTTTGTAAAAGCTACACATTGTGTGTTCCCCGTTCTGTTGGTATGCCTGGCCTTCTACGTGTCACTCCATACAGCTTTTTTTGTCCTTCATATACTGATGTGATCATATAAACACCATTCTTTTCTCTTTTAATATTATAGTACAGGACAGAGAAGTGATCAGTTTATTGGCTCTAGTAAGACCAAGACGAAAAGAAACAATGTACAAAGTGGTCTGTAATGCCTTTTGGTTGGACTGGGAACAAGTTAAATGTTTCTAATAAATGTTCTGAGATTTCCAGAATCACTTATTCTCGTACCAGACTCTGGACCCGCTGCGGGACTGAGGGATAGACTGTCAGACTGCGTTCTCGCGTAACCTGTGTCCCGCCCACGGTCAGTCCAGCCTGCACTAAATATGTTGAAGGAGCTTTTGTTGTTGTTGTTTTGCATCATTTAAATATTTTTCCTGCTTTCAATACCAAAAAGAAAAAAAATGCAGATGCTTTAAGGCACAAACAGAATTCTTAAGAATTTAAAATATGCAATTAAAATTTGATGTGTTTTGACTCCCAAGCACCTTGCCCCCCCCCCTTTTTAAAGTCAGCTGATTGTCTCTTTAGGAAGAAGGTCAGCTAGAAACCTAGACTGTTGGGAATTGTATGTTTTTAGAAATCTGGAGAAAGGTCATTCACAAGGGGAGTAAAATGGGACTTTCCCGACTTTTGTCATCTTGTCCCCTCACAGGGTGTCTGTGGGTCAGGTAAGAGCGTGTGAAGAACGGCGTCTGAGGAGGCCAGAGGGCAGTCACAGCTTGCTGCTCCCACCTAGACGGGGTAGCATAATAACACTAGTCATGAGGTAGGGTTTGTTTGGGCTTGTATCGTAAGCCTGCTGTGTAATTGGAAAATGGCAGGTAAACCATGGAGAGGAGATGGCCAAAGTTTTGCACATCGCTTAAAGGGGACACTAGGCAAGAAGCGAGGCCGTAGGTTCTCTTTGCTTCTCAAGGCCTCCTTCCTCTTTATGGAAGCAGCAGGCAGTTTGCTGCAGTGGGTCTCGTTCTGCCAGCAGATCTGTTCCTCTCTGCGTGCCCGGGCAATTCTCCTTCTGGCAAGGCGTGAAAGCCCCATGCTGGTTCCTAGGGAGCGGGGCAGGCAGCACGGCAGGGGCGCCGGGCCCCTGGGTGTATTCTGCACCCTCCCCTCACGGGCTTACCCAGTGCTGAGGAATCACTGCGGCCAGTACCCGAGGCCGGCCACCGCAGCCTGGCGCTGGCTTTCTCCACCGGAAGGGGGCGTCGTTGTTGTCATTTGCCAGAAGGAAGAAGGTTGTTTTTGCCAGACTCCTTCCTTGTAGTTTCAAGCATAACGTAGCACTGTGTTTTAAACTCTTTCATTACACTGTCTTTTCAATGATGTTGTAAATGCAAGAAATCACCTAGCTTTAAAAGCTGAGTGATTGATCTTATTTATGTGAAGCCCCTTTTTTAACATATCAAGACTTCGGTGCATCAGCAGGTCGTGTTTGGATGTATAAGGGTCCACAGTGACAACTGCTTCGGATGCAATGTTCACTTAAGCTTTGTCTTCTTAAAAATTGATCAATGTGAATGTCATAATTATATATATATTTTTGTGGAAAATTTCTCCTAAGTATAAGTTATTGTGCAAAATATAGTACCATTGAAGCAAATGATAGTTTAACTTTTAGTTTAGAAATCCTAAAAGATATAAATTGTACTGCATATGCATTAAAAGTTTGTTTTATTTAATTTTATGTAGGTGTGTAAAGTGTTAGGTAAAAATTGTTTTCACTTATCCATTTAAACACCTTGTTACTTGAATATTGTGCTGACTGGTCTGAACCAGCGATCGACCCTGTAACATAGCTCTTCTGGCCAGGAAGGCCGTGCCTCAGTTGTGCTCACAGTCAAGTGTCGGTGCCTGCAGGGGCCGGCAGTTAGTGTAACACACCCGCCGCGTGGTCTCGGGGTGTCTGCCCACCAGGACACCAGTTCCTCAAAATGGTTTTTGATAGTTTTTAACCTATACAACCCTTCGATGGTCACCAACCTCTCTAATCAAAAAATGAAAATGAAAAAATTGTTGCGTTTTACAAGCTTACTGTGGTGGACTAATTAAGCAGTTGTTTTCTGTGTATAAAAGTTCCCTCCGATACCACACACCACTCTAAGTGTGCTAACTGTCACTTTAAATTTCAGCTATGCCCTATTTTTGTCTTTCTAAATATCAGATGTACTATTGGTATAATTGCATACCAAAAATAAGCCAAACAGTGCATTACACTAACTGGATCCCTGCTAACGGAGCCGGGGAAAGACGGAGCCAGCTCACACAAGAGCCTCGCTTCCTCTCTCGTCCAGCCTGCATCTAAGCCCAGTGACCCAGGATCCAAGCTTTCAGTATCAGGTGAAACTTGGCTTCACGTTGACTCAAGGTAGTTAGCTAATCTGAATCTAGTGATCTTGTGCAATGCTCACAAACAGATTCTCTCTCCGCCCCTCCCTGGCCCCCTGCAGCTTTCCCTCTTACACTAAAGCACAATTGCGGCAA
Source organism: Callorhinus ursinus (assembly GCF_003265705.2). NCBI lineage: Eukaryota > Metazoa > Chordata > Mammalia > Carnivora > Otariidae > Callorhinus > Callorhinus ursinus. Next base: position 70,827,108 of record NW_027397070.1, read on the forward strand.
TGTTATGATTCCGAAGAAGGAAGGTCCGTAGAGTCTATGCATGTCGTGTGATAATGAGTGTTTACAGTCACCTTCTCCGAAAACTAAAATTCTTACTGGAGTGGATAGTATTCCATTACGTAGACCTATCAACTTTGCTAAGTGCTTTTTAGATTGCTTAAAATTTTTCAAGATTTTAAAAGATGTATAAGGTTAAGTTTGCAAATATAATGGAAATGCTGTATATCTTTTGAAGTGATAAAATCCATGTTGGAATTTTAAAGAAAATATGTTGTAATAATGCTGTTGTAAGTAATATTTTAATGTCTCTTTTTGCCTGTTTTCTATATCAGCACACTCATTGTGGTGAATGTTCATAGCATTATAATTGCTTAGCCATTGAATGATAACATTTGTTAGTGGAGATTGAAAAATTTATTTGTGAAATTCTGCAGAATTCATTTTTCTATTTCTAATATTTGCTGAAGTTAAATAAAAATTTTCAAGCCATTGATGTAATAAAATACGAGACAAAACCATTTTCTGCACCCTCCCCTTTCCATCAAAGCAGTGCTCCGCGCTAATGCGTAGTGGGGTTTTGCTTTGGGCCTTGGGGTTTCAGAGCGTAGACACCCCCCAGAACTACACCCTTGGAAGCAGCCACGGATGCCTTCTGCGTTTAGCCTTTGGCTCGCCTTGAACTGCATTTTTTTCTTTTCTTTCTTTTTTTTTAATGTACGATGAACTTACAGTTGGGACCAAGCTGAGGTACATGAATTCATAAAAGTTGGCAGCTGTTGAGGGCTTGCTTACATTTTAAGGTTCAGCGAGAGGACATTTTTTTCCCCATTAGTGGTTTTTCTCTTTTCAGCGTGACCAGGCTTGACGCCTGGATGCTGGCCTCTGCATGGCCCTGGACTGTGGCAGTGAAGAGGCGGACTACCGCCTTGTCACCTCTGGTCTGCCGAGAGTGGACACAGCTCTGACCGCAGCACCTCCGAGTGGTATGAAGAACACTCTGAGCACCCACCTACTGGCCACCTCTGCCATCTCCTCTTTTGTAGCCAGAATGTAGGATCTGGCTAGAGAAGTGCTAGAAAAACCTGACTTCTGAATCCAGCGTTGCTTCAGGCAGCAAATTTAAGATCTGCAGATGGGGTCCCTCTCTGTATGGGACTTGGCAGAGGGTAGAAGCGGGTTTGCAGGACACCTGTGAGAGTTCCTCCCCCAGTCACCACGCTCGGCGTCACAGGAGAGGGCGCCAGGTGCTGCCGGAGGGTCTCTGGGTGACACCTGAGGGTGGCACCCAGGAGGGGCGGACAGGGGCTCAGAGGCGTCAACAGTGCTGGATGCCTGCCGGGATGGGGGCCAAATGGGCCGCTTGGGCTTGGCCTCCCTTGCCTTGGAAGTGCGGCCAGCACTAAGGGAAGGAGGTGTGGAGGGAGTTAGGGCAGTGCTGAGGGGAGGGCTTCCGAAGGCTGGCCTAGACCACCACACCTGTGCGGGCCCTCGGGCAGCGGGGAGACCTGGCTGGGGCCCGACACCAAGGGCGCGTGAGGAAGCGCAGGCCCCAGCCGCGTCTCGCGCCCCGTGGCCCCCGGTCTCAGCCGGCGCTGCGGCCCTGCTCCCGCAGCTGTAGCTCCCCGCTCTCCCGGGCCGGCTGGGCCCAGGGGCAGCCCCCGCGGGCTGCGGTGGTGACCGACTGAGGAAGGTCCCTGTCACTTCTCGTTCCCCGCTCCTGTTCCGGGGATCACGTTCAGAATCAAACCCTCCTCCTAGGCACTGCTCTCCAGCGCCCTCGGGGCCAAGAACACGCGGAGGCGGCAAGAGTCTCTCCCTGCCGGCAGGTGTGTCCGGGCTCCATAGCTTCTGTCCAGGGGAGAGGCCTGGAGAGCACTTGGCAGCCTGTATTTCGGGAAGGGGCGAGGCAGCAGCCCTCGCCGCCGCCGCCGCCGTGTCCATCTGGAGCGCGGGCACTGAAGGCCAGCCTGCTGGTCCCGGCGCCCGTGGCTCTGTTCCCCGAAGCTGGCCCCAGGGAGCGCGCCGCACGGAGCAAGCCCAGCGGCCCGCTCTCCCTCCTCCTCGGCGGTTAAGACCCCGCTTGTTCCCCGCTGCGGCTGCTTCATTAGGGGCCGGGCGAGCTCATGGGCCGTCCCAGCGGAACGCGGCCCCCAGGGCAGGCTCCCTTCCCCCTCTTTCCGCTCTTCCCTGGGCCGTTCCCCCGCCCGGGCTCCCGTTAGCCCCCGGGGCCTGCCCGCGCTCGCACCAGGCTCCGTGCCTGTGTCCGCCCGAACCTCGCGGTGACCCGGCCTGAACATCTCTGCCCTGCTCCTCCTCGCAAGGCCGCCGTGTACGCATGGCTGTGTGTCTGGTCACCTACCTCCTACCCCCATTCCTCCTGCCAGCGACAGCTCGAGCCCTTCCTGGGCCCCTCATCTCGTCCTGACACCCCTCGGCCCCCAGCCGTGGTCAGGGCTGTTTGCTGCTTAGAACATCCTGTCGTCTAGAGAAACCCAGCCCTGCGTGCGTGTGCTGCGTGACCTTCCTGCCTCGGGAACGTTCTGTGCTTGTCTCGGCTGCAGTGCCTCCCCCCGCTGTCTGGCCCTGCCCCCCACCACGTCCACCTTTCTGCACGTACCTCTTTGCTGGGCTATTAAGAAATGGCTTAAAATGTTTCTTATTCTTTGAAGTAGGTGAGCGCTGCAGGGGGATGGAAGGCATGCGGTGGAACGGGAGTCCCCGCCCTGCACCCCTCCGGCCGCCTGTCCCCGCTCCAGGCACAGCCTCCAAGCACGCGGGCAAACAGCTGTCCTCGTGCCTGCCTCTTTTCACCTGACACACCAACATCTTACTCTTTCGACACGTCCGTGCCTCTGGTGGCTCCACGGTCATCTGGTTCCGGCCCTCTGGTTAGGACTCTGATGATTTCTTTGTCCCGTCGGCAGGTGCTGAGCAGAGTTACCCTGTGTGGTGCCGGCCGACTGGGAGTAACCGTTTGCTTTTGCCTACCTGCCAGCGGTGGTGTAGGATAAATACCTAGGATGGGAGCTTCTGGGTCAAAAGACCTGCTGATGCTCACACCTGCCGCAGACCCTAACATCGTAGCAGCTTCTCCTTGCACTTCTGTCACCCTTGCATCCTTGCCACACCGTGGTAACCAAGCACTTGGTGGGAGGTGTTTGCTAAGCTCTTCAGGGCACTGGGTTGTCCAAGATCCCGGCCCCAGGTCTGGTGTCCCCTGACCTCTCGCTTGCGTTGGGCCCAAGGAGAAGCTTTGCTGAGGGGTCTGCTCATGGTGCTTAATCAATTGAAAATAAATGTGGCAACAATCAAGTCTCATATAGTGGATAATCATGTGTAGCAAATTATTTGTGGTTTTCAGTAATAATTGCTTTATTTATTGAAGATTGCCTTGCCACTCAAGGACAAAATATGCTTTCTTTGATTTAATGCTCATAGCCACCTTCGGGTAGAGACCATCATCCCTATTTTATAGGAGAGACCAGGACTGCCCGAAGAATGCCTTGCCCGAGCTGCACAGCCACAAGGCAGCAGCCGGGCCCTACTCCCCTGTGTGGCCTCTCTGTTCAGACTCCAGGGTGCGGGCTCCCGTCCTCGCTCTGTGGTGGCACCTGTCGCCATCCCAGTCACTCCCTCAGCCCTGCAGGCCCAGCTCCTCACCTGTGAAGCCAGGGTGACACCCTTTAAAGGGTGACGAGAGGAGCCGAGGTCATGTGCAGAAACACTTTGATCTCTCCCAGTTGATTGGTGGAAGAGACACCAGATGCATGGCCCCGCATCCGGCCCTCCTCCTCCGCCACGACCTTCCTGGTCCTTCCTCCCCCTGTGGCCCTGGGCGGTCCAAGAGGACTCACTGCCCCCTCGCCACCTTGTCCTTTTCCAGGCCCTTCCTCAGCGGAGTGACCCCTGCTGGTCTGCAGCCCTGGGATACTGAGCCCGGTCAGCCTCCCCGGCGGAGCTCGGACACAACTGGGCCTTGGTCTGGCCCTGACCCCCGACGGCCCTGACGGCACCTGCTTAGGGAACACGGCCAGAGCGACGGCTCAGAGTGCCCGCACCTCGTGAGGTCACTTCCCCTACCTCCAGGCTTGCTCTGCGACGCCTAGTTCAGCGGAACCTCAGCAAGTGTGCCGGGAGCACCAGGGATGGCCTCCCCTTGCTGCCAACAGCTCTGCCGTGGAGAAGCTTGGGACAACCACGTGGACACAAGGGACCCGGCAGACCTGTGAGTGAGGCCCGGATCCCCGGGGAAGCGGCCAGGACGAACCCAGCCCAAACCACTGTCCCACAGCACAACAGGCATGTGCAATGACTGGCTCTAGGCTGCTGACTGGGGAGTGGTTTGCAGCCCACAGGAGATACTGAGCCACGGGGAGGGGCGGGGGGGTGGGGTGGGCAGGGGCATTTGAGAAGGTTCAGGCTGCAGAACAGGGCCAGGCTTTTGGTGCCTGGGGTGCTGCTCGGATCCCCAGCTCTGAAAGGCAGGGTCACGGGTCCCTTCCCGGAGGAAACTGCAGGCTGCTGAGACCCCAGAGCCAGGCCCCAGCCCACAATGGACCGAGCATGTTTATTGTGGGGAGGCGGCAGGCTTTCTTGCAGTTGCTCTCAGTAGCCTTCCAGGCTAGTAAGTCTGGGTCCTGCTGGCTGATCGCCTTTTTCATTAAGGGGATTCAGGATCGAAGTGCTTTCCTACTGCCCTCACCCCTCATTCCTTCCACCCGCATTCTCCTTCACTTCCTGCTCTAGCCTGTGTGTGCCTGGAGCATCTTCTTTCCAGCTTTGAAGCCAAATCATGCCTGGCTAGAAACTGGGGGCTTGGATCCTGTCCCCAAATCACTGTGACCTTAGGCAAGCTTTAATCCCTCCGCATTCTCTCCCCCCCCCCACCGGCAAGAGGGGGGCATTCCCTCCTTCTTGGGGTGATGTGGTAGGGAGGTGGCCACCCAGCTCCCTCCCTGACTAAATGACAGATATTTCCCCTACTAACCTGGGTCGGATCCTAACCAGGACAGAATGAGGCTGGGGAATGTCCCAGTCTTTCTGGGAGCAGCCAGTAGGACTGACGTCCTTACAGGCCTGTTCAAGCAAAGTGCCAAGGCCAGCATGCTCTACACAGCCCTTGGGCACCCTTGTGACCCAGCAGCAGGATGGGGAGCGGAGCTGGGGCTGCCTTAGAGGCAGCCAGCCTGGAGCCTGTGGCCCAGGCCCTACTCTGCTGCATAGGGTTGGGGAGTCATTCAGTTGCTGGGACTCGTGGTCAAAGGAAACTGTGCCTTGGGTTCATTTGGTTGTTAGCAGGTATTTACTGCGGCCCTGGCAGAGTGACTGAGCAAGACAGGTGAGGTCCCTGTCCTCAAGGAGCACACTTTTGGGGAGACCAGGAAGTAGGAACATCCACAAAGCCAAGATAACCACAGGCTTCCTGTGATTGGATTAGTTGGCTAGGCTGTGACGGACCAGAGAGTCACCACTGGCCTTGTCCCATCTCGGCCCAGAGTCTCCTTCCCTGTGGGGCGTCCAGGGAGGCCCTGTCAGCAGCTTTGGTTTGACTTCAGGAGATGGAGCCCATCCTGCCAGGAGCATAATCCATCCACGAGCCAAGGTTTAGTACTTAACAGGTTTAGCTGCTGAATGGGTCCCAGGCTCCCAGCAGTGGGAAGGCAGCCCTGGATATGAGGCATGAAGGCAAAGGTAGGCAGGTTCCCGGCCAGTGCAGCATGACCTAGGCTAGGATATGGACCTGCCCTTCCTTACATCCCCACCTCTGAGCCCAGCTTGTGGTCTCTGAATGCCATTTCCCAATAAAAGGAACAGGGATCTTTGGAGAAGTGGCTGGTTTCAGCTATGGCAGGAAGTATACAAGGAGACTGCCCGAAGAAGCACCCAGAAAATAATGGGGTTGTATCTAGAGGACATGAAAGCCAACACAAAATGCCTCCCCCTGGCCTAACATGGACCGGCTTGCCATCAAAATCATAATGACTGATTGAAACGCGGCCAACAGAAGAATCCAAAAGCTCATAATGATAATACCCAGTGATCACGCCTGGATACTAGAGGATATCACATGTATTCAACTTTCCTGTCCACACTTTTCAGGACACTCTAGTCACCAAGAGCAAATGTTCCTTACGGAAGAATTCCAGCTAATATATGCAGAAGGACATGAAAATGACTAATTGGCAGCCTACTATGAAATCACGGACCTAATCACAGATCATCATTGGCTGCTAAAACCATCAAGTAGGTTGGCAGACAACCTGGTAGCAGATCAGGCTGAACCAGAACCTACCAACAACCTCAACAGTCCTCAGAGAGGACTGTGGGAAATGGCAGAGTAGAAATAGCAGGGATCTGTGTTTCCACCTAGACAACAATTATACCAACAGAATCTGCCTGACGTCATTATTCTGGGAATCTGGGGCCTACTGAAGCCTTGCAACTTCCTGGGAAGGTCTTGGACAATAAATGATGATGGCAGTCCATCAATTTCAGCTCACGGCATTTTAGCAGATACCCAGCCCCATGGCAGGCAGCCATGTGCCTCTTCCTGGAGCCACCTGTGGGAGCAAGAATCCTCGCCTCCAAATATCCCGATCTGTGTTCTGACCGTGGAGGGGCAGACACAGAGTCAGGAGGGCATGATTGCTGCAGGCCCCTCATCCTCGATGGAAGCAACCTCCAGGGGACTTAAGGGGCCAACACCTTTTTTACCCACCCCCTACGCCCATTTTCCTCTTTTTCCCCCTCTGGGATCCAGACATCGAAGACTAGGACATTCAAAAGCAACTGCATCTCTGCAGGAAATTAGGAAGTCACTGCACCTGCCCAGGGAAAGATGCAGGCTCAGGAAATGTCCAAGGAAGCCTCGAGATTATACCTCAGGCCGGTCCCTGGCATGGGGTAGCCTACAACAGTAAAAACAAAACAACAGTGGCAAAAGTTGAAGGCGAAGATCTAATCACCAGAGTTACCACATTATTAGATTCAAATGTCCAGTCTTCAACAACGACAAAAAAAGGCATACAAAGAAATGGTCCATTCAAAGGAACACGTAAGCCAATGGAAACCGTTCCTGAGGAAGACCAGATGGCAGACCTACCAGACAAAGAGTTTAAAACAACTGTCTTAAAGATGCTCAGGGAGGGGCGCCTGGGTGGCTCAGTCGGTGAAGCGTCTGCCTTCGGCTCAGGTCATGATCCCAGGGTCCTGGGATCGAGCCCCGCATCGGGCTCCCTGCTCGGCGGGAAGCCTGCTTCTCCCTCTCCCTCTGCCCCTGCTTGTGTTCCCTCTCTCGCTGTGTCTCTCACTGTCAAATGGATAAATAAAATCTTAAAAAAAAAAGGGGGGGGAACTAAAGGAGGATGAGGAAAAAGTCAAGAAAACAATGTATTAATTAAATGGAAATCACAATAAAGAGATAAAAAACTTGAAACCAAAAAAATTCCAAAGCTGAAAGTACAATACTGGAAATGAATAATGTACTGGAGGGATTCAATAGCAGATTAAACAGGCAGAAGAATCAGCAAATTTAAAGATCAGATCATTGAAATGGTCAAGTCTGAGGTCAGAAAAAATAAAGACTGATGAAAAGTGAACAGAACCTAAGGGACCACCAGATAAACTAATGTACAGACTGTGGGAGTCTCAGGAAGAAAAGAGGGCAGTGAGAGATTATTTGAGGAAATAACAGCCAAAGGTTTCCCAAGTTTTATGAGAGATACAAATATAAACACCCAGGAAACTCAACGAACCCCAAGTAAGATGAACTCAGACTCTCACCAAGACACATTACAACTAAACTGTCCAAAGCCAAACCCAAAGAGAGTGTTGAAAGCAACAAGAGAGAAGCAAGTCACCACATATGAGGGGCCCTCAGTAAGATAATGAGCAGCTTCTCCTCAGAAACACTGGAGGCCAGAAGGCATGGGGCCAGTATATCAAAGGGCTAAAAGAATCCTACATCTAGCAAAACCATCCTTGAGGGAGAAATTAAGATAAGATAACCAAAAGCTGAGGGAGTCTGTCACCACTAAACCTTCTGTGCAAGAAATCCTCAAGGGGCCCCTGCAGGTCAGAATGAAAAGATACTGGACAGTAAGTGGAAGCTCTCTGAAGAAATTAAGACCTCAGTAAAGGTAAGTACATGGGTAATTATACAAGCTACTATTATTGTGACAATGGTTTGTAACTCCACTTTTTGTTTTCTACATGATTTAAGAAACTGACATTTAAAATTAAAAGCTAGTATTATTATATCTCGCTTGGTAACTCCATTTTTTCTAAATAATTTAGAAGACTAATGCATTAAAAGAAAAACAATTACTAGCTTAAGCTGTTGGACACACACATATAAAGTTGTAATTGTGACACTGAGAACTGAAAGGGGTAGGGACAGCTGTAAAGGAGCAGTTTTTGTATGTTATTGAAGCTAAGTTGGTATAAATTCAGATTAGGGTTTTATAACTTCAGGATGTTAAATAGAATCCTCATGTTAACCACAAGGAGAACAGTGACAGAATATATACTAAGAAATGAGAGGGGAGTATATTCCACCACAAAAAAAAAAAAAAAATCAAGTAAATGCCAAAGAATACAGGAATTCAGGAAATGAAGGGCAAAAACCTGTAAGAAATACAGAAAACAAGATGTAAGTCCTTCCTTAGCAGTATTTAAATGGAAATGGATTAAACTCTCCAATCAAAAGACAGAGATTGGCAGGATAGATTTTTTTTTTTTTTAAGATTTATTTATTTATTTTGAGACAGAAAGTATGTGAGCCCGCATACCTGCATGCACATGGGGGCTGGGACAGAGGGAATCTTCAAGCAGACTCCCTGCTGATCAGGGAGCCCAGCTCAGGCTCAGTCCTACCACCCATGAGGTCATGACCTGAGGGGAAACCAAGAGTCAGACACTTAACCAACTGAGCTACCCAGGTGCCCCTGGCAGAATGGATTTTTTAAAAATGATGCACTAAATGCTATCTATAAGTGACTCAGCTGAGATCTAAAGACACAAACAGGTTGAAAGTGAAGGGATAAAAAAAGATAGTCCATGTAAGTAGTAACCAAACAGAGCAGGGTGGCTATACTCAGACAAAATACATTTTATTTTTATTTATTTATTTTTAATTTTTTTTTAAGATTTTATTTATTTGACAGAGAGAGACACAGCGAGAGAGGGAACACAAGCAGGGGGAGTGGGAGAGGGAGAAGCAGGCTTCCCGCCGAGCAGGGAGCCCGATGCGGGGCTCGATCCCAGGACCCCGGGATCATGGTCTGAGCCCAAGGCAGACGCTTAATGACTGAGCCACCCAGGCGCCCCTTTTATTTATTTTTTTAAAAAAAGATTTTATTTTTAAGTGATCTCTACACCCAATGTGGGGCTCAAACTCACAGCCCTGAGATCCAGAGTCGCACACTCCACCAACTGAACCAGCCAGGCACGACTAAACAGTCCACTTTCAAATATTAAGTGGATCAAAGAAGAAATCACAAGGGAAATTAGAACATATTCGGGGATAGATGAAAATGAAAACACAACATACCAAAACTATGGGACGCAGTGAAAGGTGTGCTAAGGGGAAAGTTTATAACTATAAATGCTTACTTTAAAAAAAAAAAAGATTTCAAACAAAAACAAAGATCTCAAATCAACAAGCTAACTTGAGGAACTAGAAAGAGAACTAAACTCAAAGCTAACAGAAGGAAGGAAATAACAGAGCAGAGGTAAATCAAATAGAAAACAGAAAAACAGTAGAGAAAATCAATGAACCCAAAAGTTGGTTCTTTGAAAAGATCAACAAAATTGACAAACGTTTAGCTGGACTAAGAAAAAGAAGACTTCAACTTCCTAAAATTAGAAATGAAAGGGTGGGCATTACTGCTGATTCTTCAGAAATAAAAAAGGATTATAAGAGAGTAGTATGAACAGCTGTGTGCCAATGAATTGGATAACCTAAATAAAATGGAAAAATTCCCATAAACACAAAACCTACTAAAAAACCTACTAAATAATGAAGAAATAGAAAATCTGAATAGAGCTATAAGTAGTAAGGATATTAAATCAGTAAAAAGGAAAATATCCCAACAAAGAAAAAGCCTTGGATCTAATGGCTTCACTAGTGACTTCTACCAAACATTTAAAGAATTGACACCAATACTTCTCAAACTTTTCCAAAAAAAAATTGAGGGAACACTGCCTAACTAATTTTACGAAACCAGCATTACCCTGATACCAAAGCTAGAGAAAGATACTACAAGAAAAAATAGCTACTGACCAATATCTCTTACAAACATTGATGCAAAAATCCTCAACAAAATATTAGCAAATTGAACTCAACAGCATATTAAAAGGATCATACTCCATGACCAAGTGGGATTTATTCCTAGAATGTAAGGATGGTTCAACATATGAAAATCGATCAGTGTAATTCATCACATTAACAGAAAGAAGGGAGCACCTGGGTGGCTCAGTTGGTTCACCATCTGACTCTTGATCTCAGGGTCATGAGTTCAAGCCCCGAATTGGGCTCCATGCTATGCATGGATCCTACTTTAAAAAAAAAGAAGAAGGAAGAAACATGACAGATGAAGATGTTGGAGTGAACAGGGTGCCTGGGTGTCTCAGTTGGTGAAGCATCTGACTCATTTTTTAAAAGATTTATTTATTTATTTATTTGTTTGTTTGTTTGTTTGTTTGTTTATTTATTTATTTATTTATTTATTATTTATTTATTTATTTATTTATTTATTTATTTAAGAGAGAGCAAGAGAGCACAAGCAGGGGGAGCAGCAGAGGGAGAGGGAGAAGCAGGCTCCCCAGTGAATAGGGAGCTGAATGTGGGGCTCAATCCCAGGACCCTGGAATCATGACTGGAGCTGAAGGCAGCGTTTAACTGACTGAGTCACCCAGGTGCCCTAGCATCCAACTCTGATTTCAGCTCAGGTCACGATCTCAGAGTTGTGAGATCGAGCCCCACATCAGGTTCCACACTGGGTATGGAACTTGCTTAAGATTCTCTCTCTCTCTCCCTCTCCCTTTGCCCCTCCCCCCTCTAAAAAAAAGAATGAAAGAACTAAAAACACATGATCATCTTAATTAATGCAGAAAAAACATTTGACAAAATTCAACATCTTTCCATGATTAAAACACTCAACAAACTAGGAATAGAAGGAATCTAAATCAACATAATAGAAGCCATATATGAAAATCCCACAGTAACATACTCAATGATGACAGACTGGAAGCCTTTCTGTAAGGTCAGGGAGAGGGTGAAGATGCAAGCTTCACCACTTCTATTCAACATAGTACTGGACATCCTAGCCAGAGCAATTTAGGTGAGAAAAGGAAATAAAAGTAATCCAAATTGGAAAAGAAGATCATATGATCTTCTTATACGATCTTATATGTGGAAAGTCCTAAAGATTACACAAAGAAACTGTTAGAACTAATGTCAGCAAAGTAGCAGGATACAAAGTCAACACATAAAAATCAGTTGCACTTCCTACACAAACAACAATCTGAAAAGGAAATTAAGAAAATAATTTACAGTGGCATCAAAAAGAATAAAATACTTAGGAATAAACTTAACCAAGGAGGAAATAGACTTGTACACTAAAAACTACAAAGCGTTACTGCAAGAAATTAAAGAAGAGAGATAAATGGAAAGACATCCCATGTTCATGGATTGGAAGACTTAATATTATTAAGATGTCAATACTAACCAAGACACTATGTGCTGGAGTGGATAGGCTCTTTGTGTCCAGCAGGAGAAGATGCAGGTAAAAAGCTGTCCTGCTTCACGGAGGTGCTCATCTGTCTTAGGTTTGTCCCGGCTCTGCTGCCCTTGCAACCTCATATCCTAGAGGCTGGTCCCTGGACACCAGACTCTAGGACTTAATATATGTATTTATTTATTCCTTCACTAGGCCAGGATTTCCTAACAGTGGTACTACTGACATTTTAAAAATGTGATAAATGTATATATTGATTTACAATAAATAATCACAACCATAAAGATAGTTAACACATCCCTCACTTCACAAGATCTACTCACTTAACAAATTTCAAGTGTACAACACAGTATTGTTAACGACAGTCACCATGGTGTACGTTAGATCCCCAGAACATATTAAATACCTTCTAACTCAAAGTTTGTACCCTTTGGCCAACATCTCCCCATTCCCCACCCGCACAAGACACACACCACCCTAGACCTGCCCATGTGCCCTGCTTTCTGGTCCTTGCATCCTTGCATTGCCTTGTCCTGTTCCTGTGCTTATGGATTCAGCACAGGATGTGTTGCAGCAGCTGCTTCTGGGCTTCTGCTCAAGGACACGCTCCCACGGTGCTTCACATCACACCCAGACTCTGTACCCCTTCTCTCCAGCCCGGGGGCTATCCTGTAGCTGCTGAAGCACAGAACACAGTAGGGGCTTCTCAGCACCCACAACTGTGCAACGTGCAACTGCGATAGGTGTCAATGCCCTCCAGGAACTCCAGCCAAGAGGAGACGAGAGTCATCCTGTTCATTCTCTTTTCCTTGCACCCTGGACTCTTCAGACATGCTGTTGATGCTTCTCCCTCTCCCCCTCTCCCCAGCTTGTGATCTCTCTCTCTCTCTCTCTCTCTCTCTCTCTCTCTCTCTCTCAAATTTTTAAAGATTTTTTATTTATTCAAGAGAGCAAGAGAGAGCATGAGTAGGAGGAGGGGCAGAGGCAGAGGGAGAAGCCAACTCCCCACTGAGCAGGGAGCCCGGTGCAGGGCTCAGTCCCAGGATGATGAGATCATGTCCTGAACTGAAGGCAGATGGTTAATGAACTGAGCCACCCAAGCATCCAAGAAAAAAATCTTTAAAAAAAATAAAAACAGGGCGCCTGGGTGGCTCAGTTGGTTAAGTGACTGCCTTCGGCTCAGGTCATGATCCTGGAGTCCCGGGATTGAGTCCCACATTGGGCTCCCTGCTTGGCGGGGAGTCTGCTTCTCCCTCTGACCCTCTTCCCTCTCGTGCTCTCTCTCCTTCTCTCTCTCTCAAATAAATAAATAAAATCTTTAAAAAAATAAAAATAAAAAAATAAAAAATAATAAACACATTCCAACTATTTAAAAGATCTGCAAACACCTAAAAGCAAAGAGGAACTGGAGGAGTATTTTTCCTAAAAAACTGCAACCAAAAGGGGTAAGAATTGAGAGTTTATGTTTCCTCTTTCCCTGAGAACGCTGCCCCATGCCCACTGCCAGAGTGGAGGAACAGAGCAGGGAACACCACAACCCTATCACCTTGAAGTAACCGAGAACAGGGTTTAGAGCTAGAAGGAAACCTTGGGGGACCTCTGGAAGTGAGAACCACAGAGGGGATGAGCCCCCAAATCTGAGTATAAAGTGTGCTCACATCCCTGGCTGACCACGAGTCTGTGCATGTGCTACAGACACCAGGATGATCAGCAGAATGGAGAGGAATCTAGAAAGGCAACTGGATGAGATCTGTGAGTTTACTGCTTTTGAACTGCATGCATTCCCCAAATATGTATAGCTTGGGGGATAGAAAGCTGAAGCTTTACTGCCTTGAGGGACCAGTGGTCGTAACAGGATGCTGTCAGAGAAGCTGGGAATACAGGAGAGAACCCTCAGAAGCAAAGGAGCCACAGGGATAATGAGCTCCTATGCATACACTTTATTGAAATCCTTGACTGGCTGCCAGACAACCCAGGCACAGGGGAGTTCCCCCGGGAGCAGGGTAACAAAACCTGCAGCTAGAAGCAGAAGAGAATGAGCAGAGATATTGGCTGCTTGTAGTATGAATGTAGGCACATTACCTGCCCTCTTAAGCAATAGCAATAACAACATGATGATCATAAGAACAACAGAATCCAGAGTCACTACAACGTATTATCCAAAATGTCCAATTTTCAACCAAAGATTAATAGACATGAAAAGAATCAGGAAGGTATGACTCATGATCAGGAAAAAGACCATCAATAGAAATTAACTCCCAAGTGGACCTAGATGTTGGATTTAGCAGACAAAAATTTCAAAACATCTATTATTGGTATGTAGCAATCATTAGGAGATCATTATTTTAATGATAGGGAAATTCAGAAGAGTTTTTAAAAACTATTAAAAATGGAATTTCTAGAGGTGTACAGTATGAGAACTGAAATGAAAATTTTTATTTTTTTTATTTTTTTAAGATTTTATTTATTTGAGAGAGAGAGAATGAAAGATAGCATGAGAGGGAAGAGGGTCAGAGGGAGAAGCAGACTCCCTGCCGAGCAGGGAGCCCGATGCGGGACTCGATCCCGGGACTCCAGGATCATGACCTGAGCCGAAGGCAGTCGCTTAACCAACTGAGCCACCCAGGCGCCCTGAAATGAAAATTTTTAAATGGTCTGACTAGGAGATTAGAAATGGCAGAAGAGGGCGCCTGGCTGGCTCAGTCGGTTAAGCATCTGCCTTCGGCTCAGGTCATGATCTCAGGGTCCTGGGATCGAGCCCCACGTCGGGCTCCCTGCTCAGCGGGAAGCCTGCTTCTCCCTCTCCCCTTGTTCCTCCCTCCTGCTCATGCTCTCTCTCTCTCAAATAAATAAATAAAATCTTTAAAAACAAATAAAATTTAAAATTTTTTAAAAAATAAATTTAAAAATGGCAGAATTAGTGAACTTCTAGACCAATAGAAATTAAACAATCCAAAAACTGGTGAATAAAAGATTGGATGAAAAATGAACAGTGTCAGATATATGTGGGACAATATGAAGGAGCCAACATGTATCTACTTGAGTCAGAAAGTGAGGACATGGAGAAAGGGACAGGGAATGTATTTGAAGAAATTATAGAAAAACGACCCCAAATTCTGTGGAAAGCATTAAAATTATAGATTCAAGAATCTCCGTGAGCCTAAAGCTGGATGAAAACAATGGAAACTACACCCAGGAATATCATAGCACCACGGCTAAAAGCCAGAGTGAGAAGGTCTTGAAAGCAGCAAGAGAAAAACAACAGGTTATATAGATGGGGAACAGTTCTATAATTAACAGCTGACTTCTCAACAGAAGACTTTGGAATATCATACTCAGAGTGCTAACATGAAAAAGTGGCAAACAACTCTATATCCAGCAAAACCTTCAAATAAAGGCAAAAGGGGGCGCCCGGGTGGCTCAGTCCTTAAGCGTCTGCCTTCGGCTCAGGTCATGATCCCGGGGTCCTGGGATCGAGCCCCGCATCGGGCTCCCTGCTCCTTGGGAAGCCTGCTTCTCCCCCTCCCACTCCCCCTGCTTGTGTTCCCTCTCTCGCTGTGTCTCTCGCTGTCCAATAATAAATAAAATCTTAAAAAAAAAAAAAGCAAAAGAAGGAAATTTTCTATAAACAAAAATTGAGAGAATTTGTTCCAAGCAGGTCTTCACTGTAAGAAATGCTAAAGGAAGATGTTCAGGGTGAAAGGAAATAACCTCCGAAGAAGACATCTCCGAAGGACAGGTAGGAATGGACGCCCGTGGAGTGGTAGATACGTGGGCAAGACACTAGATGGATGGCTCCAGTTCCAGCCAGAAGACCAAAGCCACTCGAATTCAAACAGAGAAGTCTTAACAAAGAATTATCAATTGGTTAAAGATGGTTAGCTCCCAAATCGGACAAAAGAGAACTTTAGGGATTCAGGAATAGCAAAAGCAGAAAAGAGCTGCTACGTCTAGTGCTCAGGGAGAATAAATTAAGAGCCTAGAAGAGGGATGTCTGCCCCACGAGGCTGAGATTCAGAGCTCCAGGGAGTAGCAGAAAGCAGACAGAAGGAGCTGGTTGAAGCCGGTTCACAGGAAGTGACCCACTGGTTGCCCAAGAAACTCACTGGAGAGAGCGCACCAGTGGGCCTTCCAAGAGCCGCTGGCCACAGGTGGGCAAAAAGCCCGGGGACAGGAAGAGAGGCAGCAGCTTGGCTGTGGCCTTGCCGCAGCCCTCTTGTGCCCTCTGTTGGCAAAGCCCAGCATTGCTCTGGCAGCGGAAGAAATTTACAGGGTCCAGCTACCGGTTCACAGCACAGGGCAAAGAAGGGCAGATTTGGAGCTGGGAGGCCACGCACTGATAACCGGTGAGCTATATACTTACTTCTACTTTTTAAAATCTTCTTTAAAAGACATTGTTGAAAGCAAAAGTAGTTAACACCGTATTTGCTGTATTTATAACACAGATGTGCGATAGGCCACAATACCCCTACGGGTGGGGTAAGGGGAAATGTCCTGCCACTGTGTTTTAGCTGAAGTAATCCAGAATCCATGTAGCTTGGGATACGCGGAAATGCGTATTTGATTCTCTAGAGCAACCTTTGAAAAAACAATATATGCAAAGACCTACTGCTGGAAATCCAATAAGAAAACTATAAAATATTAAACAATATTGTAGTAACACAAAAGAAGGCAGGAAAAGAGGAATAGAGAAACCAACAGAGGGGACAAAGAGCAAAATGGCAGATCTAAATCTAACTTAACTGCAACCAAAAGTCCATGTGGATGGAATAAACACTCCAGTGCACAGGTAAACATTGTCGGACTGGATAAAAAGCAAGGTCTGACTCCAAGCTGTGTCCTTGGCATGCAAAGGCAAAGATAGGTTGCAAGTAAAAGTCTGGAAAAAGCTCTGCCTGACAAACAGTAAGCCTAGGAAAGCTGGAGGTTACACTAACACCAGGGTCTACGTATTCCCTCCCTGCATTGACTTTAAGGGGAAGCATATTTATTAGAGACAAAGAGAGACAGTTCATAATGATAAAAGGGCTAGCTGAGCAGGAAGACCTAACTGATAAACGGGTATGCACAGGGCTTCAAAATGCAGGAGGCAAAATCTGACACAATAAGGGAGGAGACGAGTCTGAAACTGTGCCTGGAGACTTCACCTCTCACGGTATTGATCAAATAGCAAGGTAAGCCTGTGACCCAGGGGGAGTGGGAAGCCCACAGAATCTTGGAGCCACAGGAACCAGGCTGAGGCCCTGCTGCCGGGAACAGCCCCCAAACTGCAACCTTGAAGCGCTTCCATGAGGACCCTGCAGGTGGCATCCACCCCCGCCCCCACCACGGAGGCCGGACACTGCCACCTCCCCAGTGCGACCGCACGGTCTCTGGCTCTCTCTGTCGCCTGCTCCCTTTTCTGAGCTCACCCTCTGAGTCTGCTCAGGCCTCACGTAAGCCACCCCTGAGAGCGTCATCCTCCCACAGTGGCTGTTTGTCCCGTTTGCTGATGAGTCAGGTTTGGAGAATTTAAGGATTCGCCCCCAGTTCTACAGCAAGGAAGTGATGTGGGTCGGACTGGAGCCTTGTAACCCAGAGGATTCCCTCCCTGCTGCCGAACACCTGTCAGGACGGGCTTGTCTCCAGGCTGTGAGCCCCCCCCCCCGCCCCGCCCACCCCCAGCCCGTCTCTGGAACTGTCAGGAGGAAGGAGCCCCCCGCTGGCTGGCTGGATGCAGCCCGAATGGGGCAGAGCCCTGCTGGATCTCCAAGGCTGGTCAGGGTTGGGGTGGGGAGGTTGGAGGGGGGAGCATCTGGGGGAAAGAAGGGCAACAGCCCGAGGACCTGGGCCACCTGGGCCAC
Source organism: Callorhinus ursinus (assembly GCF_003265705.2). Taxonomy (NCBI): domain Eukaryota; kingdom Metazoa; phylum Chordata; class Mammalia; order Carnivora; family Otariidae; genus Callorhinus; species Callorhinus ursinus. The sequence goes on from NW_027397070.1 coordinate 70,844,689, forward strand.
CTTCCAGTCATCACAGGAAGAGCCCAGCTGGGACTCAAGTTTGGCAGGATGAAGAGCTGTTAGGCTTCACCTCACACGCCTGAGTCCAGGTGGGGAAAGCCGGCTCTGAAAGAGCCCGCCCTGTTGCCTAGGCAACAGTGAGTCACGCAGGGCCCCAGGGTTGCCGCGGGAGATGCCTGTCCCCACCCCATTCCTTGGACTGCCTCTTGGGTGGTTCCCAGGGGAGGTGGAGGGCCACACAGGTAACAAGGGCCCCCGGGGTTCCTGCCTGGCTGGAGGGTGAGCCCAACAAGGCCTGGGCTCCAGGAACTACTGGAAGCAACTTGGGGGGGGGGGGGGGTATCAAGGTTCTGTGTGCATGTGGGGGTGTGGAGAGGGGAGCCCAGTGACTTTGGGGTCATTACTGTTCCCAGGACTTCCTGACAGGCTTGGGGTGCAAAGTCCCCAAGAAGCCATTTTGGGTGGATCCCTGAGCCCTCCGGCTTTACGCAGGCGAAGTCCAGAGGCAGATCCCAGTCCTGGTCCTCAGTCCACTCCCAAGGGACATCACCTGGGGGTGACAGTCCCCAGATGCTGAGGGGAAAGCCCACTGGTGAGACTCAAGCTGCCCCCCTGCCCCGTGCTCTGGGGTCCCCCTTCCAGTGACCACTGTGCTCTGCATGGCCCTGAAAGTCCTGTCTGCTGCTTGAACCATCTGCATTCTCAGCCTGCGACCCGGGCATGCAGGGAACGACTCACAAGTGGGGTCCGGGTCCCCAAGGTGGAGGCATTAGTGGAAGTGGTGGGTGGCACATACGGGACCGCTTCAGAGGCTCACCTCCCTCCCAGACATCTGGGAAGCAGGTGAGCTTGGGGAGCCAATGGGGTTCCCCAGCCCCCATGGAGGGAGGATGTCCTGAGACTGGAGAGGGGCCGTAGCTCCTCAGAATGTTCTGAGGCTGTAAAAACCCTGGAGGCCGCCCAGGGCCTGTCCCTGCCTTCCTGCCTGCGTCCTCAGGCCGCTGGGGCGGCGAGGGGCAACGCTGGGGAGGGGCGAGCGGGAGAGAGCAGGGTCCCGAGAGGCTGGCCAGGCCCCTTCAGGGACAGGCTCTCGGCTCCAGCCAGCCATGGCCCCTCTGGGCTTCGTGTACAGTGTGCAGGGAGCGATCAGGTGGACGGTAACAGGGATCTGGAGCCTAGGGGCCCCGACGGAAGGGGTGCCTGGCCGTTTCTTAGCCTTCTGCCCCAAACAGACACTTTATGTTGGCAACAAATACACGTGCTGCCCAGGGTCCGCTCCGAAGGCCTTCAGCAGGACGGGCAAGATGGGGAGGGGCTGCTGCCGAGGACCAAGGGGCTCCAGCCCTGGCACCCAGCCCTGCCCTCTGTCAGGTTGCTGTACGAGGGGAGCAGGGCCTTCCGGGAGGAGCCCACATGTGACTGTGGGCAGGTGGGTGCTGGCTCTCCTCACCCCCCCGCCCGCCCCCCGCTCCCCTCCCCCCATCTACCGTCCAGCCAGGCCCTGCCCACAGCAGCTTTGCGGGTGCAAGAAGCTTCTCGTCTGCCGGGCTGTGTGCGGGGGGGCCCCAGCACAGGAAGCCTAATGTTTGTGACGCCCGCAGGGGTTGCCGAATGGATGCTCAACCCTGGAGGAAGAACGCAGTCTTAAAGACGGAACTGGGCTGTGGTCACCCTCTCCAAACCCCAAATTCGCCCTGCGAGTCCTCTTCTCAGCTTCTCCAGGGGGATTTTCCTGCCCGCACGTCTGTACCTTCTGGTGACGCGTGCGACTCCGGCGCAGGCCTACCTGTGCCCGATCCCCGGGTGCCAGTGCACAGCGCTCTGCCCCCAGGCCCAGGGACCAGCCGCCTGCACTTACAATGAAAACAGAAGACCAACACAGAACCCCTGTGCCCTTCAGGCCGCGCCGGGAGCAGTCACGAGGTGTGATATTTTGAAAACATGAGGTCGATGTCAAAGAGTGTGGCTCAGCCCTCCACCCAGACCTCTGGCGCCCTGGCTGCCGTATTTTGGTGACCGAACCTTTTTAGCCTGCAGAACATGTCACTTCCAAGAAGGTTTGGATTGAAAAGCCATCAAGCAGCAGCCTATTCTTATCAGCTGTGCAGGGGCACACGGTGTACCTGGGGGCCCGGGAGTGGGGCCCCGGTCTCTGCTCCCTCTGTGCCTCGGGACTGAAATGCTCATGCCCAGACTCGCCCCTTCGTGTGGCACAGCTCACATCCACCATCTCCGATGTTCTGGAAAACTTGGCCACAGCATATGGGTCCTCCAGTGACCCCCTGAGCTGGATGCCAGGCCCAGCTGCCCATGCCCTAGGGGTCCCCATGCCTGTCACCCTGGGTCGGATTTACAGTGCCTGGAGTGCAGGTGAGGAGGCTGCACCCCAAGAGTTAAGGGGGTTTACAGAGCTGATGCATGGAACAGGAACCCCTGCTCTGGCTCTGAACTCCAGGGTACTGCTTTGGGGCTTCGGGGACAGTGGTTGGCCCTCAAAATGGTAGGGCCTGTCTCTTCATCATACTGGGCCTGCTTCCCTGCCCCGAGCAGGACAGGGGTCCCCCAGGGTGGCCAGATCCGGCCCTTCCTAATTCCCCCTGCAGCTCAGCGCAAGGATCCAGGGTCCCACAGCCTGGCTCATCCCCCAGTGAGGTCGAGGCTCCCCGTGCCTGCAGGCTGGGGTCTGGCTGCCTATTCCTGTCCCAGCACCTGCCGGGCGGCCAGGCGGAGGGGGTGCAGGGGGCAAGGCCCCAGCTATTTTTAGTGCCCTCGGCTCCAAAGCTGCTGTAAACACCGTGTTCCAGCCTCTCTCAGCCTAGAGACCTCCCCTCCCCATTGGCATGGCCGGGACTGCGGCTGTCACATGTCCCTGCGAGACCTGGAGGAGATTCTGTGACATTTCCTGCAGACGGTCCTCCTCCTGCTACAGAAATCCACCCTGTGTCCCCAGCTCCCTGACTAAGCGAGTTCTCCCCGCAGCTGGGTGTCTGGACCAGGCCACACTCAGGGGCCGCAGCGCGACACGGCCCAACCCCAGGCCCTGCGCATAAGCCGTGTGTGTCCTCAAGCTGCCACTATCGGCCGTTCCACATGGTGTCCAGCTCCAAAGGCTGGGATAGCGCTTGATGTCACCTATTTTGCATACGTACCTTACTGCATAAGCATTTCAGGATTTAGCTAGACAGCCCGGGCCACACCCTGCAGGCCCGTCCCAGGGGCTGGACTGTGCAGAGGGGGAGGACTGCGGTGTGTGGCTGTCCATCAGCTCCTGTCCCCAAAGCCTCAGTGGCGCCTGTGTGGGGAGAGCACCCCCATCTCTGTGCTCTGGCTTTCTGCGTGGTCAGAGCCAGCCGGGGCGGATGTCTCCGCGCCATGCTTACCACCCACCCAGTGAAGTCTTTCTGGCTAATCATTCTGTTTTCCCAGAGCAGGTCGGGGCAGGGCCTCTCCCTGTCCATTATCTGGGAACAGTGAGACACCGAGCACCCAGGCAGAACATTCTGGGTTTTGCTTGAATTAAGCCAGGAGACAGCAGGGAGTGTTTGAGATATGTGAATATTTGTGGCTGTGCAAGCCCAGAATCAACAAACAATAATCAGCAAATCAAAAAAATTATACCAACAATCAACAAATAATAATACACCAGGAATCCATAAGTTATAAGAGCGAGACTGGCGCCTCTCAGCTCATTCACGGCTCTCCCTCAGTTTGCTGAGCGCCTCCACGAGCCCAGCCCGGGCACCTCAAGCCTCCTGCCCTATTCCTGGTGCTTTTTCCAGGTGAGGAAGTCAGAGCTCGGAGGGGTCATAGGGCCCACACAAGGGCCCGGAGAACAGAGTGACAGCAAGGACCTGGGTGCAGGCAGCTCATCCGGGCGAGGGTCCAAGGAAGCAGGAAGGAGAGCCAGACGGAGCCACGGCAGGCAGAGGGCTGGAGCCGGTCACCACTGCAAACTCTCAGGGCTCAGTCTGTGGGGACCCTGAGGAATCATCTAGCATGCACCTTGGGACGGCTCGCCAGAAGGAAGGGAGGCTGGCTGTTTACCCAAAGACTGATCCGGCTGGTTGAGGATTGTCACTGGGGCAATGACAGTCCTGCTCTTTCTGCTGGGAGCTGGCCCCATACTTTTCCTGGCTTCAGAGAAACCGTGCCCCTTGAGGCTGGAACGACTCCTCAGCTGGCATGAGCCCTCTGCTGGCACAGGCCTGACACAGGACCTGGGCTCAACCAGCACTGTCCCCCATGGCTGTGCAAAAATCAGGGTACAGGCCAGGGATACCCCCGGGGCCTGGCCAGGTGCCTTCTTCAGACCATATGGCCTTGGAAGAGAAGGTGATAATGATGTCAAGGTCTGCTCCTACAAAACACCCCAGAGGGTTCAAGGTCAGCAAAAGCCTCCGCTTTTCAACCACAGCAGTGTGCCCCAGGACCCCCCAGAATGGCCCTGCAGGGAGCCTCCCGCCCAGAGCTCATTGACCCCAAGACCGGCTCTCCTGTGGTCAGGAACGAGGATGTGGTCACAAAGCAAGGCACCTCCACTCTGGCAAAACGTGCATGGATGGGGACAGACCTCCCAGGGCAGCTCCATCAGGGCCCAGATCGGGGAGGGGAATCCAGGGCTTAGGGCGCCAGGGCGCAGGATGGCGTTCTGGAAAGCAATCACGAGGGCCCCAGGAGGAAGTCACAGGGTGGTCAGAGGTCGAGAACGCAGACAAGTCCATCTGGAAGCATCTGTGTTGTACTTGCTAAGCTGTGTGCGTTAGAACTGGCTCACAGGTGGCAGCGCCCTAGGTGGGGGAAGCCGGAGGTCCCTGGCTCCCGTCTGCAGGTGCTGGGGGTCCACGCAGCTGCACCGCTCAGGAGCTGTGTGACCCCCCCAAGAGTTACTTCCCCTGTCTGGGCTTCAGAGATGATGGAAGCTCCTCATGGGGGCGGTAGTAAGTGAGACAATGGGGGCGGGGGACTCAGGGTGCTGGAGGGAAGAAGCAGTGGGGGGGCGGCTACCATCACTGTTATGATTATCATCATCATTATTATTAGCATGGTTAGACAGACTGCCCTTTCTTTCCAAGATGCTCTGTGTGGCTTCTCTTCTGACCTGCGTTCAACGGCCACAGCTGGTCAGCTCCTGTGTCCCCTCCTGGCCCCTCGTGACTCTCCCTCCCTCCTTCTCCGTCATTGTTTGAATCCTGGGAAGGGCCAGCTAAGGCCACGACCGAGTGCCAGGCCCTCCTTGTGGGGGCTGGGGACAGGTCTGGAGAGTGACGTCTGACCGTGTATAATGCACAACCTGTGCAACTTCACAGGGCTGCCCAGGAAGTGCTCTTCCTTGGAGCTAATGCAGTAGCTCTTCTAACGGCGCACTTTGAACCGTGTCAGGGCCCTGATGGGATCTCTTCAGATACCTCTAGATTCCTCTCCACATCCTTTAGCAACCCTCCTGCCCCGCAGCCTTCTCCAGGACTCCCTCTATTGGGCTCGGCTCCGGCTCACCTCAGAGAAGCCTTCCCAGCCCCTGGGCTTTCCTGGAGGGCTCAGGCCCTGTCCCACCTGTGAGTTATACTTGCTGTGGGATAGGGTAGTGAGGGCTCCTGCCTGCTGGGGCTGTGGGGAGCCGTGCGTGCTGACCGCCAGCATGGCCCCACCTGCAGGAGGCCCGTCCCATGGAGACCCGGGGCCGGAAACGTGTGAAGCAATAACCACTGTCTCCTCGAAACTCGCCCCTCTGCCGTTCCCAGCACCTGTTCCTGCCTGGCCCTTCTCCCAACCCTCAGCGGTGGCACCATCGTCCACCCGGCCACCCAAGGCTCAATCCTGAGCATCCCCTGCCTGGCCACCCCCACCCTTCCCGGTCCCCAGGCCACCAGCCGCGTCTCTGCCGCCTCCAGCAGTGCCCCAAAGCCCAGCCTCCTGCTTGGTGTCTCCCACTGCTTGCCCAGCTCGGGCCCGCAGCACCCTCCCTGGGATCCTGCCTGCCCACTGCACTCCTTCCCACAAGTCTGTCCTCCCCCCGGGCCAGCAGGGGTTCTGTCAGAAAGCGCATCTGACCAGGACCCCCCCTCTTCCGTGGCTCCCCCGGGCCCTGAGGCAAGGCCCAGCTTCCTGGGCCTTCAGCACCCTGGCCCCCGCTCGCCCCTAGCCTCCTCCAGCCCCCGTTCCTGCTGTGCCCTCTGCCTGGATGTCCTCGGCCGGCCAACTCAGGCGTCCCCTCTGCAGGGGCCCCCGTGATGACCCCAGGCCCTCACGTGCTGGGTACACACCCATACGTCCACTCTGTGGGTGTGAAGTTGTTTCCCCACTAAAGGGAAGCCTTTTGAGGGCTGAGACCACGTCTTACTCTCCCTCACATTCCCTCCCCTGGGGGCAGACTCAGCCCCGGCCCACCCACAGTCGGGCTGTCCTTTATTTGCTTTGCTCTCTCAGGGTTGGACCTCTGTTGGCCATGGGAGCCACTGTGTGTTCTGGAGCAGTGACACCTGAGTGGTGGTTTCTGAAGGACTGGAGGGGCTGGGAGTTCGTGGCAGCCCCAGTTTTTTGGAACGGGCCTCGCTGGGCACTGCTGAGCGGCGCCCCGCTCCCCCGGCCCGCCATGCCCTGCCTGGGGGGTGTGCGGGCCGGATGGCCTCTATGCGAGGCCCTTCCTGGGCGGTGTGTGAAGGAGGCCCTCGGGAGGAAAGTCCAGAACCCAAGCGAACCAGGAAGGTGCGTGGATGGGGAGGGACAGACACCTGGGCCCCAGACGTGCGGAGGAAGAGCGTCCGATCGGTCCCGCCTGCTCAGCCTGTCTTCCCTTCCCTCTGCTGTCCGTCACCATCGCGACGGCCTCAGCCCAAGGCCTCCACTCCTGTCCCGAGGGAGCCATGGCCACCGAGTCGCCCCGCCAGAGGGCCCCGCCGCCCGGAGAGGCTGCTGGGAGGTCCCACAGACAGGCGCCGGCTGAGTCCTGGGAGGTGATGAGCTCACCGTCCAGCAAGGCTGGTTTTCATCTCCTAAGTATAGACGAAATTGCATTCTTGGAATATATATAAATCCTTATTTTGGGGTTGGCCAATTGGTGCCAACATCTGATGTCGACATGGGATTTTTTTTTTTTTTTTTTTTTTTTTGCCTGTCTGTGTAGCTTCAGGATGGCGGTATATCGGGAAAGTTGGTCACTTGGCCAGTGTCAACGTGAACGACGTTGGCCTGAGAGGAGAGCATGGGTTTAGAAAGCCCGGGATTTGTGAGCCAATTCCTCCAGCTTAGAGCACGCAGAAAAGAGCAGGTGGCCCTGACAAGTCACTCGAGGACACTCGCCTTTTCATTTATTTGGATTGGTGGGATTTAGTTTTAATTATTTAAGAGAATACTTCATGAGATATTTTCATAGAGAAATGAGATCTTAATAACCTAAACTCTCATTACAGCCCTCAGCTGTTAAATCTTTATAAATTTCTGCTGGAAGCTCAGGAGGAGGCTGGGTTTGCAGGACCATGGACTTGGGGCATGAGCGAGTGGAAAGGGGTGGCTCCAGTGGGGCTGAGGCTTCATTTCCCCATCCGGGGCCTCCAAGTTCAAGGGTGAGGGCTGCTCCCCGGGTGAAACTGTGGGAGGGAGCAGCTCTGACAACCACCAAGAATGGGGAAACTGAGGCAGGGGTGGAACCAGCTGTTGGAATCCATGAGGCCACCTGAGGAGACCTGGAAACAGTCTTCCACCAAGCTGGCTTACTCTCACTCTTGCTAAAGTTAACCCCACTCTAAAACTGGGGAATTTTAGTACCTCAGGGGAGAGGTTGGGTTTGAGTTATTTTTACTACCCCAAGTTAAACCATGCATGTCTACTGTCTGTGCTCAACACTGGGGCCTTATTTCCACTCCCCTGATTCTCTCCCCCCTCCTCCGGGGCACTCTGGCTCACAGAAACTGGGCCCTGACTCAGCAGGCCTTTGACCACCGTGCCTGCTTAGAAGGAATGCCCGGTGAAGGCCCCACGGGCGGACCCCTTCTCTCTCCGGATCCCCTGTCCTCACCTCAGAGGCTCCCGTTCCTGACCTCCACCACCACCCCAGCTCCCTTGGGTCTCCCCAAGACACGCCGCAGGAGCCTCATCTGCACACATCCAAGCTCATCACAGCCAGACCCACCGTCGTCACAGCTCCTGCCCCAGGCGCCCAGGCTGAAGCACCCGAAGCCTCAGGGTCCACTGTACCTTCTCTTTCCTCTGACATCCAGTTGGTCATCAAGTTCTGTTGCTGTCAGAGGAAAGAGAATGCCAACCCCCCACCTGCCAGATGAAAGCTGGGAATCTGCTCAGACCCTTGGCATCGCTGTCCTTGGGCCCATGGCCACCTTGGCCCACACCCCACCCGGAGTTCCTTTCCTGAAGAAGATCTGAGCATCCTGTCACCCCTCCATCAGCAACCTCTGCCTGGAGTCCAAAGATAGGATTCAGACCTGCTCCTGACCTCCCCACCTGGGCGAGCAACAAACACTGCGGGTCCCTGCTGCCCCTCTGTGTCCTGAGTGCACAACATGCTGGTGTCTCCCTGCCCCGGCCCGTCTCAGGCTCGATGCCTAAAGATCGCTTCTCTCCTCCTGAGCCCAGAAAGCCCCGGCCGGTCTTGAGAGGCAGTTTAACAGCTGCTTCTTCTGGGGAGCCTTAGGAACTAAGTGAATGTCATGGAATAAGTGAAGGAATGAATGCATGAGTTCTTCTCCCCAAAGAGGGAGAAGTGGCCCTTTGTTCCTCCTGTTCCCGGACACCAGCACCGTGGGGTCATGTAGCACATCTGAGAGAGGAGGTATGCAGAAATCATCTGGGCCTCTTCACTGACAATGGAGAAACTGAGGCAGGGGTTGGCATGGGGGAGCACACACCTCTTGAAGGCCTCATCAGGGCCTTCTCCCTGGGTAGCCCCTCCCCGAGGGGCCACCCAGGGAGAAGGATGCGACCAGCGTTCAGACCTCAGGGTCCTTGTGAGAAGGGCCAGAGGGTCCCAGTGTTGGAGGGTTCTGACATCCTGTCTTGCTCCGTGTCCAGGACAAAGCACACAAGAGACAAATCCAAGTTCCACACGGGCAACGTGTCTTTATTCTCTTCTGGCAGCCGACCCCAGAGCCCAGCCCACGTATCGGTCACAGATGGAGGCGAAAAGGCGCTCAGCGCAGGCAAGCCCTGGAAAGAGTGTACGCTTCCAAAAGAAAAGCTAGCGGCGGGCGCCTGGGTGGCTCAGTCGTTAAGCGTCTGCCTTCGGCTCAGGTCATGGTCCCACGGTCCTGGGATCGAGCCCCGCATCGGGCTCCCTGCTCGGCCAGGGGCCTGCTTCTCCCTCTGACACTCCCCCTGCTTGTGTTCCTGCTCTCACTGTCTCTCTCTGTCAAATAAATACATAGAATCTTAAAAAAAGAAAGAAAAGCTAGTGGTCAGTGCGGAACCTGTGTGGAAACATGCCTCCTGCCATCCCTACGCTGACCGCGGATACCCCGTATCCGCGACGCCCCCTGTCGTTACGGCTCGGGGTTCTCCGCACCTGCCCACTGCCGCCTATAGCATGCTTCAGCCGCAAGGAACAGCCACCTGAGCTCAGGAGCGCACGGGACCTGCCCCAAGGCCGGGCGGCCCCGGGCCGATCCTCGCCCCGAGCGCCATCTTGAAGGGCCATTCTCCCACACCTTTGGCCTGCCATGCTCCGGTGAGTCCCCAGACGGCTGCGAGGTGACTAACCAGACCCTGGCAGCCACCTGCCGACCCAAGCATCAGCAGAAAAAGGAGATGACCTCCAGCTCTGCATCTGCCATCCGCCTCGAAGCCTGGCCCTGCGTTCCTCAGTCGCCAGCCACTCACATCTGACTGGCTCTGATTGGCTCACGTGCCCTGTGCTAAGCCAATCATTGGTTAGGAGGGCCATTGGCTCCGCCAATCAGAGTTTGCCCCCGAGTCACATGGCAGAGCCTGGCCTGCCTCTTCCGCACAAAGGCTAAGAGCGGGAGGAGCGAGCGTGTGCTGGTTCCAGGTTGGGGACTCCGGGAGCGCCTCGGGGAGCCCTCACAGCAGCTCCGCGGCCGCCACCGGGCCGGGGTCGGGGAGCCGGGAAGAGGCGGGCCGAAGGAGGTCATCCAAAGGCCCACAGCCTGTAAGAGCGGGAGCTGGGATTCGAACCCAGGGCTTAGCTGTCAACCACACCCATCCAGTGGAAGTCCCTTTTTTTAAAAAAAATGAGGTATAATTTGCATACCGTCAATGGTTATCACTTTTTGAAGTGTACAATTCAGTGGTTGTTGGTATATTCACGGGGTTGTGCAACCATCACCACAGTCAGTTGTAGAACAAGTTCGTTGCCCCACAACGAAACCGCTGGTCCTGCAGTGGTCGGCCCCGATTTCCCTCCCTCGGGCCCCCGGTCACCACCAGTCTACTTTCTCTCTCTGGATTTGCCTGTTTGGGACATTTGACCTGATGGGGGGTCGTACCGTGTGTGCTCTCTGTGTCCGGCTTCTTCGGCTTAGCGGGATCCTTCAAGGCCCCCCCCCCCCCGTGGTGCGGCGTGTCTCTCCCTCGTTCCACGCGTGGACGCGCCCCGCGGCGTTCATTCATCAGCCGAGGGACCCTGGGCTGCTTCCTCCTTTGGGGCTGCCGTGGCTTGTGCTGCTGGGAACATTCGTGAACAATTTTTGTTCGGACAGATGTTTTCATTCCCCTGGAGTAGATACCTAGGAGTGAAAGCGCGGGTAAAAGGCTTTTTTAGGAGGTGAAAGCACAGACGCGTTGCAGGGGTGAGTGGGTGGGGTTAGTGTCCTGAGCACCGGACAGGGAGTCGGAGGTTGTGGTCTGGGCTGCTCTGGGCACCGGAGGACCTTGGCCAGAGGCCTTCTGTCTGGATCTCAGTGCCCCGGGTGCTGGAGTGGGTGTGCCCGGCCCTGAGAGGGCACCTGCCTGCCCACTTCCTTCCTGGGGAAGGAGCCACGGTTTCTCTGGCACTGTGCTGCAGGCCAGGGAGGGCGGTGCCCCTCCACAGAGGGCAGCGAAGGCACGGGACGCGGGCATCCGCCCTGGCTTTGGCTCCCGGATTAGGCCCTTCGATCCTCAGAGACGGAAAGACGCTGCCCTGCTGCTGTGACCGGCACCCGTTTGTCACTTGCGCTTTAACATCAGCGCAGCCTTACTCCGCGGGATCCACTTGGACTTGAAAGTAAACCTTAGTTAATTCGGATAAAATAGCCCCGTGAAGCTCAGCCAGAAATTTAACTGCGTTTACTAAACAGCTAATAAATATTTACTACAAATCTCATTGCTCCATAAAATTGAAGACTACCTTCTTCTTGGCTTGTTTTCTTGGCTTCGAGGCAGGGCTGAGGGAGAGAGGGAGGGTCCAGCCTGTCTCTCTGTGCCAGTGTAAATGTGGTCCTTCAGTGGGGTTTTTTGTAATGAGACTGGATCGTTCACCATTTGCTTTGGTCTCAGCTTGATCATTTAATCCAGAAAGCGGGCCCTTACGAGGGTTCGTTTCAGTTGCAATTCCAAACCAGATCTCTTTGATTATGTGTGGGAAGCTTACAGAATTTTCCACTGAGATGGTTTTTGAATTAACTGAAAACTTGGCAGTTTTATAATCTTTGAATTGTAGATTTTCACCTCCCCTTTTGGGCTCCTAAGTCCGTCGCTGGGTCTTTTTAAATCTGAAATTTGCCATAGGCTGAGTCCTCGAAGAAAGATATATACCCTTGACATTTAAAAAAAATTGGTGGAAAAGCACTAAATCCCTTCAAATGCTACACTGAAATGTAGTTACAGCTCTTTCTTTATGCCCAGTGAGGATTTAATCATAGCAAAATCTTAATGTTTAATATTGAAGTCTTTATCCAAGAGACCAAAAAGTGTTTTTGCAAGGAGCAGCTTGGCATTTCCTAAACCTGCTGACATAGTTCCCTGACTCTAGTGTGAGGCTGTGATAACTGGAAAGATGACTCTGTGACCCTGACTTTTGCCCAAAGCCCCCCCCCCCCCAAGTTTGGGGCCCCAGAGGTCAAAGTCCCAAGTGCAAAAAGCATGGACTTAGGGGGCACTGCTCTGGGAATTCCTCAAGGGCTGGTTCCCATTTGCCTCCAGGATCCTCAGGAGCCCCAGAGCCTCTGATTGGGCCATAGATCTCATTTATGGGATGAGGGACTCTGGGTGTTTAGGGAACACTCTTGGTGTGAGTGGCATACCAAAGGGTCAGAGGGTGAGAGGGCCAAGTCCAGACCCAGGAGAAAGTCCCTCTTTTTCTCCATCCATACAAGTATTGAGGGGTTAGCAGGCCTTTGGGACCACTAGATTTCTGTAGGGGGACCTGCTTGTATTATTAGGTAGCCTTGCTGTGTCACAAACAACCCAGAAACTTAGTGACTTAAAATAATCATCATTTATTGGCCTTTGATTCTGTGAATTGGCAATTTGGGCTGGGCTCAGCTGGGTGGGTCTACAGTCTCCCCTGGGCTCACTCATGTGGCTCAGGTGGGACTGGATGATTTAGGATGGCCAGATGCACGTTTCTGCCGGATGAAGACTATTGACTGGAATGCCTTGGTTCTCTTCCATGTGGCCCCTTTGGAAGTTGGCTTGAGCTCGTTTCCATGGTTTCAGGGCTCCAAGTGCCACAAGAGAGCATAAACCCCAATGAACAAGCAGTTTTCAAGCCTTTGCATGTCTCATGTTTGCTTATGTCCCATTGGCCAAGGCAAGGCATATGGCCAAGCCCAGACTTAAGGAGTAGGGGGGAAGAGACTCCTCCTGATGGAGGGCGTAACAAAGTCACATGCAAAAGGGCATGGATGCAGAGATAGGAGGAATTTGTGGCATTCTGCAGTCTACCACGGAGCCCCACCTAGACCACCTTTACAGGGCTGGTGTTACCCCTTCCCCAAGTGCTCTGAGGGTTCGCTGCTAACAGCTCACAGCTGCCTTCTCTAGAAAATGACTTCAGCTGGTGAGAGCCACGCACCCCAGCTTACATTCTTTGTCTCTGCCTGGGGCTCCTCACAGCCAGCGGCTGACTGGTTCAAAGGTACAAAGAGGCTGGCCTCCTTTCTTCCAGACAGGGCCAACTGTGGCAGGATTCGTGGTCCTGAGCCCACTGGGCACCAGGGAGGGCTTGACTTTACTTGGGCCCTCACCCCCTTGCTTGGCTCTTTCCCCTTCCCCGCTGCACTTGTCCCCCTCTCTCCCGCACAGGCTTTTATTGAAAAGCATGCCCTCAGCCGACCACAAGCCCCTGAATCTCTCTCAGGCTCTGCTTCCAGGGAACTCAGCTGGAGAGACTGTATTTTCTCAGGATGGTCCAATGATATTTTCTATTCCACTCGTGTCTCTAGAGGGTGCTCTGGACGCTCCCTGCTTGTAACCAACAGGGAATATGGCGAAAGTGAGACTGTGTGACTTCCAGTGGACGGTTCTGGAAGATAACACAGCTCCTGCCTTGTTGACTGGAAACCTGCTCCTGAAGCCTCTAGCCTGACGGACTGCCCTGAGGCTGCCGTATTGTGAGAAAGCTCAAACTGGCCCACGTGGCGAGATGCTCAGCCAGCCCCATACTGTTCAGACGTCACTGCGCTCTGGTTGCACCTGGAGGAGAGACTCTATTCAGCTAAAGCTTTCCCGAATTTCGGACCCCCCGGAAGCCTTGAGAGATAATAAATGATTTTGGTTGCGTAAGCCACTAAGTTTTGGCCTAATCTGTGGGGCAGTAATTGTGACCATGCACTGATCTTAGACAATGTCCATCTCCCCGTTACCATGGAGAACAGAAGGAGGGGCTTCCTGAGGACTTGAGACACTGTCCAAACCCCTGGTCCTCTGTTCTCACTCTGTGCACAGGTTAGCTGTGTGTGCGCACGTGTGTGTGTGTGTGCATGCACACATGTCTGCCCCACTAGTCCCATTTCTCTTTCCACTCCCAGAGCCTCTCAAAGTGCCTGGCTCACAGCAGTACCAGTGAATGTTAGCGGAAGGTCCGGTACGCTGGGACGCTCGTGTTTGTAGCCAGGCAGATCCTCCTTGCTCTCCAGCAAGCCATCCTGCCCCTCTAACCTCTTTTCCACTAGAGAATCCAGGAGAGAAGCTTCCAGAACAGTAAGTCTCTTTGTGGTTGCTCAGTAGGAGGGCTGGTGGCAGGCTGGTTAAAGATCTTTCTTCTTTGTTGGGAACTCTGGAAGTGTGCCCATTTCCAAAGGAATCAAACTTTGTCTGGACTTCTTCTCAGACTGCCCTCTGCATCTCCAGCCTTTTTGAGCAAGTCCCCAGTCTCAGGAGTGTGCTTCTGCAAGACACGCTGGAGTTTTCAAGGACCAGGAGAGCAGAGGAAGGCCAGGAAGGAGGTCATTCCTGGAGGCAGAGGTCTGGGGTTTAAGATGCAATTTAGAGGTGTTGGCATCGATCCCCAGCCCACAAAGGCTGCCCACTTTTCAGGCTTTGCTTAACAGCTGGGTCTAGGGGTCGAAGAGTAGGGAGAGTGACACACTGCATCCCCAGGAGGCTGAGGATGGTAGGTAGGGGATGATGGGAGGAGAGAGGTCGGCAGAGGAGTGATGGGGGAATGGTGAGTGGCAGGCATGTGGGGGAGACATTAGTGGTGGCAGGGAGCCCACACCTGACAGGATGTTAGGGAAGTGGGAGGGCATGGTGGGAAGAGAGCCATGGCGGGGGAAGACGGAGGTGGTGGCGGCCAGGATGGCGAAGGGTAATGGCGGGTGAGAGTGAGCGGTGAGGGAGGGGTGGTGGGTGGCAAGGAATGGCTTGGGGGGAGGTTACAGCATTTTTGAAAGGATCCTAACTTCGATGCATAGAACTGGATGATGCTATGTGACAAAAGGTATCAGGAGCTCTGTATTAGGCCATCTTGTTTTTCTGGACAAATGTCAGAGGTTCTATCGCATTATTAGTTTCAGGTCTTTTGACAACCCAGTGGTAGCTGGGCCCTTGTCCGGGGGCAAAAAGCACTGAAGAACGATTTCAGCGAGTTCACGTTCAGCCCTTCTTGCAGCCGGCCATCCTGGGGAGCCCTGAAGCTTGGGCAGAGGGGAGTGAAGAGGAGGGAGTGGGGAAGACCCCTCACAGGGCTTTACCCACAGAGGGGAAGATGCGGTCTCCCCCTGCCCACCACCACCTGGGCTGAGCAGCTTTCTGGGATTTACAAGCAGAACAGGCTCAGAGTAGATGCCATTCCTCACCTGTCCAGTGGGCATTGTGAGTTGTAGGAATGAATGAACATTTCAAAGATGCATAGGTGGATATTAGTTTTGACTGATCCTGGGGCAAAATCCTTAAAAATGGCGGGGAAAAAAAATGGAGTCAAGGTTCTAGACAAGCTGGGGAACTTCTCCTTGATCCTTTTCTAACATTTTTTTCTTTTTGGAATCAAGAAGACTCACATCCATTGGAATCAAAGCATGAAAGGAGCACCCAAGTCCCACTTTTTCTTAAAATTTCATTTATTTATTTGAGAGGGAGAGCACAAGCAGGGAGAGGGGCAGAGGGCGAGGGACAAGCAGACTCCCCATTGAGCAGGGAGCCCAACTTGGGGCTGGATCCCAGGACCCCGGGATCGTGACCTGAGCCGAAGGCAGACGCCTAACTGATGGAGCTGCCCAGGCGCCCCCCAAGTCCCACTTCTTGATCACCCAGGCAACTTCAGACAGGCCTGCGACTATGCAAATTAGTTCCCCACAGAGGGCAGAGTCCGAGGGAGGCCCCGGGGCCGGTGGTGTTCTTGCTGGGGAGTGGCCTGGAAGCGGCTGCTCAGAAGAGCCTTGTTCCGGGCACTGGCAGCTCAGTTTCTGCACTTGGACTTGCAGAATGAAGCGCCCCATCAGAATAGCAAAATCCCCAAACCAAAGTTAGAGTGTCCGACTTTGGTTCCTTCACCATCTGTGGGGGAATTTTTGAGTTTGCCTCATACTCAAAAAGAAACAGCAAGGGAGGAAAGGCCATTTCCTGTGACAGCCATTGGGGGCAACCACCCCAGGCTGCATCCTGAGTGCCTGAGTGCCTGAGTGCCCACCCCGCAGGGCCTCCCCCCGACTGGGGCATCGTGGGCAGCATCACAGGACGCTGTATGGGAGCCCTGCCCGACTGACTTAAATCCCCCACAAGAGGGGAAGTATGCCACCAGAGAGGCCCAGAGCCTGACCAAGACACCTGCGCCGGGGGCCACAGGGTCTGTAGAGACCCCAGGTGGATGCCCACTCCAGTCCTTGGTCCCTTTAATCATGTCCTCAAGGCTTGTTGGCCAGCTCTGGGTCCCCTGGCTTTAGGAAGTACAATACAGCTGGTGTTTAGCAAACTCTTGTTAGGCTGATGAAGCAGGGCTATTTAGGTGCCCTGCTAATTACAAAGCAGTCATTAGTGACTGAAGCCCTTTGACTGTCATTTCAGGTATCAGCACGTAGCAAGGTTAGGTCTTCCTGTGAAATGAGCTTATTTGGGTCCATGTTAAAAAATAGTAGAGGGAAATTCAAATGTGGTCGTTATGAAAACTCATCTACATTGCAAATCACTCATGGAAATTAATATCTTAGAGCCATTGATTAGCTAGAGGTGTAATGAGAGCATGAATTTGTGAATCTGCTGTTTTTATGCTCAACTACCTGGGACAGAGGACAGAGGTGATTTGGCAAATTACAGGGCTCATTAGATCCCTTTTGGCCTCCAGACTGGAAACTCCACACCTCAACTGCCCTCCCCAAGAACCGCTTCATAGACCCACCTCCACGAAAGGACGGCCAGACTGGATTCCTTCGTACCAGCTCACCCGACACTGGCTTCAGCTTACTCTTGAGGCCTTAAAATGCCCCAGAGTTTGGGCATTCTAGTTGTAGTTGACTTGAGTAATCATAGTTCACATGCTTCAGGTGAATAGCAAGACACAAGTCCACCTAGGCTGCCCCAAATACAGCCTGGCCAGAAAGAACGAAGTCAGAGCTGGTGAGGGTGGCGACTCCCTGGGAAGCAAAATCTTTAGTGTTCTGGAGTGGATTCTTGATCAGCCAGGGGTGGGGGGTGGGGACAGATAGCAGGCCCTGGGTTTCTTTTGTGTCCACGCAGAAGTGGACACAGTGGTGAGGTCAAGGGGTGGGCAGAGACTCCCCATCTTCCACAGCTCCCCAAATCCACCTCAGATCCACATACGAAGTAAAGGAATCATCTTGTTATGGCAGTAAGGATTCAAGACCAGTCCTTCAGACGCTCTTCTAGACAGATGATCACATCATAAACCTTGTGGAGATTCTGGAGCCGACACCAGCTCTGAGCCCAGTCCTGGGTCAGAGTCCTTTGTGGGGAGCTGCTTGTTGATGAAGTTTGACCGCGTGAAACTGGAGGTACGTGAAGTGGACAGGAAAGATGTGGCTCGGGACGGATGGTTTGCTTGTTCGTTCATTCATTCATTCATTCATTCATTCACTCACACATTCATTCGCTTGGCTAGATATTTTAATGGCTGCCTAGGGCCTTCTGCCAGGGAGAATGGTAGTGACTTCTGCCCCATCCAGGCCTGTGGCAGCCCTGGAGAGAGAGAGAGAGAGAGGGAGCTGACCCCGCAGACAAAAGCCTTCAGCCAGCTGGGTGATGGGGAAGCCAGGGCCCAGCGTTGTCCATGGAACCACTCAGGGAGAGCAGGAGGGATGCAAGCTGAGCGGCATCATCATGGTTTTCTTTTTTAATATAACAAAACTTGTTAATTCAGACTCTACTAATCTTGAGTGTTCCCTCCCAGAGTGGGTGAAACTTGTATTTGCTTGGCACACACAGAGATGTGTCAGCAGAAGTGAGGAAAAGAGCTTTCACACGACCGTAGAAATGACGCCGGAGCCGTGTCTCCTTGAGGACGGTGGCTTTTTGGACTTCTTCACCGGGACGCACGGTGAGAAAGATGCACGACCAGAACCAGCCAGGCGGAACTAGACCAAGAGTGTTACGGAACGATACCAACCCTCCCTCGGTGTGAAGCCTTCTGCTATTTTCCATTTTATTTTATTTCATTTTTTTGATAAGAAGCTGGTCATGCCCGCTCCACTGATTTTATGATCTACTGAGGGACTGGCAGCTGCGGGTTGAAGAACACTGCGCCCTGGGCACTGCGTAGGCACGATTCTCTTCATAGAGGCTGTGAAAGCCCAAGGACCAGCTCCTCAAAAAATGCTTTTCAGTGAATGGATAATTTCACATGGGCACATGGCTGGCACCCCTAAAAGTCCTAGGTTAGGTGACATCCCCCCCCCAGATTCTGGGGCAAATGTGATTTTTACCCATGGCAATCAATGATGAACACCTGCAATTCAAACAATCCCTCATAACCTGGGAAAGGTGGGCAGGTCCTTTATACACAGTGAGGACAAGGGCATCCAAAATACAGCGCTGCACCTTCCTTCTGGGCATCGGGGCACCTCTGGGGGACATGTTGGCCACATGGCCCCACTGGCATCATCCTCCTTCACAGCCCCCGTGGGGTAGGGCAGGCAGTCTTATTTCCGCTCTACAAAAGGGGAAACCCAGGGCCAGGGAGGTAAGGTACCTTCCTAAGATGATACGGTTTGTCATGAGTTGAGTTCTGCTTTTTCGATTCCTGGTCTAGCATTGTCCTGTTCTAGTGAATTCCTCTCTGGTTCACCTTTCCTAGGGAACTCATCACCACAATATTTTGGGGGGCCCTTTGGCAAGAGGAGCTGGGGACCTGACCCATGGCATCCTTCCTGCTGGGGTGTGAAGCCACCGTGTCGGGCCAAGGGCCCATTTGGAGGTGGATAGGGCAAATCCTAGAAATGCATGTTTTATTTGGAATTGCTCCAAATGGCTCTCACCCCCCAGGAAGAGAGAGAGTGAAGCATACAGAGACCTGGAGGAAGAGTGTCCTGGGCAGAGGGCACGGCACGGGCAAAGGCTCTGAGGACTGAGTTGGCCTGAGTCACAGAGGCTCCCTGGAGGCCAGCGTGGGTGGAGCAGGTGAGTTTGGGGAACCTTAGCCCGTCAGTTTTTCCTGGGGACTGAGAGCAGCAGAGCAAGGGCTGCTGTGTGCGGCCGCACTGCTGTGGCCAGAGCTTGGCCTACAGGCCGTGTGCTGTGGGTTCTCAGCCGCGTGGGGCTCTAAGCATCTACTAGGTTTAGAACACCACCATGAGGGCCACCAGCTAAAGGGTGATGCTCATTCCCTTTCCTCAGTTTTGGAGAGGGGAGGTGCCTAACGGTTTTCCAGTATTGATATTATTTCTTTGGAAGAGAGTCCCAGACATGCGGTCACTGTGTCGAGAGGGAGTCACCTCCTTTTTTTAACACTTGGGAGGTCTGTGTTCGTAGTTGCAGGCCTGCACCAAGCTTCATCAATGGTGATCTCGTTTATCATGTAACAAGAAAATGTCCCATTGTTCAGATTTGCCTGGTTCTCAGCATATGTTTATTGGCTGAATGAAAATGAAGTATGATCAAATGTAGGGCTAGTGTGGATAGAATATAAGCTGCCAGTTAAACTTTACAGTGGTCCCCATCTCAGAGTAAAATCAAAGTGCTCTTGATGACCTGAAAGGCCCTTTGTCTCCAGCTCCCTTGAACCCTAATCCCCACCCTCACCTTCATCCTCTGTGACTTTGGCTCCTTGGCTCCAGCCACACTGGCCTCCCGAATGCTTACTGACCTCAAGACCTTTGCCCAGGCTGTTCCCTCCTCCTGGATGCTTTTCCCACTAATAGCCACATGGTACCCTCCTCTTTTCTTTTACGCCTACATGCAAGTGGTGTCTTATCTGGCACCTTACCTGCCTCCTTCCCTGACCATTCACTCCAGGCCTCCCTCTTCCCCTTCTCTGCTCTGGCTTGCTCCAGAGCTCTTGTTATAAATTCACTTGCAGTTTTTTTGTTTTCACCTGCTAGAAGGTAAGCTCCAAAAGGGCAAGCATTTAATTGGTTCTGTGCTGGAAGAGAGCTGGAGGGTCTTGACCACAAGCAGGTCTTGACTGACTGCACTAATGAACAAGGGGACAATGGCTTTGATCTGGCATCATATGACATTCAGGCACATCGCCACCAGCCTTGAGAGCTGGGGAAGGGCACCCCATTTGCCTTTACTCATAGTGAGATGTCACATTGCAGTTTTGATGAAATAGAACGATTCTTGTCCTTTTCAAACGTTTTATCTCGTTAATCCAAGACTTAATTTGGACCTAATAACCTCCTCCCTCCTCATTTCTCATGAGCAGGGAGGAGCAGAGCCTACTTCCTAGGAGTCTGCTGGGGTAGGATGAGCTGGCGGTAGGATTCTGCCAGCCACCGGCTGGCTCGCTGCGTGTGTGCCAGCTGAGGCTGGAGCTGAATTCCCAGGGGGGCGTCGGGGTGGGGGGAGCAAAGGGGCTGTGGCGTACCCGCAGCTTGAGGGAGAAGGTCAGTGATTACACAGAGGAGGTGAAGCTTCTAAATAGGATTTGAAGGCAGGCATCAGGACTTTCAAAGCAGGATTTATGAGTTTGCTGTGTGGTTCTTGATGCAAACCCTCTCCCCTATCTCCCATGAGGCCTGCAGAAAAATATCCCTTTTTCTTGGTGAGACTGAATCTAATTTTCAGAACGTGTTAAGGGTCAAGGTGGATATGGGGCTCCAATCAAGGCACCTGTAGGAGGCTGGCCTCACCCCGTGCTTGGATTCTCCTGGAGGATTGGGGGGAAAGTGCCGGAGATGGTGTGTGCACACGCACACGTGTGCAAATCCCAGAATGGGTCTTCCCCTTCATCTCCCTGAGTGGCCCACAGAAATGAGAGAAAATTAAAAGTTCATGTGGCCAGTTCCCTAAATCTCCCACCCTCCCTGTTCTTGTCTGTCACTTGCACAAGACCCCTGGCTAGGTTTGAACACCTTAGCCATCCTGGGCCTCGCTGGGCCCCATTTCCTTTGCATTTGGTTTCTGCTACCCCTGTCCAGAGAGGGGCAGAGGTAGCCCACATCTTTGCCGCTGCGCCTCTGCCCTTAGCCAGGGTCCACTTGAAGGGTGGGGGTGATGGTGACCTTGGCTGCCCAGCTCAGCAGGGGCGGCGCACACTCACCGGGGAGCAGGCGGGGGAGGGGGGTTTCCCCTGCCAACCACCCCCTGCATGCAGGGGGCCCAGTCCACCATCCTCAGCCCTTCTTTCAGTCCAAGATAATGTTTTCAAACTTCAGGTTACAAACCAACAGCGCACAGAGAGGGTCACAACGGTATTTACAAAACAGAATGGACTAGAAAATAGAGCACATCACATGTTTGAGGTGAAGTGCTGTCATACGTGTGTGTATGTGCACATACATGATACACGACTGGGTTGTGCTGTAAAATTCACAAAGATTGGAAGCCACCTGCCTGGACAGTTGGTATCACTGGTTTTGTTTTGCCGTGAGTCCCGGTCCCTCCTGAGGTGACACTTAACACGTTTCAGTGGGAGAAGTTGACAGGGTCCTGCAGCCCAAGTTAGACCTCCCCCGGGGGACCCATGGTCTTTGTGTGGGTGTCACTTGAAGGCCTGATCATTACATTCAGGGAGAGGCCTGAAGTCCCCTAACACTAACCATGACTACGCTTCCCGCTTCTCTGGAAAACAAACGGGACTGGCTTCCGAGCCCCGGCTCTAATATCCGTGTGCACTTCTCCCAGGAACACAGCAAACAGAACATGTAATGCTACACAAATCCCCGGGAGAAATTTCTTTGTCCAGAAATGGTGTCAGCTTGTTGTTCCGCGTTGCCATAGGGAACCGAGAGGGCGGCCTCTGAAAGGCAGAGGAGGGCTGTGATTGGCCCTCCTTGCTGCCCATCACGGCTGCTAGGCCGCCTGAACCTGCAGAGGCCAGAGGACCCGCCCCCAGAGCGGTTGCCCCGTTTGGGGCAAAATGATCGTGCTGTCGACCCCGTCAAGTCCCTAGAGCTGGGGATCCAAAACTGCTCACACAGTTGGAGAGGAGAAAGGAGAGGTGGCAGGGAAGGAGCAGGAGCAGGTCTCACCAGCAGAGGGCTCCACCAGGGTCGTGCCTGAATCTTCAATCAGTTCCTTCTCGGTGTTGCTTAACGTGCTTTGGTAGAGAGCCGCCGGAGTCCCAGAAAACCCCTCTGATGGATCTCCGAAACTTCTACCTTGTTGCTTATTTTAAAAGGACCAAAAATAGCCCAGCCCAGAGAATTTTTGGCAGTCTTATTTTGGCAGAGTCTTAAAAAGAGCCCTTGCACTATAATGTGAGGCAGGAGCGGGGAGTGAGCCCCTGGCCCGCAGTGTCCCGGGACAGCGGTGTGAGCCGGTCTGGGGACCTGGGAGGACATGGGCCAAGCGAAGCAGCCACGGCCTGACCCTTTCAGGTCAGCGTCACCATAATGTCTCACAGGCAGGAAAGGACACCCCGGGCTCTGGAGGGAAGCCCGCCATGAGGGGACCTCGGCTCAGCACAGGGCCGGGGGGGTCTGTGTGCAAAGGCTGGCTGCAGCCGGCCTGTTACCCTGACATGGTTGCTTGGTGGGGGGGAGGGCAGCCATCTCGGGTTCTCTGCTCTGAACTCAAAGAGCTGTGTCCTTCTGTGGCCCAAGCGGGGGTGCCACTGCAACCTGGGTCTGGGGAGCAGGCCCCCCCCCCACTGCGGTGGCTGGGGAACAGACACCTGTTGGGCTGATGGAGCCAGACCCCATGGCTGCAGCAGCCTGTGCAGACGGTCCAGGGTTCTGGAACATTCCAAGGGGAAGCTGCCGGAGGAGATGCTGGACTTCCTGCCTCTACTCACATGAGTCATTGGAGAAATACAAGAAGGAAGACTGGCCCGCGCTGGTCACACTGGCCTCAGCTCTGGTCAGGGATCTTCAGAAGCCTTCTCGAAAAGCCCTTTCTGTTGCCCCAGTGTTGACTCGTCAACATGGGTAGAGTTGGCCTGGAGCCTCCCCGAGAGCGAGGCCCCGCCAGGCGGGGTGCAGAGGTCTTAGAGGGCCAGGGGTACCGCTGACGACTTGGGGGGCAGCGGGGCCATGGCCTCCGGAGAAGCGGGCGCACAGGCCCGAGCTTGACGCAGGAGAGCAGTGCGCGGGCAGCGGAATCCCGTCCACTCGGGGCGCCCGGGCCAGTGGCGAAGTCGGGGCACTTGTGGCACACTGGCCACCCTGTCACACTTGACTGAGCGCGGCTTCCTGGGTGTGGGAGGAGCCCAGCGAGGAAGGAAAGGAAACTCCAACCAAACAAATGCTCCTACGGCCCCCCTCTCAATAAAAGAGAGCAGAGGCCCAGATGGCTTGAGTCACCTCTGGCCCCACCCACCTGCGCGCGCGCGCGTGTGTGTGTGAGGAATGTGTGTGTGAGCGCGCGTGTGTGCTGTGTGCACGGCTGTGCGGGAGCGTGTGTCGGCCGGTATGTGAAGGAGTGTGTAGTGCGAGGGATGTGAGCGTGTCTGTGCCCAGGTGAGTGTGAGCGTGTCTGAATGGCACCGTGTTTAGGAATGCGTGTCTGTGAGCCTGTGTCGGCAAGTGTGCGGGTGTGTGGGGTGATGGTGAGCGTGTGCCTGGGGGTGCAGTCTGTGGGAGTGAGCGTGGCCGCGCGGGGGAACCGGGTGACGCCATCGCTCCCGGCCGCCACGGAACCTGCACCTTTGGGGCCCACACGCCGCTGCGTGGCTGTTTTTTTGTTTTGTTTTGTTTTTTTTACCCGGAAAGGGGGGGACGG
>NW_027397070.1:70868746-71016525 GCF_003265705.2 Callorhinus ursinus
CGGAGCAGGCCCGGCGCCCGGCGGCGAGTGCCCGGTGCGGCGCCGCCTCGCCCCCGCCCCCGCCCGGGCCCGCCCGCCCCCCGAGCGCCTCAACTTCGGAAAACTTTGTCCTCGAGGCCGGGCCCGGGGCCCGCGGGCCGGGGTGCCCGCAGCTTTTCAGGAAACGGGGCGCCGAGGCCTCTTGAAAGCGTGAGTCCCGCGGGGTGGGGAGAGCCGGCATCTTCTGCGGGGCGCTGTGTTGTCGCGGTGGGAGGGACGCTCTGGCTCGGGGGTCTGCACGCGCAGACGTGCTCGCCCTGGGCTGGCGGCGGGTGGGATTTTTTTGAGCCGTTATTTAAAAGTTTATACTGAGTCATTCCTCTGCAGATGGACCTCTGACTGATTCATAAGCGGGGAGCTGCAGTGGCCTCGAAGGCAGGCGGGTACTGGGCTCCAGTTTGGGGCAAAATGCACCCATTCCACCTTTGATTAATAGTAAAGGTCAGGCTGGGCTCCCAGAGGTGCAAAAAATGAAAATGATCCGTGCCACAGTATTTAAAATTTCATCTTGAGGCGCCAGGCTATGGCTCACGTACGTTTTGCCACGTTTTCACATTGTCACCCCATTTGGGGACATCTATTTAATATTTGGACCTGTAGAGAGGATTCTGCGTGGAACATTCTTTACCCTTAATCTGAAAAGATAGCAACAAAATGGAAATGGATGAACTGTCGTGGACGTGCTTTGAAATTTAAGAACCCTTCAGCTAATGGGCCGTTGAAGGAAACAGTTTTATTTCACGTTTTTCCTACTAAGCTCTGAATCAGATTTCGGGCGGAGATACGGTGTGTGTGCGTGTGCGTGTGCGTGCGTGTGCGCGCGCGTGTGTTCATTTATTTTTGTGGAGTCATAAAGGCTGTACCGAGTAGCGTTACCTTACTGCTTCTTAATTTACATTCACAGCATACAACTGAGGAGGAGCCATAATTTGTTGTGTTTTTTTTTTTTTTTCCTGGCATTTGCCGTGAATACACACTGGTGAAGCTTTTGGAAACGTATTCTGTAATCTTCTATATTACCTATAAAATTCTTATTTAAAGAAACGAGCAGGCGGACCATCAGTTGGTGCTAAAAAATCTTCGCGTGTCTTTCCCATCTTTGAAAATGGCCTGTTAAAAAGACTGCATCATGTGTAGGATGTTTGGCAAAATAGTGCCCAGCCATCCTATTTTCAAGTGAAAGGGGATATTTGCCTTTTTACCCTGTTGTGACTGTATAGATATATATTTAGAATTAGTGTAAAGATGAAAAATTCGTCGGCCAAGCAAAATAAGCCGTACTGGTATGGAAACTGGAAAATATATAAGATTGGAAATCCTTGTGAGTAGATGCTCGTGGCAGACACCCTGACAGACCTGGGATTCCAGCATCACTAGTTAAAATCAGCCCCTGTCACGCATGAGGTTTAAGACGTTGAGGTGTCTCAGCCAGACGCCATCTGTTCCAGCTGTCACAGTGCAGAAGCCAGGAAAGCAGAGAGAACTGGCAGGGAGAAGTCCAGCATTTTTTTTTTTTTTTAAGACATTCATGTGAATTTTTCTGTGAGGGGAAAGAAGACCAATTATTTTCCTTGGAGTCTGTTCATGCATTTTGGAATTAATAAGATGGCCTCACTTAATGAGACGGGTGTAAACACATTCCGCTGGAAACAGGCAATAGCAGTGGTCAGTTGTTTCTCTTAATACCGTCAAAATATTCCTGCTCTTGTTCATGCCTTGAAGAAGGTCCTTCATGTAACTGAAACACCTGGGCTGCTTCTTGGTGTTTTCCCCTGTGCTTGGGATTTTGATTCTGTAAACACCCCGGCTAGAATCCCTTTATTTTTTAACTGTGCAAAGCTGAGAAAGGCCTTTCTGGGGTATTGTCAGGATAGATATGCTAATAAACTGAGGAGGAGAATGATTTATCACTCCCTTAAAGTCCTTCTGTGTGATGTTAAAGCTGTACTTCAAGAAAGATAAAACTGTCACCGTGGTGTTGCAAGTCTGGGCTGGCTCAAGCAAACAAAGGAAATTGCGTTAAATTTGCCCATCTCTATTTTCTCATCTTCGTATAGCAGGACTCTCCAAACAGCAAGTGATCTGAACTATCAAGTATTATGCAATAGCTGAGTTTCCTTGCCATGGTCAATTTAAGAACTGTTAACTTGGTGGAGGAGACATCTTATGACCAAGGCCCCCTGTGTTGATTCCATAGAGTCAAGACCCCTTGTGTGCTTTTTTACAAGTGCTGGTAGAGGAAGAAATATTATTTTTTTGGTGGGGTGGCGGGGGAGAGTCATAGTATTGACTTCACATACTGACAGAAACTGGGAAGGGAGTTACTGAGGGAGAAAGAAGGAAGTGAAGCCATTGGATCTGGAAGGTGACCAGAGAGAGGCAGTCGAGGCCTAACTGTGGAGGTGATGCTTAGGCTTGTTCTGAGCGGGAGGAGTAGAGCTAGAGGGAGAGGCCAGATTCCTGTGGGCAGGAGGGCAGTAGAGAGGTGAATGGGGGAAGGTGCCACTTGCATCATAGCTAGAGGCTTTGGGTCCCCAAAGGAGCCAGTGGACATAGAAGAAAATGTAATTTTAAACAGAAAGGAAAAATGTAAGAAAACTACGTGTGCCTGAGTAGTATCTATGATTCACAATTAACTAAAAAATACAAAACGGCTTCTTTCTCATGTTGAAGAGGCTTTATTGACTGTCTGTGTTCTGTACAACACTATGTTAGAGGAGTGGGGGGTGGGGAACTGACCAACCTAGGAAGGAGGGGTGAGGTTTTTATCATTAAGCAGTAAAATTTCTTGCGGCGAAAATTTTTTGTCTCATTGTGCAGACACCTTGGGCTGAGGCTGGCAGGTAGTAAGATGTCATAAATGTAGGTGACTGTCGGTTTCTGACAACTCCAAAAATCAGGTGGGACTCTCTTGCTGAATTGTGTTCCTCAAGATAAGTGGATCATTAACTGGGAGTTGGGAATCTTTTTCTCATCTAACAATGTTCAGTTAATGTGCCTTGAGTTCCCATAATGTTCTTGTTACAGAGCTGGGATGTGTGCGATACAGCACCTGCCTTTAAGGCCGAGGTCTGCAGAAGTCCGCCCCTGTGCACCAGGAAGGGAGATACCTGAAACCATGGGTCTTGGACCAAGACAGCACCAGGACTGAAGCTTGTGGCAGGAAGAGTGAGGAAAAGTGGAAATTTACCACCCTGCCCTCAAGGAACTGGTGCTCAGCTGGAGAGGGGAGCCCCACCGGGAAGAAACTAAGTAGGCATAAAATGTAGGCTAAAGTGAGTTAGTGGATTGTGCGGAAGACTGGAAGCATGGTGAGAATTCAGGAAAGGGGAAGCTTTTGGCTGGCTGGGGGTAGTCAGGGAAGGTGTCTGGGAGGCGGGTGTTGAGCCCCAGCATTAGGGAGGCCACTGGGCCTCTTGCAGGACCCTTTGAATGGCAGGAAGAGGATTTCTTTCCACCCCCCGTGTTTTGGTAAGGTGAGATCTGACAGTTTGCTCTCCTGTCGCTTCTTGCCAGTTAGACACAGTGCTGGTGATGCTGCTGGTCAGTGGATTTCCAGTTGCGATGTTTCCTGTGCTGTCCTCTAGCTCTTAACCAGGAGCTCAAGTGGGTCAGGCAATGTGCCGCTGCGAAGGGCCCGGCCTGCACTGGGGAGCCGAGCCGTGGCTCGGCCGTCTCTACTGTTTTCGTTGTAGGTCGAGTCTCAAAAGGCGGTGGGGGGGGAGGTGTAAGTGTTAACAAAAAGCACCTGTTCCTCAGGAACTTGCCCCCCCACCCCTGTCAACCTACTGCCCTGTCATCTGTGCTGAAGTGACCTAAATCTCTTTAATTCTCAAGAAATAAAAAAGTCAGGTCCTATAATTTCATTTCATGATTTACGTTTTTCTAGAGAGCTTGTTCTGTGCTGATTTTAACTATGTTATTTTTTTAATGGAGGTGATTGGGTAACTTTTTATGAGGTCATTCTGCCAAGAAAGATACCAGGCCTGCTGTTCTGATACTCTGATTTCCTTTCCAGTTTAAACACTGACTCTATGGCAAAACCCAAAAGCCTGTTTATTGGAAATTTGGTTCCTTAAGTGGAGTGAAAAGCTAAATTGATTAACCAAGTAGGATAATAAAATCTTTAGGACAATGGTAGTATCAGAGTGGTAAAACCTGAGTCTCCAGGAGTCATGATAATTATAGTGAAGGTTTTCAGAGACTGGCTTTGTACTGTGGAAGGTTAATGCCCAGTAGGAGGCCTGCATACACTGGAGGTGATGAGGGAGCCATTAGGCCCCTCCTGTCAGTGTTTGTGTCCAGAACTGCAAGTTTGGGAGAGAGAAGAAACGCGCCAGATGCCCACACAGTAATTCCGTGTGGTTTGGCTGATAACGTCTGCAGTCTGGTGTGCCTCATAGCTGCCTGTCAGGCTTAGCTCCCTGGTTTGTTGCGTTAAGAGGCTTGTATAATGGGAGACTTCATTTGACATTGTAACTTCCCTGGGTGCTTTTAATGACTTAGAAAGGAAGAACAGGAAAAACTACTTGTCTTTCCCTGCTCAGTAATGCCCTGAAGTCACAGCTTTATTCTAGAAATTAAATTCTATTCTTTTTGGATTAATATAGCCTGATGTTTTGAGATGTTATTATAGGGCAAATTAAATGTTCTGATTTCGGATGGCTTTTGTGTGTGAGAAAGGGCATGGCATGGCTTTAGTATGTCTCAAGCCCTTAATGGGAGTCTAGGCCTGTTAAGTTTTAGCTTTAATTTTTTCTTAAAATTTATTTTTTATTTTTTAAGTAATCTCTGCACCCAACATGGGGCTTGAACTCACGACCCTGAGATCAAGAGTCTCATGTTCTATGATTGAGCCAGCCGGGCGTCCTTTCTTTATCTTAAATTTTAATACAGATTTTATATCGTACTCAATAATATGTCTGATTTTTTAAAAATATAAACACACTTTGTCTCCCAAATTTTTGAGTATAGTTAATTCTCCAAAAGATGCATTTTGTTTGTCCTTGGCTCCCCGAGGATCCCCGAGGGCTTCCCTGGCATCCTACCATGGGTCCCTGGAGCTGTCCATGTAGAGTGGTATTTTCATTATAATTTTGTATTTCCAGCTTGAGAAGGGGAGGATCTAAATGCCAGTCCTGCCCTCTGTCCTTGGGCAGGCTCTTGGTTCTCTCTGAATAGGTTTCCCCATCTTTAAAATGGGGTAGAAAGCACCATGCACATCACATGCTTGTTATGAGTGAAATGGACAATAAAGCATGCTACTGATGTTAATTTTTTTTTTTTTAAGAGAGGGGGAGGGAGAGAGAGAGAGAATCTTGAGCAGGCTCCACGCGCAATGCCGAGCCTGATGCAGAGCTTGATCTCACCACCCTGGATCATGAACTGAGGTGAAATCAAGAGTCAGTGGAATGAGCCACCCAGGTGCCCCTGAGGTTAATTTTCATAACAATAACTGCTAATACAGTAGCTAATCAAGATGTAGTAGAATAAGAATGTTAAGATCTTAAAATAGGAACATAATATGTCTTTGCCTATGGTAAGGACTGTGGAGACTTTCTAGTTGAATTCCCTCTTTTTATATGGGAGGCTTGGAGTGTTTGGGTTAGTAACTGTCCCAAGTCAGGTAATGGCAAAGCATGGACTGTTCACCCAGACTAGAGTTTTTTCTTTACATTCTTCACTTGTCAAGATTTGCCCCAGAGAACCTGCTTGGCCTCTGTTCCAACTTAGGAGAATTGACAGTTATTTGATCAGCACACATTTGAGAGCTTAGTCGGGAGCTATGCCAGATGTCAAAGCTAAATAGTCAAGTAAGAAGCTGTATGATGGCCATCCTCAAGGAGCTTCTGTAAGGTGATGAGCCAGAAGAGCCTGTGGGTTATGGCACAGTGTGGTAGGTGCTGTGAGCTGCTGAGGGAGCGTGGGGTGCTGTGTAATTTGGACTGGGGGGTTAGGAGGTGTTTTCCAGGAAGAACAAGCATGAGCAAGCTTGCAGAAGAGGAAAAGCGTTTGCTGGCAGAGTTGCATGTCAGAGGGCCCATGAGTCTGAAGCTGTTCCCCACGACTGTGTTTCAGGGAGAGGGCTCAGGAACTGGGAACTGGCTGCCTTTGGGGGCCGCCTCTGTGCCAGCCTAACTTTTGAAGTTAAGAATCATTCCCGTTTTACAGATGAGAATAATGAAGAGCAATAGACTCTATAGAGTTTATGTTTTCATTACTGTGCTGTGTGGTCAGTTTAAGCTGAATTATAATCCAGTTTTGGATTTTGTTCGCATTCTAGACTTTTTAGTTTTGCTTTCAGATTCTAGTGTTTTAGTTTTGCTGCTATGTAGTGCTTTTTAAAGAAATTGTGTATTTTTCCAGCATATGTTTTTTGTATGCAGCCTTTCCTTTAACATCTGCTTTGCCTATATCAACTTATTTTTCTAGCCGGTATTCCCTCCATTCCTTCTTTCTGTTTTGAGTTATTTTCTTATAGCAGCAACATTGCATTCAATATCCTTTAACAAATTCAGTTAAGACATTCCTTACCCTTGTGGTTCAGATGTTGCTTACATCTTGCTGAGTAGCAGTCCCAAACCTGACTTACTAATGTGTTTTCTTTCCCCTTTCCCTCTCTTAATTTACATTTAAACTGGTAGTCTAGTAATAATGATAGTATTTAGTCATTATATCTTTATAGAGGTTTACAAACATTAGCTTATTAGTGGTGAACAAGTCCCCGAGGCCTGGTCACTCTGTAGAGAGCGTAATGGTTGCAGCCCAGCGCAGTCAAATTTCTACCCATTCATCTGGAATGTAATTATAACTACAGATTACTTATGGGAGTATAAGTTAAAGGCAAGGAAGCCTTCTCCAGATTTAGCAAGAAAATGTTGTTGTTGACTATTTTGGAGAAGATTTTATGTGGCTCTTCTGCTAGAACTGCTGGACAGTTTTGAACACAGAACCAGGAGGGGTCAGTGATGGCTGGATTGAGGTGAGGAGGCTTGTTGCATAGGCATCGGTAGCTCCAGGAAGGGTTGTGAATGCTGGCACACAGCTGGACACCGAGGCCACAAGGTCATGTTCCTGGCGTGGTAGAGGGTAGATTCCTTAGTTCTTAACACGAGTTGGACTTTTTGGGTGCATGCCACGGCATTGGATAGCAAAGACCTCATGTTTATGGAGCCTGCTCTGCCTTCTTCAGATTGAGGAATGTTCTGGTGCATCTTGGATGGGTCTCTAGTGTTGAGATGACAAGCTTCTCAAGGACAGGGTCACTTCATCATATTTTCAGTCTAGCCTAAGATGTGCTCTGTAAAAATGAGATGAATTTATGTATGGAAGGAGTATGGGTTTGAAATCAGACCCGATTTGAATTCTGGTCCTTCCTTTAGCTAACTATGGTGGTAAGTTACCCTTTCTGAACCTCAATTTTCTCGTCGATGAAAAGGTAGTTGTGAGGAATAAAAGTGAGAATATGAGTGAATGTGAGAACCTATCATATCATAAGTGGTAATTCCTCTCCCTCTTTCCTTTCCTGAGTGATTTCCTAAAGGGAAAACATGTCTTGCTAGCAAGGTGAATGACAGGCTCTCTTGAGAGTATGGCTTGGCCCTGAAAGCTACAAAGTAAGTGTAGAAACAGCATATTATTGGACTATAAAGAAATTATTCATAATGAAGAGTAAAATGATTTTTAGAAAAGGAATTTTTGCATGTGATGATTTTTGATAAAATTTATATTTAATTTTAGTACATTATTTCTTTTATTATTTAGTAGAATAACATTCTTCAATGCATTCGAGTCTCTGTTCAAATGTCACTTCTTCCAGGAGGTCTTCCCTGAACACCCTAATTAAAATACTCCATGCTGTAACTCTAGACTCTTACCTTGCTTTTTAAATTCGTAGCAGAAAATTTTTGTTCATCATCTTAATCCATATAGTGGAGAAGTACCTGGCGTGTGGTAGGTACTCAAGTATTTGTATGGATGAATCAATATACTATAGTCTAACCACATTTTCTTTTATTGAGGCAAAATTCACATAACATGCAATTAACCATTTTAAGTGTGCAGTTCAGTAGTACTTTGCATATTCACAGTGTTGTGCAACCACCAGCTTTGTCTAGTTTCAAAACTTTTTCATCACCCCATTACATAATCTTATACCCATTAAGTAATCATTCCCCATTCTCTCTTCCTCCCAACCCCTGGTTACCTCTAATCTGCTTTCTGTCTCTATGGATTTGCCTTCTCAGGACAGTTCATATAAAAGGGATCATACAATGTGTGACCTTTTATGTCTAGCTTCTTTCACTTAGTGTAATGTTTTTGAGGTACAGCTAAATTGTAGCATGTATAAGTATTTTGTTCTTTTTTATGGCTGAATAATATTCCATTGTGTGTGTGTATACCACAAATTATCCATTCATCCAGTGATGAATGTTTGGATTGTTTTCCCCTTTTGGCTATTATGAATAACGTGTACAAGTTTCTCTGTAGACATGTGTTTTCATTTCTCTTGCGTGAAGTACCTAGGAAATGGAATTGCTGGGTCATACAATAATTCTGTGTTTAACTTATTTCCACAGGCAATGTACTAGGTTCCAGTTTCTGGTACATCTTTGCCAACATGTGTGTATGTATGTACGTAAGCTATTCTTGTGGATGTAGAGTGGTATTTTCATTATAATTTTGTATTTCCTTAATGGCCAGTGATATTGAACATCTTTTAATTGTATGTCTTTTGGAATGATGTCCCTTCAAACCCTCTGCCCATGTTTTAGTTGGGTTGTTAACCTTTTTGTTGTTGGGTTGTAAGAGTTCTTTATATATTTTAAATATTAAACCCTAATTAAGTATGTGGTTGACAAATATTTTCTTCCATTCTGTAGGTATTTTTTTCACATGCTTAATAAATGCCCTTTGATGCACAGAAGTTCTTAATTCTGATAAGGTCCAATTTATTTTTTTTCTTTTTGTTGCTTGTGCTTTTGGTATCAAATCTGAGAATCTGTTGCCAAATCTGAGGTCATGAAGATTTATCTCTATATTTTACAGTTTTAGCTCTTACATTTAGGTCTTTGATCCATTTTGAGTTAATTTTTATATATGGAGTGAGCTAGGAGTCCCACTTCATTCTTTTGTATGTGGTTATACACTTGTCCCAGTACCATGTGTTGAAGGGACTATTCTTTTTCCATTGGATGGTCTTGGCACCCTGTTGGAAATCGGTTGGCCATAGATGTTTGACTTTATTTTTTGGACTCTCATTCTGTTCTCTTGGTCTATATGTCTGTTCTTATGCCAGTGGCACACTGTTTTAATTACTGTAGCTTTATAGAAAGTTTTGAGGTAGTAAGAGAAGTATGAGTCTTTCAACTCTATTTTTCTTTTTCAATATTGCTTTGACTACTTGGGACCTCTTGCGGCTTCATATTAATTTGAGGATCAGTTTCTCTCTTTCTGCAAAAAACGGTCATTGGAATTTTGATCAAGATTGCTTTGAATCTGCTTTGAGGAGTTGCCATTGTAACAATCTAAGTCTTCGGATCCATGACTGTGGGGTGTCTTTCCACTTATTTACATCTTTAATTTCTTTTAGCAAGATTTTGTAGTGTCAATGTACAAATCTTTTACCTTCTTTGTTAAATTTATTCCTAGATATTTTGTTCTTTTGGATGTTTTTTACATGGAATTGTTTCCTTAATTTT
Source organism: Callorhinus ursinus (assembly GCF_003265705.2). Lineage (NCBI taxonomy): Eukaryota > Metazoa > Chordata > Mammalia > Carnivora > Otariidae > Callorhinus > Callorhinus ursinus. Next base: position 70,878,487 of record NW_027397070.1, read on the forward strand.
CTTTCAGATTATTCATTGCTAGTGTATGAAAACACAACTGATTTTTGTGTGGTGATCATATACCCAGACTTTGCTGATTTGGTTATTACCTCTAATAGTTTTCCTTTCTTTTTTTTTTTTTTTTTAAGATTTTATTTATTTATTTGACAGAGACACAGCAAGAGAGGGAACACAAGCAGGGGGAGAGGGAGAGGGAGAAGCAGGCTTCCCGCTGAGCAGGGAGCCCAATGTGGGGCTCGATCCCAGCACCCTGGGATCATGACCTGAGCCAAAGGCAGATGCTTAATGACTGAGCCCCCCAGGTGCCCCTCTAGTAGTTTTCTGGGTTTTTTATGGGATTTTCTATATATAAAATCATGTCATATGCAAATAGGGGTAGTTTATCTCTTTCTTTCCAATTTGGTTACCTTTTTTTTTTTTTCTTTTTCTTGCCTAATTGCTCTAGCTACCACTTCTTCAGTGTTGAATAGCAGAAGTGAAAGCAGACATCCCTATCTTGTTCCTGGTCTTAGGGGAAAGTTTTCAGTCTTTCACCATTGATTATGAAGTTAGGTGTGGGCTGTTTGTTTTGTTTTGTTTTTTAATAAATGCCCTTTATCATGTTTTTTTTTTTAAAGATTTTATTTATTTATTCATGAGAGACACACAGAGAGAGGCAGAGGGAGGAGCAGGCTCCCCAAGGAGCAGGGAGCCTGATGTGGGACTCGATCCCAGGACCCCGGGGTCATGACTTGAGCCAAAGGCAGATGCTTAACCATCTGAGCCACTCAGGCGCCCCCCTTTATCATGTTAAGGAAGTTCCCTTCAGTTCCTACTTGGCTGAGTGTTTTATCATGAAAATATGTTGAGTTTTGTCACATGCTTTCTGTGTGTCTATTGATATGATCATGTGGTTTTTTTCCCCCCTTATTCTATCAGTGTGGTGTATTTATGTTAATTGATTTTGGTATGTTGAACCACATTTGCTCTCCTGGGATAAATCTCACTTTACTGGGGTGTATCATCCTTTTAATGTCTTGTTGGATTTGATTTGATAATATTTTGTTGAGATTTTTACATCCAAGTTCATAAGGGATATGGGTTTTTATTTTTTGTGGTATCTTTGTCTGGCTTTTGTATCAGGGTACCAACTGCATTTTGATTGGACATCCTGTTTCTTCAGAATTTTGAAAACTTTCCTGTCCTCAGTAGTGTGTAGAAAATTCAAGAAGGGTTTTGAAGCAGGCAGGATGATGATGATCATGCCACATACCTCCCCGCTTCCCAACACAAGGCTGCCCTTCATGGCCTATCACTGGGAAAATCCTGGCTGACATGACCACCATAACTCTGTGTCCACCAGTGGAGAAGGGAGGAGGGGACACTATTCCTTTTGCCAGGACAGGAGAGAGATGTGCTTGTCATTTTCTGAAAAAGCTACAGATTGTCCCAGATAATGGCTGCTGAGTAACAAACTGTCCTAAGCATCAGTGACCTAAAACAGCAGTAATCTATTTTTATTTTTATTTATTTATTTATTTTTAAGATTTTATTTATTCATTTGTCAGAGAGAGAGCACAAGTAGGGGGAGCAGCAGGCAGAGGGAGAAGCAGGCTCCCCACTGATCAAGGAGCCCAATGTGGGACTCGATCCCAGGATCCCGGGATCACAACTTGAGCCAAAGGCAGATGCCTAACCGACTGAGCCACCCAGGTGTCCCGAGCAGTAATCTATTTTTAGATCTCATCGTCCTGTGAGTTGATCAGGCAGGGTTCAGCTGGGTGATTCTTCTGCTCTGTGTGGCATTAACCTAGGTCACATACTGGTATTTATCTGGCATCTGGTCTGGAGTCCAACATGGCTGGATGTTTGGAAGGCCTGGCTTTGTGGTTCTTCCCTTTCCATGTACTGTCAGGGCCTCTGTAGATGGCCTCTCTGCCAGGGTGGGTGGACTTCTTACCTGGCAGCCTAGGACTCCTACAGTGAGTATTCTGGGAGAGGAAGCAGAGACTGACTCATTGGTGCAGCATTATTCCTGCTATGTTCTATTGGTCGAAGAACCCGCAAGGTACTCCCAGTTTTAGGGAGAGAGGGGACACATTGCCTAGCTCTTATTGAAAGGAGTGTCAAGGAATTTGTGGCCCTCTTTAACCCACTGTATGTGTGGTGGTCCGGTTCTAGTGCTATCAGCAGTGTGTATTGTATACGCTTTGTAAGACAGGCTTTTGTGGGCTAAAATGGAAACCCCAACTGTTGTGTGTTACCTGTTTTCTGTGAGAAAATGCATTCTGTGTTCTCAACCAAGAATTCATGAATAAAATTTTGGAATACACCCATTCATAAAATGGTAATAAAATGTATGTTTTTTCTACTTAATCAGCAGGCATCCTTGATCATCTGTTTGTCAGGAGTTTTTCAGGTACAACTTTGGGTCTGTAGATTTTCCCTTCCTGTTAGTTCATTTATTTTTTATTTAGTTCTTTTTTAATTTTGAATAGGCTTCATGCCCAGCGTGGAGCCCAAGGTGGAGCTTGATCTCATGACCCTGAGATCAAGATGAGCTGAGATCAAGAGTCTGACACTTAGGGCGCCTGGGTGGCTCAGTTGGTTAAGCGACTGCCTTCGGCTCAGGTCATGATCCTGGAGTCCCGGGATCGAGTCCCACATCGGGCTCCCTGCTCAGCAGGAAGTCTGCTTCTCCCTCTGACCCTTTCCCCTCTCATGCTCTCTATCTCATTCTCTCTCTCAAATAAATAAATAAAATCTTTAAAAAAAAAAAAAAAAAGAGTCTGACACTTAACTAACTGAGCCACCCAGGTGCCCCTCCTGTTAGTTCATTTTAAAAATTATTTGAAAATTCACTTTCATTTTGAAGAGTATTGTGGAATTGAAGTTTATATTTCCTTCTGTTCTTAAAAAAAGCTTCATCGAGAAAAAATTAGTAAGCCTACATATCCTAAATTTCCTGTGTTCACCCTATCATTCTAGTAAATCCTCTAGGGACTTATTAGAATTAAGTTATGGCTGTTTATGTAGAAAAGTGTGGGATAATTTGACAGCTTGTGAAGAGGTGTGTACACATTAGTTGTAACATGGAAGTCACATTTTCTGTAAACCCTGCTTTCTCAGCCTTTCTCAGCTGATTGTTGCAACACTATTTGAGCAAGCAAATGTGATGAGGTCATAGAGGAGTGAGAGAGTAGATTTAAATAACGAAAGAAGAAATCTGCATCTGTATGGGGACTGCTGAGGGTGGAGAGGGGAAGGGCTGTGTCTGTGCTCCCTGTGGGCCCTTTGCTTGCAGCTGCACAGAGAGCCCCGCCAGATAGAGCACTGCCTTTACAGCATCACTGGCTAGGAGGCCAGCCGTGTGAGCTGCCCGGTCCTGTTTCCCAAGCATACTGTGCCTTTGTTCCCAAATACCCGTCACTCCTGGGCATCTAACCACCTGTTCAAAGTAGGCATGAATGAAGAGAAACAACCTCTTTAATTGGGTGATACACCAGAGTGCCTGACTCGTGCATGAAATTTCAGGGAGTCCTGGGAGTTGCCGAATCCTCTTCTGTCATGCCTGAGGTCAAGAGTCTGTGGTCTAGACGGTCTGAGGACTTTTACAGCAGTGACGTTTCATGCACACACATGCCCATTTCTCATTCTGCCCTTTTATGAATTCCAAAAGTGTGCTGACCTGTGGCATATCATCGGGAGAAAATTGCTCTCTGCATGTCTTTGGGGATGCTTCTTTTGATACCACTTGCCTTTTTCACTCACCATCACCTTCAAGATTCTCTACACCATAATGTGGTGACTGTGGCCTGGAGGTGACCAGCATCGGGGCTGAGGAAGGGTAATGAAACTGGAGGACTGGGGAGGGTGGTAAACCAGACAGGGAGGATGGGGCCAGGAGGGCAGCAGCACTTCACACAGTTGATGGTGTTGCCTGTCTGCTCTCTGCTCTGGTTCATATAAACAAGGTGTTTACTTGTGTTAAGATAAATTAAGATAGTTACCCTTGCTTTTCATTTTGTCTTAGGGTTCTTGGGAACTGCATCAGATTTTAGTCACTTTTGCTTGGAGTGGAATATATAAGGTATAGTTTAACCTGAACCAGTTGTCTGTGAGGCATCTTCATTGAGGTCCCAGTTCTGCATAAGAAAAAAGGCTCTTAAAGCTTTGACATTGTGGTTTTTTTTTTTTTTAAGATTTTATTTACTTATTTGAGAGAGAGAAAGTGAGCACAGAGGGAGAGTAAGAGGGAGAAGCTGGCTCCCCACTGAGCAGAGAGCCTGACACAGGGCTCCATCCCAGAGCCCTTGGGATCATGACCTGAGTCGAAGACAGATGCTTAACCAACTGAGCCACCCAGGCGCCCCAAGCTTTGACATTCTATTCTAAGTGTAACACTACAAATGTAAAAGTTTCTAAAATATATAGAATGGTGGAAAGCATGGAAGAGTATTCGCTGGTGCTGGAGAGGTTGAGTAAAGGAGCTGGTGGCCTCCCTGCGGTGGAGGGACAAGATTTAAGTAGGAGTCAGGGCCCCACAACCTAGGCCCCACCAGTCTTTGTGACGCTGGGCAAGTTGTTTAACCTTTAAAGCCCCTGTCTGCTTTCATGGTAGATGGCTCAAGGGCCAAGATTGAGGTGCCAGCCAGGTCAGTTTCCGGTTGAGGGCTGTCTTCCTGGCTTGCAGATGGCCCCCTTTTAACTGTATCCTCACATGGTGGGGAGTGAGACAGGAAGCAAGCTTTCTTCTGTCGGCCCTGAATTACCTGCCAAAGGCCCATCTCCAGATACATCACAGTAGGAGTTACAGTGCCACTAGATTAATTTTGAGGGGCCATAATTCAGACCATATGTAGTATTCTGCCCTCGAGCCCCCAAATTCATGTCCTTCTCACATACAGAATACATTCATTCCATCCCAGCAGCCCCAAAATCTTAATACAACCTATAAAGTCCAAAGTCTCATCTAAATATCATCTAAATCAGATGTGGGTGAGCCTCGAGGTATGAATTCATCTTGAGGCAGAATTCTTCAACTGTGAACCTATGAAACGAGGTAAGTTAGGAGCTTCGAAAATGTAATGGTGGGGCAGGTATAGGATAGCCGTTCCCATTCTGAAAGGGAGAAATAGGAAAGAAGGAGAAACAGGAAAGAAGACAGGTCCCAACTTAGCCAGGCAAGTTCCATTAGATCTTAAGGCTTGAGAAGAACCTCTTTGGTTTGATTCCCTGCTTTGTCGACCCTTTGGGGTGGAGGTCCTGCCTCTTCTGGGTGGGGGGTTGTGGCCTCAAGTCTCTAGGCAGCTGCCATCTGGCCTGTTGAAATTTGGTGATGGCCACCCACCTTGGAAACTGAGGAGGCAGCCCTGAGGATCTCTGCATGGCCTAAAAAGCGGGGGGTGGTGCAGGTTACAGGATGAGTAAGTTAGCAAGCTAACACACAGGTCAGAATAGGACTCTTCGGTTTCTATGAGGAATTTTCCCAAACAAGCCCCTCCAGAGAACTGACATTGGGGATTTGCTGGGCTGGAGTGCATATGGGTCGTACCAGAAATGACCCGAGACTGGGCATGGAAGATGTTGGCTAATTCAGAATTTGGGAAGCAAAATTTGAGTTCAGGTGGCATTAAGGGGCAGATTTGCATTGTGGAAGGCCTATTTTGTCTTCTTTGGATGAGTGTGTCCAGTGGAAGCTGGCAGTCATCTGTGGGGTGTGCAGGCTGCTTGACCACTAATGTCCCTTTCAGTCTTAGGATTCAGTGAGCATAATTTAAAATCCACAACTTGATTTGTGTGTGCAGTTTCTACTCCATTCATGAATTGATACCATAGTGTACGTACAGCATAAGAGTTAGAACTTCTTTTTGCATAGTCTTCTACTAAATATTTGTTTCTGTCAGCTGGTAGGCAGCAGTACCTCCTAGTTTTGCACTTATGTGTGGTTGTCCTGTAGGACTTTGCCTTTAGTGTGGTATGTCTAGGATTTCAGTGGTTTCAAGGGAGGAGAAAATGCTTATGACCCGCAGAGCCTGGGATAGCTGGGGTATTTTGTCCCTGAGGAATTTAGTAACAGTTCCTGGTCAGGACTGGAAGCCTCCCAGACACCTTTGATGGAATACAGAGACTCTAGTGGAAGTCCTGACCGGGCTTGCAGGCTGCCTTCTCAAGAGTCTTACTTTATCAGTGATTTCTTTTCTCCTAATGGTTTCATGTCAGTGATTTCTTTTCTTTTCTTTTCTTTTTTTTTTTTTAAAGATTGTATTTATTTATTTGACACGGAGAGAGAGAGAGCACAAGCAGGGGGAGCGGCAGGCAGAGGGAGAAGCAGGCTCCCCGCTGAGCAAGGAGCCTGATGCGGGGCTCGATTCCCGGACCCCGGGATCATGACCTGAGCCGAAGGCAGATGCCTAACCAACTGAGCCACCCAGGTGCCCCTCATGTCAGTGATTCTGAATCCTGTCTGCACATTAGAATTATTAGAACCACAAAAGCTGGGGGGCCCACTTCAGATGATTTCAATCAGTTAAGACCACAGAAATCAGATTTAATGGCTATCTTTGAAGAGTCCTGAGGGGATGCTGACACTGAGCCAGGCCTGAGAGCCTGTGGTTTAGTGGAAGGAGCACACTTTTTCCTCCCACAGGGGATGACCCCATCAGCAGCACCTTTCCAGGTGCCTCGGACCTGCTGGTTCCCAGTCTGAGTTTTAAGGGTTTCCTGATGGGCATGCTCACGGGTATGAAGCCCCCTTACAGGCTTTGGGGAAGAGAAGCAGGGCCAAAACCTGCCTCTTCTCCTCAGCTTGCGTCAACTTAAGCAAGTTACTTGACCTTCCTGAGCCTCAGGTCCCTGCAGTAAAATGAGGACAGTAAAGCAGGCACCCAGTTCCCCAGCTACAATTGTGAAGCCCCAGAGCCTCTGAGATGGAATGATACTGTCATATATTTGGTGCCAAAACCTGAGCTGAAGTGATATGATGTTGTATGTAATCTCTGTTCCACTTAGTATGAATATTCCTGTATTTTACTGCAGACTGTTAATTAATGTGTTTTCTTGTGGGCACTGTCCCAGACTTCCCTGGTGCCGTTATATTAAGATATACACACACAGTATTTCCTTTCTAAAACCCCAAAAATTCTAAACTCTGAAACACATCTGGCTTTGGTTTGGGTAAGAGACTGTGGAGCTGAGGAGATTCAGCCGATAGGTGGCTGTAGGGAGTGAGTATATATCAAATTTACATGTCAGTATATATGTAAAACTCCTGGCAGTTAACAGGCATCCAACAAATGCGGCTATTAATGCTCCTTTAATTCCTCCACTTGTGTGTTTATACTTTCCCCATCTGGTTTCTTTGATTTCCCAGTACCTTTATATTTGGCATACCAGACTTTATTCAGATAATTCAGTATTTTCCATAAATTGTAAGTAAATTGAATCTGCAGCTGGGTATCCATCATCCACTCTTTGCATGTATCTGGGCTGGATGTCATGGCAATGTGTATATGACGTGGTCCCTGCTGACCAAGAGCTTAGAAATTAGTCCTAGAAAGAGAAAATGTGGATGGTTTTTTAAAAAGAATCTATTGAGTAACTTTTCAGGCCAAGAGGCCTGGCCTCCTGGCAAGCTCTCATAGAAGAGGTGGAATTCTTGTGAACTTGAAGGACCCTTATGCTTTAGAATGATGGCTCTTAGAATGTTAGTTCTCAGCCTTTCACCCTGTGGTGCAGCCTCGGGGTGGGGTGGGGGAGTGCTAGGGGCAATGGGGTGTGGTGGCTGAGGGTGTGGACCTCTCACTGCATTGTGGCTCCGGGCAGTCTCTGACCTCTCTCAGCCTCTCTTCTGGCATTTGTGTGTGTGATGACCACTATATGTATCACAGAAACATGCACAGAAGGAACTCTTGATTTGGAGGAGGTGACCCTATGAAGTTGGCTAAAAATTCAGAGACATTTTTACTTGTGTACCTTTATAAATAGCTTCTTCCCCGTCCCCCTTTACTTATTTTTCTCTGTGGAGACTTAGAATCTTGGGTTCTCTGATACTCTTTGGTGCACAGTAGTGGACAATTATCAGCAGTCCCGAACTTCCTACTGGGAGGCCCCCTAGTGACAGAAGAGTGGACATGTGACAAGTACCCCTTCGCAGGGCGGAGGGCACAGCATTCTGAAGCAGCCTGTTCTTAACACAGGGTTTTTGTGGTCTATTTTATCTGAAATTAGTATGAATTTTACATTTTGTTATATGTGTTTAATGTTACAAACCTCTAAAAATCTTTCTGTGTATCAAAACTGACCTTCGGGCCGAGATAATGTGCCCCTGCAAGCCGCTGCACTCTGAGAAGCACAAGAAGAGATTTTGACCTTCTGTGGGCAGAGCAGAATCTGTATCGAGACTGACACATCTTGAATCCCTTAATTACTTGACCTCAGGGCTTTTTTTTGACCCGTAAGGGTGTATTTGCACCACATGTACATTTGGTGCATTTTGGTTTAGATAATTTAGGTAATTGGCAACTAGTTTTGATCTTATTATCAAAAATTTTTATCTGGATTTCATCATCATCGGTCCCATCGATGGAAGCTGAGATTCACTGGATGCTTGCTCTGGGTGCGAATGCTCTGGGACAGGGAGGGAAAAGTCACGACCTCAGAAACTCTGTGGTAAACTGATGTGGGAATCTGCTACTACAAATGTCTTAAGTGATTTCAAGCGTGCAAGACTTACTAACTTGTTTGTAGAAGAGCAGTGTGCATAAAAACAATGGTAGGTAGAAGAGAATGCCCAAGTAATTGACTGTTAACTAACTGGCTCTTAGTCCCGGAATTCTGTGGAGCTGGAAGCCAGCGCCTTTGAACAGGGATTCGGCCCTCACAGCAGACCGGCCCGCCTCGGGGACGTTTCAGGGCCTGCAGCCGTAACTGCACTGCCCGAGGTTTCTGTTGACCTCCCCCAGGGCTGATGAGCAGGGAGGGCTGAGGAGGTGGTACAAGGGAGCTGCCTGCATTCAGCCACCTCCGTGATTATTCCCAGTCTTACACATGTAAGAACAACTCTACAAGGCTGTGTTTTCCTGTGTGTCTGAAAGGGCTTTGGTCACTACAGGCATTTTACTTGCAGGATCTTCGTCCTGTAGAGGTGGAGAGGCTTGGTAGTGAGTTCCCTCACCCGGAGTGTGAGGCAGCCCTTCCAACGATTCTCACATTTAGACTTAGACTGTCTCCAAAGGAAATGTTAGCATTTCTTGATGTTATGGTTCAAAACCCTACCAGGATGGTGTGTGTGTGTGTGCGCGCGCGCGCAAGTACCTGTTTTGCTTTCGGTTTCACTAGAGGATATAATTTGGACCAGTTGTTTTTAAGTGAGCATTTCAAACTTAGAATTTTGATCCCTGTCTCCTTGGTTGTGTTAATAATAGGAAAAGACCACTTGGTCTCTAGATAATTGTTCGGGGGGGGGCAATTTTGTTCTCCCAAGGGACATTTGGCAATGTCTAGAAACTTGCTTGGGGAGGGGGGGGGAGAGGGGGTAATGCTGCTGGTATCTAGTGAATACAGGCCCGGGAGGCTGTAAATGTCCTGCAATGCTCAGGACATCCCCCCATGACAAAGAATTATCTGGCCCAATATGGCAATAGTGCTGAGGTTGAGAAACCTGGTGTAGATGGTCAAAGATGTTCTTGATTTCCAGATGTATGAATATTAAGATTTAATATTTTTGCAAGGAGAGGTGCTTTCTACAAAAATTCAATCTTTAGTCATTACATGAGATCTTAAGGAGTCAAATCTTTTTAACATAGTGAGGTTCTACTAGGAGTATGTATTAAAGTCAGCAGAGGGAACTGGGAGGTCAGAGTGCCTTCAACAGAAGCCCAGATGTCCATCAGTCCGTTTGGATAAACTCCCTGAGATACCATAATTTACACTGAAACTTTGGTTAGCAGGATGGGAATTTTTGAGAAGGTACCATTAGAAAAATAAAAGAATTTTCCAGCTGTGGTTCCCAAGTTCCCCAGACTTGTTTTTAACCCATAACTCTCTTTAAGCTCTAGCCCCATGTATTTATTTAAAAGCAATCGAAGGGGGCGCTTGGGTGGCTCAGTTGGTTAAGCGTCTGCCTTCGGCTCAGGTCATGATCCCAGGGTCCTGGGATCGAGCCCCGCATCGGGCTCCCTGCTCCGCGGGAAGCCTGCTTCTCCCTCTCCCACTCCCCTGCTTGTGTTCCCTCTCTCGCTGTGTCTCTCTGTCAAATAAATAAAATCTTTAAATAAATAAACAAAAGCAATTGATGGAGTCCTCAACGTGTGCCAGATACCATGCTAAGTGCCAGGGACACAGCAAGAAACAGTGTAGGCAGTGTCCCATTATCATGAGGCCTGGGTGGTACAGCAGGGCTTGAGGACAGAGAGGGAAGTCCAGATGCTAGTTCCAGAATAGAGCAGGGTTGGTGGGAAGGGGGTGAGTTAAGAGTGAGCCACTTGAAGTAGCTGGTCTTGGAGGGGCTTGCCGATGAGAGCCTTGCAGGAGAGGGCGTTTTGAGCCCCGAGTAGGAGCGGTCGGACACAACTGAGGTACTTGTTTTCCCTTAGATGTCACCTAACCTATCCCCCGTGAACTCTGAACTCTTGATCCTTGCTACCCATATCCAGCTGCTTAAATGAGAGCGCTGGGGAGCGTTCCTCGGCCCCTCTCCTTGTTTCCCTTTCTATCTTGGCGCTCAGGCCTGTGTCCTGCTTTTTCCCCACCTCCCTGGTTCCCAGTCAGGTCCAGCCCTCTTGCCCGTGCCGGTGGGCCCTGACTGGTCTCTCCACTTGTCCCAGGTTACTCCAGGCCCTTACCCACATAGCTTCCACCAAGGCCTTTTAGGTTGCCTCCTACCCCTCACTGTAGTGGCTTCCCACTGCACTCAGAAAATACAGCACTAGGCCCTGTACAGCCCCTCTGAGCTCCACATGACCTGCCCTCCTGTGGGCTTCTTCCCAAAAAGAATCTGCCTGCCCAGAGGTTGTGTCCATTCTCCTCTGGACTAGGGCCTGTCCTGCCTCTGTGTTCATCCCTCTTCCTCTGGGGTGGGGGGGAGCTGGAGCCTATCTTCCTGCCCCTCCACTCTGGATTCCCGTTGCTCTGTTTCCTGCAGGCGGCCTCAGATGTCCATGCAGTTCTGAGTCCTTTTATGTTGGCCATCGTTAGTTGAGAAATCACTCACCTGGCTACATTTCACGTGGAGGAGGAGTGGGTGATTCACAGGGACCCACCCTCCTTCCCGCAGAGTTGGGGTTTTTGCATAGGGGATTTTTCTGTCAGTTATTTTTTCCTCACCTTTTGGAGTATTAAAATAGCGGCGGCAGTAGGGCGTGTGTGTGTGGGGGGGGGCAGTGACCACACCTCCTGGGAGTTCTCTGATCCCTATGGCTGGCTTATATTCCACCCTGTTTTCACAGAGGACAGAAAGATAGCTATGTACTGATTTTGTCAGTAAGCTTTTTAAAGTAAAGCATGGTGAGTTAGTAGTAGTAGGTCTTTCTTACTACAAAACAGGAAATGGACAACCAGTGCCCCAGTCTGGCACAATTACTCCAGCATGCATACTGGTGTGCCAAGAAGTTAGGGTAGTACACCTCTCTGCCCTGCTGGTCCTTAAGACAGGCCTGAGATACAGTTTTGTTAGATACAGAAGAACACATACTCCAGGTATTTATCATTGAATAATAGTGCATTTATTTGGCTCAGTTTTTTGGATGAGCAGGATGTAGGAAGTGGGCACAAAGAATCTGTTTGGCCCTGTTCCTTATTTGCCACAGGCTGATGCTGGAGAATTCTTAAGTTTCCACATAGAAAATGAATATGAAAGAAGGCCCATAGCAGTCAGGAGTTAGAGGGGTTCCCGGGTGGCCTCTGAGGGAAGGAAATGCCTACGAAGTTATTAAGATGATTGGTGACAGAGAAACTTCTGAATTTGTCTAGCAGGTGGATCCCAGACATAGAGCTATTTTACAAGAAGTAATAAGCTGGAAATTCTGAAAATACATTTTCCTAAAGAGGGAAAATACATCCTCTTAACAACTGATTGAGGTTTCTAGAAAAATTTGAGTCCTAGTCTCAATTTTGATTGTTTTGAGCTTGCTGATAAGATTGGGTTTTTTAAAGCTTACATATCTCCTGGAAACTGAATCTATACCGTGTGAGGATTATTTTTAGGTTCTATAATAAAATCTTTCACATCGTAGAATTTTAAAGACCTGTGTGGACAGGAACAGGTGTTTGAAGGGAAACCTCAGTTTGGCTTGAAAAGTTCATCTAATCGAAAATAAACCAAGGAGATTCACCCATCTAACTCCAGACAGTCTTCATGTGTTCAGGAAGCTCATCAGAAATCTGCTTTACCAAAACCAAATTCTTAGCTACTTGTGGTAGAAAATGCTTAAGTAAGCAATTTAAAATTTAACACACTGTACTTAAAGGCAACCAGTTTAAAAGATTCATGGACAAAGCACTTTACGTGTATTAGTATTATATATAGGTGACATAGGGATAGAATAGCTTTTTCTTGCCTGCAGAGAACATGCAGTCTGAGGAGGGGCAGGCACGTGACAGTATGAGTGGTCAGATAAGGCGGAAGAGACAAAGTATGATAGAGTAATCGTATTAGTAATCGCGGTAGAAGTAGAGGCAGAAGCATCGGAGAATGGGGCATCAGATCACAACGTGGGAGTATTGGTTTTTAAAGCAGAGGTTGACAAACTACAGGTCTAAGAATGTTTTTTATGTTTTTAAAGGGTTGTAAAAATAAGCAAAGAAGAAAATGTAACGGAGACCATCTGGCCCTTTGTAGAAGAAGGGTGGCTGACTCTTGGCTTAAGGGATCAGGAAGTGCTTTACAAAAACTAAAATTTGAGCTGGTATTTTATAGGATGAAAATAAGATTTTGATTTTCAGGGCAGCAAGGTTGAGGGTAGGGGTGTTGCTGTGGGAGGTCCAAAGTGAGAAAAGACATGAGGCGGGGCAAAAGTACTACAATGGGGTCGGGAGGGCTGAGAGTGGGCTGAGTGAGGACTGGGGGAGGGGAGGAAACAATCACAGCTCCTCTTTAAAAAAAAAAAAATTATCTGAGAGCACAAGCAGGGGGAGTGGCAGAGGGACAGGGAGAAGCAGGCCCCTCATTGAGCAGGGACCCCGATGTGCAGGCTCTATTCCAGGACTCGGGGTTCATGACCTGAGCTGAAGGCAGACGCTTAACCACCTGAGCCACCCAGGTGCCCCATCATAGCTCCTCTTAAGTAACAACAGTTCTCAAGTGAGACGTGAACCATCAAAAACTTCTGAGTAGGAGAATGTCAACGTCATAATTAGAGTTAATTGTGAGAAACTGAGGTAAGTATTCCATTTTTTCTGAGATATGCTCTCCTGATCTGTTCTTGAGAAGTGATTGTATCACTTAACAGGCCCCTGACTCTGTGGTGCTTGTGCACATGGGTCCAGAAAGTTTAAGGCTAAAGATTGGTTGATGTGCTTCTCATTTTATTTATGTTTTCTGAGCAGCAGCAAACATTTGTGAAGGATCCATGATCCTGTAAATTGAAGAACTTGAGAGAATCTCTAAAAAGGTAGAAAAATTCTTGCTTAAGTCAGTAATTGTATTTCAGCTGTTAAGTTTCTGCACAGAGAATTTAAAATCTGTATACTCTTTCAGAATCAGCCTACCTAGGTGTGGTTATATTCTTTGAGAGATGAAATGTAGAAATGTAGAAAAGATGCCCTGATTGCCAATGATAGAATGTCTCTGAAGACAGAACTTTACAGTAACCTGTTTCCAAAAGGGGGTCTCCCAGGAGAAAGCTGCATAACAGTATCCAGACTTTCTAAGTGTACACACCCAGGGAAAATGGGTAAAGATAAAGAAAATAGACTTTTCAATTATTCCTCCACTGTTAACATTTAGGTGAGTAGTTTTTGAGTCTTTTTTCAGTACGTATGCACTTGGATCATTTTGTGAGAATCAAGTCCTGTATGTTACACACTTTGTACCTTGTGGTGGAATAAGGTGTGGCCTGATAGTTGAGGAGGATGCTGAATACTGTGTTCCCAAGGTTCTCCCTAGAGTCTCCTCGCTCTCATACTGGTTCTCGTCTGAGCAAACGAGGGACGCTGTACTGATTCTGAGTCTCACCAACAGGAAACCATTGGTATGTGAACTATTTTTTGCAGAAGTCAGAACCCTAGTCTCAGAGTGCAAAGGTGATGAAGGCTCTCATTCAAACCTCTTGATTTGTTGGTTGGCTTCATCCAGAGTTGTTCAGATGGACTAAGATTGTGAAGAGGGTACTGCTCCAGCCAAATAGCAGTTACCTTTATGAACTGAGTCCTTCAAAAGGCCTTGTTTGCACCAGAGTCATCCCTGAGGAGTCCTGACCAGTCCTGGGAGGCCCTGCCTGGGCCTGTCCATCCAGAGCCTCCCTCCCCATCTTCCCCATGAAAGTTGCCGTGGTCTCTGGACACAGCCACTACTCTTAGTGGGGCTGTGTGATTCCCCTTTCCCTTGAATGGGAGATTGGCCCCCTTGGTATTAGCAACAAACATGTGGGTCCCTGTGGACCTCACTTCAGAGGACAGGCACCCACATGGACCAGCGCTTGCTAACATTTACCCTCTCATGGTGAGCTTCCCAAGAGCCATACTGCCCCCATACCAGAATTTTAGTGTCCTGGAAGGAGAGGGGTGTGTGTGTGTGTGTGTGTGTGTGTGTGTGTGTGTGTGTGTGTGTGTGTGTGTGTCTTTTGTTTGTTTTAAGGAGAAAGCCAGTGTGTTCGTGGTAGAATATAGAAAATGCAAATATTTCCCATTGCCTCACCACGGTTGATATTTTGGTATATATCATTCATCTCTTTTTTGGGGCCACAATTTTATGCATTTTTACAAAAATAGGAGCATACTTAAATAAGTTTTAGTTTTTAAAAACACCCTTTAAAATACCAGAAAAACCCACCCCTTCTTATTCAAAAGGGAATGCCCATTCAGTGACAGGAAAATTGTATCAATAGGCAGAGCCAAAATTGAAAAATACACAGGAACAAGACAAGGATGCTCATTCTTGCCTCTTTTATTGAACATAGTATTGGAAGTCCAAATCAGAACAATTAGGCAAGAAAAAGAAAGAAAATATATCTAGATTGGAAAGGAAGAAGTAAAACACACTATCTGCTGATGACACGATATTATACATAGAAAACTCATCAAAAAACTATTGGGACTAATAAACAAATTCAGTAAAGTTGCAGGATACAAAATCAATACACAAATTCTGTTGTGTTTCTAGACACTAATAACAAACTCAAGAGGAATAAGATAATGATCCCATTTGCAGTTGCCTCAAAAAGAATGAAATACCTAGGAATGTTTTGTTTTTTTAAGATTTATAATTTATTTATTTTAGAGAATGTGCGTGTGCATGTGCTTGAGAGTGGTGGGGAGGGGCAGAGAGAGAGGAGAGAGAGAATCTTTTTTTTTTTTTTAAGATTTTATTTATTTATTTGACAGAGACACAGCGAGAGAGGGAACATAAGCAGGGGGAGTGGGAGAGAGAGAAGCAAGCTTCCCACTGAGCAGGGAGCCCGGTGCAGGGCTCGATCCCAGGACCCTGGGATCATGACCTGAGCCAAAGGCAGATGCTTAATGTCTGAGCCACCCAGGCGCCCCAGAGAGAGAGAATCTTAAGCAGGTTCCACACCCAGCGCAGAGCCTAATGTGGGGCTTGATTTCAAGACCCTGAGATCCTGACCTGAGCCAAAATCAAGAGTGGGGGTGCTTAAGTGACAGAGCCACCCAGGCTCCTCAGTACTTAGGAATGTTTAACCAAGAAGGTGGAAGACCTGTACACTGAAAACTACAAGACATTGATGAAAGAATTGAAGACAACACAAACAAGTGGAAAGATATTCTGTGCTTTTGGATTGGAAGAATAAATATTGTTAAAATGTTCCTAATACCCAAAGCAATCTGCAGATTCAGTGCATTTCCTGTCAAAATTCCAATGACATTTTTCAAAGAAATAGCACAAATAATTCTAAAATTTGCATGGAATTACAAAAAAACCCTGAATAGCCAAAGCAATCTTGAGAAAGAATGAAGCTGGAGGCACTGTGGTCCTTGACTTCAAACTAAACTACCAAGCTGTAGTAACAAAACAGTACAGTATCAGCCTCAAAAAAAGACACACAGATCATTGGAACAGAAGAGAGAGCCCAGAAATAAACCCTCTCATATATGGTTGGCTAATTTACCACAAAGGAGCCAAGAATATACTATGAGCTTAGGACAGTCTTCTCAGTAAATGTTGCCAGGAAAACGACCGCTATCTCACACCATACACAAAACTCAAAATGGATTAAAGACTTGAACATAAGACCCGAAACCATAAAACTAGAAGAAAACACAGGCAGTAGTAAACTCCTTGACATCCGTCTTGGTGATGAGTTTTTAATCTGACACCAAAATCAAAAGCAGCAAAAGTGAGTAAGTGGGTCTACATCACATTAAAAATACATCACATTAAAAAGCTTCTGCACAGGGGCACCAGGGTGGCTTAGTAGGTTGAGCATCTGCCTTCAGCTCAAGTCGTGATCCCAGGGTCCTGGGATCGAGCCCCCACATTGGGCTCCCTGCTTGGCGGGGAACCTCTTCTTCCTCTGCCCCACCCCCTGCTTGTGCTCGCTTTCCCTCTCTCCCTCAAATAAAGAAATAAAATCTTTAAAAAAAAAAAAAAAGCTTCTGCACAGCAAAGGAGAAACCATCAACAAAATGGAAAGGCAACCTACTGAATGGGAGAAATATTTGCAAGTCATGTATCTGATAAGGAACTAATACCCAAAATATATAAATAACTCATACAACTCAGTAGCAAATAAAAAATGCCCAATCAGACTTAAAAATGAGCAGAGGATCTGAATAGATATTTTTTTTCTAAAGAAGACATATAGATGGCCAACAGGTACATGAAAAGGTGTTTGATCTCATTAATCGTCAGGGAAATGCAAATTAAAACCGCAATGAGATACAACCTCACACTTGATAGACTGGTTATTATCAAAAAGACAAGAAATCTTAAGTGTTGACAAGGATGTGGAGGAAAGAACCCTTATCCACTGTCAGTGGGAATGTATATTGTTACGGCCACTATGAAAAACAGTACAGATGCTCCTCAGTTCCACATACAGTGGAATATTTTTTGGCCATAAAAAAGAATGAAATCTTGCCATTCACAACAACATGGATGGTTCTTGAGGGCATTATGCTACGAGAAGTAAATAAGAGAAAGACAAATACTGTATGATCACTCATACGTAGAAAAAAAGTGGGGAAAAAAAAGCTTATTAGAACAGATGGGTGGAAATATAGTGCATTATTGAATGACACCTGAAAATACCTTACTGTTGTCTAGTAATTTGTGACCATCTCCTATAAAAAAATCAAAAAAGATGAAAAATATAAATAAAATCCTGTCCATTTAGATTACTGCTGTATATGCTCTCCTAAGCCATTTGGGGGCATATATTTTATAAAAGTAGATTTATTCTAAATAATACCATTTTATAATTTGCTTTTTAAAGTAATAGCTTTATTGAGATGTAATTCAGATATAATGCTATTTTAAAGCATACAGTCCAGTCAGTTTTGGTATATTAAAGAATTTGCAGTGTTCACCACTCTCTAATTTTAGAACATTTTCATCATCCCAGAAGGAAACCTTGTACCCATTAGCTGTCACTTCCCATTCTTCCCCGCTCCCAACCCTAGACAGTCATTCATCTATTTTCTGTTTCTACTGGTTTGCCATTTCTTGAAATTTATACAAATCGAATCATAAAGTATGTAGTTTTTTGCAGGTGATTTCATTCACACAGCATAATGTTTTCAAGGTTCATTCATGCTGTAGCATGTATCAGTAATTTCTTTTTATAGGGAAATAATATTCCATTGAATAGATAGACTACATTTTGTTTATACATTTATCAGGTGATGGACATTGGGTTGTTTCCTCTTTTGGGATATTATGAATAATGCTGTTGTGAAAAGTTCTGTACAAGTTTTTGTGAGAACCTGTTTTTTTAAATCTGTTGTATATATAAGTGGTCATATGGTAACTCTATGTTTAATATTTTGAGGTACTGCCAGACTATCAAAGCAGCTGGGACAATTTTGCATTCCCGTCGGCAATGTGTGAGAGTTCCAGTTTCTTCACGTCTTCACCAACACTTGTTATTGTCCATCATTTTTATTCCAGCCATCCTAGTGGGTGTGGAGTGGTTTCTCATTGTGGTTTTGATTTGTATTTCCTTAATGACTAATGATGTTAAGCATCCTTTTATGTACTTACTGACCATTTAGGTATCTTCCTTGGAAAAATGTCAGCTCATATCCTTTGCCCATTTTTAAAATTGGGTTGTCTTTTTATTGAGTTATAAGAGTTCTTTACATACATACAATTTTTTTTATTAGTATATAACGTAAATATTTTCTCACATTCTTTGGGTTATCTTTTCACATTCCTGATGGTCACCTTTGATGCAAAAAATTTTTTAACTTTGGTGAAGTCCATGTTGTCTATTTTTTCTTTGGTTGCTTTTGCTTTTGGTGTCATATCTAAGAAACCACTGCCTAATCGAAGGTCATGAAGATATGCACCTGCTTACTTCTAAGAATTTTATAGTTTTAGCTCTTACCTTTAGCCTGTGATTCATTTTGAGTTAATCTTTGTGTATGGTGTGGGATTTTGGTCTAGTTTCACTCTTTTGCATGTGGATACCCTGTTGTCCATTAACTAAAAAGACTGGTCTTCTCCCCTATTGAATGGTCTTGGTACCCTTGTCAAAAATTAATTGACCACAAGTGGAGGGGCTTATTTCTGGACTTTTATTCTGTTGATCTCTGTGTCTATCCTTATTATGCCAATACTGTCTTGATTACTTAGCTTGGTAGTAAGTTTTGAAATTGGGAATTGTGAATCCTCCAAATTTGTTCTTTTGCAGGATTGTTTTGTCTATTCTGAGTCCCTTGCATTCCCTTGTGCGTTGGATCAGTTTGTCAATTTCTGCAAATTACAGCTTTCTTTTATTATGTCATGAACATTTTCTTTTTCTTAGTCTGTCATTGTGCTGTTCAGTTCAGTAGCCATGAGCTACATGTGCCTAGTGAGCATGTGAATTGTGGCCAGTCCAGATTGATATGTGCAGTAAGTATAAACTGTCACCTGGTTTTGAAGAGTTTGTATGGAAAAAAAGAACACAAACTATCTCATGAGCAATTTTTTATGTTGATTACATATTAAAATGATAAAATTTTATATTAAGTCATACACATTGCATAAGTTTACCTATTTACATTTTTCACATGGCTAGTAGAAGATTTCAAATTATGTGATTCTCATATGTGTGTTAGAAGTATTTTTTAATAGCGTGGCATGAAGTTTCTTGATTCACTTCTCTGTGGTTGGACAGAGATTGTTGCCAGTGTTCTCTATTTTATGTGGTGCTCTAATGAGTGACCTAGTAGCCAGGTCTTTGTAGCACTTCTGTGATGCTGCCAAGACCAGGTTCTGGAGGACTTGGGAAATGTGTTTGCTGCTTCTGAGTCTAGGGCATGCAAACTATCCTGTTATAGAGTTGAGTTGAGAATTAATGTTTCCATATTTAAAAAATAATATTGTTTCAAAATAAGGCTATAAACAGACTCCACAAATACTGATTGAGGCCCTCTCCCAATGTGTCAGGTTCTGTTCTAAGAGGTGGGAACACAACTTGCATGAGTCCAAATTCTAGCCCTCGTGCGGCCTATGTTGTAATAGGGGAGAGGGATAGTCCATAAACCATAACCGTATCAGTTAATACTGAAGAGCCTTGTTGGGAAGGACAAGAAGACCGGCCTATGGGCTACAGTGTGGTGGGAATACTGTCCTGATAGAATCGTCAGGGGAGGCTTTCTGAGCAAATCACATTTGAGCAGGGACTAAAAAAGAAGCAAGGAAGGGAGCCATGTGCAGATCTGGGAGAAGAATGTTTTTAGGTAGAGGAGTCGGGAAGTGCAGAGACCTTGTTACGGGAATATGCTTGGTTGGTTTTATTAGGAACAGCAAGGAGGCCAACGTAGCTAGAGCGTGCTGAGAAGTAGTTGGATTTGGAATACATTTTTTTTTTTAATTTTATTATTTGACAGAGAGAGAGCATGAGCAGGCAGAGGGGGAGGTAGAGGGAAAGGGAGAAGCAGGCTCCCTGATGAGCAGGGAGCCCGATGCAGGACTCAATCCCAGGACCCTGGGATCATGACCCAAGCTGAAGGCAGACACTTAACCGACTGAGCCACCCAAGTGCCCCTGGAATGCATTTTGAAGATGGAACTGACAATCTCTGCTGATGGATTGGGTGTGGGGCATGTGAGGAAGGGGAGGCCTTCATGACCTGAGCAATGAATGGTGATGGTACTATTTACTGAGCCAGGGATTGCCAGACTGGATTAGAGAGGGAGGAGAACCCAGAGTTCAGTGTTAGACCTGTTAAGTTTGAAATGCCCTTTGGGTGCTCAAGTGGAGATGTTGAGTTGGTAACTATGATATACCAGTCTGGAAATCACA
Organism: Callorhinus ursinus; assembly: GCF_003265705.2. NCBI lineage: Eukaryota > Metazoa > Chordata > Mammalia > Carnivora > Otariidae > Callorhinus > Callorhinus ursinus. The sequence continues at coordinate 70,899,092 of NW_027397070.1, forward strand.
GGGGACGTGGAGCTAGCGATGCATATTTGGGGTTAAAAAAAGCTACTTGAACATCAAACAGGTTGAGTGAATGTTCACTATTGCATTTGGGAACATGGAGGTCTTTGGGGACTTTGGTAAGAGGTATCCGTAGGCTGTGCTGGGGTGGTGGGTGAAAATTTTCAGGGGAGAATGGGATGCGTGTATTAACAACTCCTTGAAAGAGTTTGCTTTAACATGGACAGAATGATGGGGGATGGGTGAGCTGGGGACAGATTGCCCTTTCCCTGTGCACTGGTGGGAGTGTCCTGGAGAGAGGCTGTGAGGGGAGTAGCTGACATCCTGCCCCAGAGTGGAGATGGGCCTCTCTCCTAGGATCGGGAGAGAAGGCTGAGTAGACTGGCAGCCTTTCCATTCAGCAGTGAGAGGTTGAGAAAATTTCAGGTCACCTCGGTTTCCAAAGAAACAGAGTGTGACAAGGTGGGAAGGGGTGTTGTAGGATTTGTTACGGAGTTAAATGTAAAATTCGCATAAATTTTTAATACCAAACATAAGACTTCATGTAAATTGAGTTACTTCAAAGTGCTTACCCTTGGGGTTCTCTCTCCTGTGCCTTTGGGGGTATTTTGGTGGAAAAGTTTGAGAAGCCACTTCATTATTGTATTCTATTGTTACGTTGTTAAATCTCACCCAAGTGAGTATTTAACCTTAAAGAGTTTGAGATTCACTTACCCATTTTGTTATCCTTAATAGAGCTTTTGCAGCTGCTCCAAATATCCCTCCATTTGTGCATCTTAATTGTTGCTTGGCAAGCCACTTCCTTCTGCAGCAGGAAAGGCCTGGCACAGTAGGCTGCGGGGTGTCTGTAGGTAGAATGCCCTCATTCCCACCCTTTCCACTTCATTTGGGGAGGAGGGTGTAGAAGAAGGCAGGGCCCCTGAAGTGCAACACCCTCCAAGAATATTTTAGCAGACCTTTTCCTGTTGTCTCAAAACACTTAACAAATACACTGCACATCTTTAATTCTGACAGGGTGGTTTGAGTGAGCTGAGTGTAGTGCTATTACCCAGACTTCTTTGATACTGAACAATCAGTAGTGATTAAAAGTTATTTGGCAGGGGGGGCCTGGGTGGCTCAGTCAGTTAAGCCTCTGCCGTGGGCCCAGGTCATGATCTCAGGGTCCTGGGATTGAGTCCTGCAGCAGGGAGTCTGCTTCTCCCTCTCCCACTCCCCCTGCTTGTGCTCGCTCTCTTTCTCTGTCAAAAAAATAAATAAAATCTTAAAAAAAAAAAGTTACTTGGCTTCTTTCCTGTTAGTCGCATTTGCCTACATTCTTTCCATACAATTTAGTATGATTAATACTCCCCCATTTAGGTTATTCAACCTTTCTTTTTTTTATGTATAAAGGGTGACCTTTTTATTTTAATTTTTTTTTTTTAGGGAGAGAGAGAGAAAGGGGGGAGGGGCAGGGGGAAAGGGAGAATCTTAAGCAGACTCCCCGTTGAACTCAGAGCCTCACTCAGGGCTCAATCTCAAGACCCTGAGATCACACGACCTGAGCCAAAATCAAGAGTCATGCTTAACTGACTGAGCCACCCAGGCGCCCTAGTTTTTCAACCTTCTTAGTGAGAGTGCTGTTTGAATTATCCCACAGTTAGCTCGTGGGATGGGAGCATGTGAAAAATCAGAGGTCTGGCCCCCACACATGAGATGGCTGGGGCCTAGGGGGAGTTTGATCTGTAATGGGTGGTTTATTTGCATGACTAGGCCACAGGCCCCTGGCTTCCCAGTTCTCATACCACCTTGTGGGCCCACCTGCATGGTGTGGCCCTGCTCCTTCCCTCATCCTGTCTTGAATCCGGAGAACAGAGGCATACCTGCTTTTGCCTGCAGCCATTCCTAGAGGCTGGCTTCCTCAGGTCACTAGACAGGAAGCCTTTCCTGACCACGCTCTGCATGGCCCCTCTTTGGATCCCTGCACAGGCACCTTCCTTGCCTTTATTCCTCTACCAAGTGTGACGGGAGCACTCCTTTATTACTTCTTGGTCTTCCCCTCTAGTCTATGGGCTCCATGAAGGCAAGGACCATGGTCTTGTTTTGAGCCTACTGGGTCCAGCACCTGGTGAGGGGTATGGCACACTCGTGCTCAGAAAGTATGTAGAACGAACACATGTATGAATCTAGACTTGTAATCCAGATTGCCATTAAAGGGGCTCATGTGTCACTCTTTCAGCCAGGGCTTGGCCTGTTGTCATTCGGCAGTCCTTCACAATTCTTGGCACCAAAGCTGTTGTGGAGTTTGGAATTTTTAAGATTTTAGAATGGCATTAGTGAATATACCATATATCGTGGAACATCCTAAGCAGCATCCTGTAATTAAACAGATTTTTGCAGCAAAGTACATGACTATTTGCACTAAGTGGGACAAACAGAGACTATGGATAGCCTCATGTCGCATCAGGGCCTGCTGCCCAGTGAGTTACGATCATGTTTTCAGAGCTTTTGAGGTTTCAGAATCACAGATAAGGGATGGTGGACCTGTTTTAGTGAATGTCTATTACGCATTATGCCGTGTGCTGTGAATGCAGAGGAAGAAAGCAGTTCCTGCCCTCCTGTGTAGGGTGGGCGACCGCCTTCATGTGGAGTATCGAGCACACACATACACAGAAGGCACTGCTCAGGGGGCTTGGGCGTTTCTGTCACCCCCATTTGCTTTTGAGAAGTGCCCTCTGCAGGGGCTCAGTGCTTCATGTGTGCTACACGGGGGCACGGGCAGAAGGGGTGGCCCGTGTAGGAAGGGGCTGTTCGGGGTCATTCTGGATCGGGTTCCCTTGGATCTGGCCACAGGGATTCAAGGAGTAGAGAGCGTGATGCACTTGGGGGGGGGGGGGGGGGGGGGAATGCCCTGTGTTCCTTGTCTCCTTCACTGGTGGGGGGCCGGAGCCCAGAGGCAGAGGCTGGCCGGGGGCAGGTTTGAGGTCCTCAGCGCTAGCACGGACTTCTCTGCGGCCCTAGACTTTGCTCTCTTGGCTGGATCAGGAGTTTTCAACATTAGATGGATTTAATGTATGTCTCCTGACTTTTTAAAATATGAGTATAACTTTATTTTAATGTTTATCTTAAGATGCATTTTTAATGTAAGAGAGAAATCTTCAATTTTAAAAAATCTACCTGCTTTCTGAAATGGTGCTTGAATTTTTGAAAAAAATGTTTAATTGCCAGGCTGCAGGAAAGCCAGCTCTGTGTTATTAGAAAATGAGGAGCCAATACTCAAATATTTCAAGCATTTAGAAGGATGTAGTGTGGAGTGGTTTGTTCCTGGAGCAGGTGTGGGTGGCACTTTGTATTATTTCTAGTTTTTCTGTGGTGTTTGATAAATTATGTAGAATGTATTAAATCTCATCTGAGCATGTCTGTTGAAGCTTATTCTTTCAACTTAGAGTTATTTTTGTCCAAGGTACTTGACTTAAGATTTAATGAGCCATGACACTGAATTAGAGACACGCTTTCAGTCTTTCAGCGTTTATAAGAGATACTACAGTTTTCAAAAGGACTTGTGAGAATTGTTTTTTGCAGTGTATTTTGAGATCATCAAGAGTAGAGTTTGTATTGTGAAAACTTGCTCCAAGACACATTCTGGGGTGTTCTGAGTGAGTAATGGTGACAGGACAAGGTGGCATCACCCATGCAGTTGTGGTCATTCTTTGCAAACAGTTTGTTTAATAGGGTTTAAAAGAGACTGCTTCTTGGGTTTTATAATTACCCTTTCCTGGGGACCAACTTATAATGTAAAAAATATCTGGTAGTATTATTTCTTTTTTTTTAAATTTTTTTTGAAGATTTTATTTATTTATTTGAGAGAGAGAATGAGAGATAGAGAGCACGAGAGGGAAGAGGGTCAGAGGGAGAAGCCGACTCCCTGCTGAGCAGGGAGCCCGATGCGGGACTCGATCCCGGGACTCCAGGATCATGACCTGAGCCGAAGGCAGTCGCCTAACCAACTGAGCTACCCAGGCACCCTGGTAGTATTATTTCTTAGAGCGAGTGTGTTAGTTTAAAATGTTTGCATCGGGGCACCTGAATGGTTCAGTCGTTAAGCATCTGCCTTCTGCTCAGGTCATGATCCCAGGGTCCTGGGATGGAGCCCCGCATTGGGCTCCCTGCTCAGCGGGAAGCCTGCTTCTCCCTCCCCCACTCCCCCTGCTTGTGTTCCCTCTCTCACTGTCTCTCTCTCAAATAAATAAATGAAATCTTTAAAAAAGTTAAAAAATAAAATGTTTGCATCTGTATGGCACGTATAAGCATGCCAGTTTCCAAGTGTAGCCTCTAGAGTATTATAGAAGAGTGGGGTTGTTTTTGAAAGGTCATAATAGAAAAGTTTTATATGTCTTAATTGCTTAAATTTTTTCTTTCACTGGGATTATTAAGAAAAACACAGAATGTAATGTGGGAAAATGTGAAATGGATGCAAACACTATAAGATTTTCCACAGAAGTTTTTTATTCACAATGAGGCACATGGGAAGGCTCCATTAACACTTTAGATGGTATCATAATTTTGGAAAAACCATTTCACCATAGGGGTGTTTACAAAAACTGAAGCCATCTCTGCCAGCCAGGCTTTGACATTTGCTTAGCTTATAGATAGCAAGTGATGCAGTGTCAAAACCAATTTAAAATTACGTATGTTGTCAACATGCAGATTTTCTTTATTCAGTATTTAAACTACAAATTTATCAATCTGAGTAATTTGAAATATAGTAGCATAAAAAGAATTAGATATGCCAAACCGAAAATGTGTGCATAGCTAAAGTAGTTTCTTTTCTTGATTTTGGTTAACAGCAGTATCTTCACATCTGTAATTTCTGGTAACTTAATGAGAACACACTGAACTTTGGGGGCACAATAAATTTTCCCATTATGTAAAATATTTTACACACTGGTTGACTCATTGTAAATTGTGAGTAGACATGATTCTCTTCCTGCGGAAAATAGAAACACATTATTTTAATGACAGTGTTAGCCAATGACAAAATTGTGCTGAGGTACCACGTTGCTTTCTGTTGGTTGGATTGTCAAGAACCGAGGTGAACACACAGAAATGGGAACAACCTGGTGCTCTTTTGTTAGGTTTGAGGATGTAGTAGTCTTTCTGTAAATCAGTTGGTTATTTTATACAAAGTCTTACTTTCGTTTTTGTGAATTTTATGTTGTTAATGAATGTGGTTTCTTTGGCTGTATTAAGTCTTGTAAATATTTCTCAGTCTTAAAAACCCAAGTGCTCTTACTTATTTCATAGTAGAAAGAACTAAGAAAACGAGTACTTTTTGGTGATGATGTGGGGTTGGTAGTTTCCTAGTGATGCTCCTCCCTCATGTTTAAAAGTACCACATATTTATATGTGTGTAATTTATATTTTGCATTGAAGTAAAAATCAATTTCTTCTTGAAAAATTGTTGAACTATGAGATTTGGGGGAGAAAAGTTACCCAAAATAGTTAGGAGTTGTTTTGAACAGTGAGAAGCTTATTTAAAATTATTTGGAAGGGCCACCCCCAAAATAATGCATTTTTAGGAGCATAATGAAGACTCTTGTAATAACATTTCCCTTTTGTTTGTTTCTTTGAGATGGTGAGCTGTGTCTCATTAAGGGATGTTAACTATCTGATGTTTGGCCTTTGGTACAATTATGTCAGCTTTTTAAAAATGTAACTGTATGAGATTGTCGTATAACATATGATTCACCTATTGTAAGCATCTAATTCAGTGGTTTTTAATATAGTCACAGAGTTGTGCAATCATTGCCTATTTTGGACATTTCATGTAAATGGAATCATATAACATGTATTTTGTGTCTGACTTCTTTCACTTAGCATCATGTTTTTAAGATTCACCCATGTTGTAGCATGGTTCACTAAGTTGTTCCTTTTTGTTGCTGAGTAAGTTTATTGTATGGATGTACCACTTTTTTTAAAAAAATTTATTTATTTATTTATTTATTTATTTATTTGACAGAGAGAGAGATAGTGAAAGAGAGCACAAGCAGAGGGAGAGGGAGAAGCAGACTCCCTGCTGAGCCAGGAGCCTGATGTGGGCTCCATCCCAGTACCCTGAGATCATGACCCGAGCTGAAGGCAGACGCTTCACTGACTGAGCCACCCAGGTGTCCCTGGATGTACCACTTGTTATGTACCCATTAGCTCATTGGTAGACATTTGGGCTGTTTACTCTTTTTGGCTGTTAGGAATAATGCTGCTTGGAGCATGCGAGTCCTGGTTCTTAATGTGGACCTGTGTTTTCATTTCTCTTGGGCTTATACCTAGGACTTTGCATCAGCTTTTGATGCTTCTTTGACCTGCTGTTCAGGTTTTCATTTATGTTTGTAAAGGGACTTTGCTCCCTTTGACTGGGCTTCTTAAGACCTGTGTTGGTGACCTGGTGACTCCTGTTTCAGGCTGGATCCCCCTGTTGCCGGGGAAACAGCTAGAATTACAGTATCCTTCTTTTCCTAAGACCAGATAACATCTGATGGACATCACAAGGTCTTATCAGATGAGTATCCTTTTAGATTTTGGGCAGATAGTTAAGTCTGATCTTTATCCACGCCAACTAAATCTGTCTGTATTTTATATTTTCCTTGTGTTCTCTCTGCTTCCTCTCGGGGACACCCTTTGTTCTTTGACCCCAGCAGCATGGGGAGTGACAGTGAATGATTTGTGTATTTTCCCTTCAGGCTGTATGCCACTCATTCCTTTCTTTTTCATGGTAATTCTGGTAACTGGGTTGCCTATTTTTGAAGTAATAAACACCTGAAGGTCCTAGTGATACTCTTGAGCATTTGGTGTGCAAATGAGACCTATAGGAATGTTTCCATAATTTGTATCAAATTTGTGCAAATGTACATTACCAATATTAGTTGATTGCCTGAGTTAGATTATGAATTTCATTACTGCTATTTAATAAAGGTTCATGTTCTGCCATGGTCATTCCAGTTAGTGGTGAGAACCCTTTAGGCCTCTTGTCATGTATTTAAACTGAGTTAAGCTTGGAAAATTATTGAGTGCTTTAAAGATACTGGCTATATTTTGTAACAGTTGTGCCTTACATTTTGAGAAGCTTGTACTTTGGGAATCTTTCACATGTATTAGATCAATTTAAAATTAAATCCACTCCGCAAGGTTTGTAGGATAGGTCTTATTCCTTTCCTGTAGACCAGGAATCCCAGATTCAGAGGAGCAAGCAATTGCTGAAAGCAGTCAGTGTCCTTTTCACTCTGCCCCACGCTGTGAACAGAGCGGAGGCCGGATCAGGTCGTGCCTGGGCCAGGAGGGTTATGCCGAGTCCAAAGCAACCGGACAGCTATCAGCCAAGCAACACTATTTTAACACCTAATGGTGCACTTATAAAGATTTCTCCTGTTTGTGCCTCGCTGCCTCCTCATCCATAAAGTGGAGATAAGAGGAGGCCACTCTACAGGCAGGTGGGGATCTCTGGTCTGTTAGTCACTGGACCTGGTTTCCATGCTGACCATGGAGACCATTGACTTGCTGCCCTTAGTTTTCAGATTCTGGTTGGCCTGAAAAGTGGTTTGAATGGTCCTGTAGCATGCTCCTTTCATCACCCCCTTCTTCTGACCTCAACCACTGGCCCTAGAGGCCCCCTGTGGGCCTCGCTCCACCAGCGCACAGTACCCCAAAAGTAGTTCTCATTGCTGGGGGGTGGGGCAAGGGTCTCAGCCCTGGGCCAGCGTTGGCTCCCCCCCTCTAGGCATCGTCTGTTCCAGGAGATGCAAAAGTCTTGGGGTAAGACCCCTACTGGTTCCTCCAGACCTTCCTGGGACAGCCCACTCAGGCCAGAACCCAGGATTCCTACTTGCCAGTCACGGGGTCCCTGGACTGACAAATAGATTGGTAGGGGACCAGCCCTATTACAGCACAGCAGCTGTTGGATTGGTGGGGTGCGCCTGCCACTGAGGACCCGCCTTGATCTCTGATTTGAAAGGCACAGTTCTACAGACTGTCTTCTGTGGGGGAGTGCCCAGACTGGCACCTGAATACGCCCAGAGGCATTTGATAAAAGTTCCTGTGAGGCAGTTAAATCACTAGTCAGTCTCTACAAAGCACAATGATGGCAAAAAGAAATTTCCTCATACACTGCCTCTTGCCTTCCCCTCAGATCGTCTACCTCATGCTGTGAGATTACCCAGCCAGTCAAGAATTTACACATGAGGTGCATCTGGTTTGGTTGAAAATACTCATTGATTCATATCACACCTTTTTGGGAAGAGATCAGGGTAGGAAGGGTGCAGTATTTCCATAAATCTGATCTCCCACTCCCAGGAGTAAAGGCCATGTTAGTGAACTTTTGCTGGGTGCCTAGAAAAGCAGCCTATCGGGTAGTTAGGTGTGGGCTGGGAGCCTGGGTGCTCGGTTTGAATCCTGGCTCTCCTCCGTGCCCAGGTCTCCTCAGCTGCTGGAGAGGATGCTGGTGGTGGTCTCACAGAGTGACTTGAGTCCTGCCTGTGGAGTGGTGGCAGCTGATCCTGGCGAGCCCTCTTGAGACCGCCGGCTGCCACAGTGATTCGCGGCAGCCACACAAGTGACTGCTTTGGGGCGGGGGCGGGGATCCTTCTGTGTAGTGTGCTGACTGCGGGAGATGATGGGAGCCCAGAGGAAGGGTCCTTGCCGCCAGGGAGTCGGTAAGACTACCTGGGAGAAGAGGTATGAAGGGGGGTTAGGTAAACAGAGGGAAGGTGAAGCAGAGGATCCTCATCATCGGAGGAAATAGTATGTTTGCAGGGTTACGACAGTTCATTTCTGTTACCGGAACGAGGGTGACCAGTAGGTTCCTCAGTCTATGTGTTCATTCACCCAATTTTAGCAAGCACTGTTCAGGGCCAGGCTGGGCACTCAACTTAGGGTAGAACAGAACACGTCTGAACGAGGTCACTTAGTATTTCCCATCAGGAGGCCATCACCAGAATCTCCAGAAGATGGCTCTCATTTACTGAGGGGCACTGTGGTGTGAGAGCATGGCACAGAGCCGCCCTGCAGGGTTTAGATTGTTACCTCTCCTTGGCTACCATGTGCCTGGGGCATGCTTACGCCTCAGGTAGGAGACAGTCAGCTGTCTGTCAGTCGTGGTGGGGGCTGTGCCTGCCCGGGGCTGCTAGGAGGGTTAGACGGGCTCTGGAACACGCCCTTGCTGAGGATGCGCTAGTGCGTGGTGAAGAACGTGTGTGCCATGTTGAGGATGCTTTCCACTCATCTCTCCCTTTTCCCAGCTGAGTGCACATCCTTTAGCTCCTGTTAAATACTCCTTCCTCATAGAGCTTGTTCTGGATCCCCAGACTAGCTCCAGGTCTGCCCCCCTCCATCATGCAACTCCTCATGCTTGGAGTGACTTGTTCACCAGTGGTCTTGCCCACTGGAGTGCCTGTAACCACCAGGATGGTGAGCTCTGCCTTACTCATGAGCCCTTCCACACACAGCATGTGGTTGGTTAATGCTCGCTAAATATATTGAATGAATGAATGAAAAGTAAAGGTCACTTAGTAATCATGCTACTATTTTAAGTCTTTTTCTGAATTTGGTTGTATGGTTAATGGTTTACTATTTCAAGGGCTCTGATCATGTAATGGTTTTTATTCTTCTGCGAAGGTAGCTGGCTGTTCAAGGTGATTGCTGCCCACAGAGGAACTAGAAGTTCTTACTGTACTTGCATTTTCTGGAATGAAAGTCATGGTTCATTCCCAGTAGCTTTTCAGGAGGGGCTTCAAAGCTTGTATGAAGTGGCAGATGTGCGGGATTCTCACAGAGTACTTGAGCATAAAAGATGGTGTGTCATCATGCACATTTCATTAATTTCAGCATTCTTAGCACAATAAATTGTCAAAACCATCCTCCAGTAAAAACCACAAACCAGTCAGCCTTTAGGAAACAGGTTAGAAATCTAGAAATGCCACCCCCCACTGAGGTATTTGCAACATTTTTTTAAAGATCCTTATAAAATCTTTGTGATTTAAAAGGCAGCTTCCTGTGCCAGGGGAGTCTCTCTCCAGCGCTCTTGCTTCTGAGGTTTGTAGCTTTCAGAAAGACTGCAATGCAGCGGTCACCAAAGTCTCTGTTAATATGGAAACAACTGGTGGTGAGGTCTTTTGCTCCTTTCCTACCAAGGACTGTGGCCTGCAGTATGAAGGAGGAGGTAATGAAGGCCATATTCCCCTGGACTTAGCTGTTTAGGGACAGAGCGGGAGTGATTTTTGCGAACATTGTAGCTAGCGCAGGCATGTCCTGCAGCAGCTCTGTGAAGTTACTCATGCGGTGGGCTTCCTGGGATGTGAGATTCAAGATGCCTTTGCAGCTTGTCCATGGTAATTCTGCTTTCTTCTCTGTGTTCAAATGGTGGATGATGAGAAGGTAAGGACTTTAGAAATCATGCATAATATGTATTTTAAATGTTAATTAATATCCCTGTTGAAGGTGAAGAATTATGATTGAGTCAATCTTTTCTGAACCAAAGAAATAAAACTTTGATTTCTTATTAAAGGACAGTTTGAATGTTTGAACAGTCTTCTTATTTAGTGTTGACGAATGCCATCTAAATAAATTATTAAAGATGTTCTTTAAAGAGATCTGCTTGTTCTTTGACTTACTGAACATGGTTGAGTTCCAGAGATGGTCACAGGTAGAATGGATTTGCTTCTTTAACTTAAGCAATGACAGTGTCATTAGTCTGGCATGGAACGTTTTGTTTCACAAAATCTCAACCATACGGCAGTGGATGAGGAAATCCAATTTCCTTAGTTCTTATTTGCCTTCAGATGAGCGTTTTCAGATGTGCAGAGCTCTGCTTATCCTGGGGTGAGTTGGATACTATCACCAGCTCTCCTCTTTGTTTATCTAAGAGGGAGGCTGAGAGTCAGAATTCACGTTTATTTATTTGTCTATGAATTGGTGACCCCCCAAACTGTATTAAATGCATTGTGGGTGGTAATTTATACGTCCGATGCCAAGAAATATACTGTCAGGGTTACCATGGCAACTGCGTGCATTCTGAAAAGCTTATGAATGGGCACTGAACCTTCTGGTGTTTTAAGTGAGATGTTCTAGCTGAGAGCCTGCATTCATGATTAGTGTAAATAAATTCAGCTTTCTGTGTGTATCACATCCTTTTTCTTCGTTTACCACTTGTCTGTTCAGCTCAGTTCTTCCTCTGCTAACATCTGCCATGGTCTCTTGATGGTTTTCAACTTCAGGTTGGGGAGCGAGCCTGGGTGTGCTGTGTCCCGACACCTCAGTCTGTGGGTGGTATAGAATGGGCTGGCACGTCTACGCCTCCAGAGGGCTGGAAATCCTCGACAATCCCAGAGCATAGCTGCAACCCCGTGTGCTGGTGTGGTTCTGGCAGAGCTCTCTGTCTGTCTGGAGAGCTTCTTTGCAGTAACACAGCCCAGGGCTCTGAGAGAGCCTGACTTCTAGGGAGGCCGCCCTGCCTAATTTATATTTCTAGGATACCATGAGGATTGGTTTTGGAGAGGGAGGCCCAGGTTAGAAAGACCCGGCATTCAAAATGCCAAACTTGTAAAACTAATACACGAAGGCCTGTTCTCTTCATTACCAGAGGATTGTTTGCTGTTGGTTAGAAATCTGTGTTGCATAGTTTCTTTGAAAACTAGTTCCTCTTGTGCATTTAAACCATATTGATACCTTGACTGCATGGCACTAGAATATCTGTTTGTACATATTTTGAAAAAGGCACCTGCACAGCTTGCCTTGGAGGTCCAAGGCAGCCCTGGGGATGGCGGCGGCTGCTGAGGCAGTCCCTCCCAGGAGGGGGCCCTGTCAGGCTCAGGGAGGACATTCACACTCTTGTGGAGTCCATGCTCTGTATTAAGGATCATTCAGATCATATAGCTTAGATTTTAAACCTGAAAGTAAAGTCCGCTTTTCAGACTCCCATCAGCAGGCATTTTGTGGTAGCTCACTTGCAGGCCTTTGTTAAGAATCTTCATCTCATTCAGTCCCTGTATTTTACAGATGAGGAAAGTGAGGCCCAAAGAAGCTGTGGTTAAGGTCCCACAGCAGGTCAGAACCAGATCTAGGGTTAGAAACCTGGCTCCTGGCTTTCTCTTTTCCTAAAGATCGCTTTCCTGACAGAAGAGTTTTGTTCTCAGTTTTTTGCTTTTCTTTTTATCAAAAAAAGGCCTACGTAATAACAGGAATAGAACTCTCTAATTTATAAAAGTTCCTACTTTCCCTTTCTTCTTTATTCTGTCATTTACCCAGCTTCTACTCAGTGTGCCGGAGACTTGCGGGGCACAACCTCTGCCCCCCAGGCCTCATGCTGTGATGAGAGATCATGCCCTGAGCACAAGGGCACTCAGCCTGTGTGTGGAAATGAGTCGTGGCTCTGCAGCTGCATTCTGCCTGTCTGTGGTATTCTGCAGAGAGGCTAGGTGCCCAGTGGTCTCGGGGGGGTGAACTGAATCGTTAGCTTTTAAATCAAGGTCACAATGCTGTGTTCACTAAGGCAAAACAACATAGTAATATTAGGTGCAGCTTACACATTACACCTTACTTATTACAAGTAATAAGAGGTTCAGCTTGTAAGGCTGCTTGTACTCAGGTTATAGGCAGCTAGGGCGTTCCAGGACTTGGTTCCTGTGCCCCCCCACCCCACCCCACCCCACCACTGAGCTCTGTGAGGGCAGGAGGCACATTTCTCACTGTTGGATTTCAGGCTCAGTACATAACAGGAACCCGTTAAGTGTCTGGATAACTTTGGAGCCCCTGAAAACTGGTAGGGCTGTTGCAGATTTGGGGACGGTGGGCAAAGATGACAGAAGGAATAAGGCCAGGTGCGGGTCCAGCAGCACCTGGATCCTGTTGCTTAGGAGGCACATGGTAAAGTACGGGACAGTCCAAGATGGCGAGAATACGATTGAAAATGCAGTCTTTAGAGGCTTCCGTCTGGTAAATGTATAAAGCGCTCAGGGCACGCGTGTTGTCACCCTCAGGCGAGAGAGAATTAAATGACTTCTCTCATAGAGAACCGGATCAAAGAGTCTTAGATGTAACCTTTCAGGTGGAGAAAGATTTCTGCTTTCAGATCTTAGGGGATACTGATTTTTCTTGGTATGTGAGGAATCCTGTAACCCAGATGCCCTGCCTAAGAGTCTGCCTTCATCAGGTCTCTAGAGAAAGTGTCCTACAGACAGGCTGGTGTTGCATTCCCCAGGCAGTTGAGATGCAGTAGAACCCAGGGGGAAGACCAGCACTCTCTTTGACTGCACACCACCATGTAAGTCCAGGTGCAGCAGCACACGCTAATTTATGGTAAATGAATCAGGCACTGCTATAAGAAGCCTGTGATACACAAAAAATAAATTCAACAGTATAATTTAAAATTGTTCTTTAGCTTAGAAGAATAAAAACTTATTTTAGTTGAAGAACAGTATCTTGACTTGTCAAAAAAGGACATTCAATTAAAAATGACAAATTTTCCTTTATTATGTTAATCACCATACATTACATCATTAGTTTTTGATGTAGTGTTCCATGATTCATTGTTTGTGCATAACACCCAGTGCTCCATTCAATACATGCCCTCTTTAATACCCATCACCAGGCTAACCCATCCCCCTCCCCCCTCCCCTCTAGAACCCTTAAAAATGACAAATTTTCACACTTAGAGAAGCCCTGCAAATGTTACAAAATGGCATTTCTGAGGAGTCTGGGTGGCTCAGTGGGTTAAGCGTCTGCCTTTGGCTCAGGTCATGATCACAGGGTCCTGGGATCGAGTCCCACATTGGGCTCCTTGCTCAGCAGGGAGCCTGCTTCTCCCTCTGCCTCTTCCCTTCCCCTTGCTTGTGCTCTCTCTCTCAAATAAATAAGTAAAATATTTTTAAAAAATGGCATTTCTCAGGCAGGTTCATTAATTAGGATTATTTTGCAAGGGTCTTCAGACCCTCAGGTTGGAGTAAGCACCCCTTTTATGTGCAGCTTATGCTCAGCCATAAGACATCTATGTAATCGGGTGACTTGTATTTTCTGAGTCACTCCCCTGTTGTACTGAGACTGTCTCTCTAGTAGCAGGTGGAGTTGAGACAGTCTGCAAAGACAGGGTCAGGGTGGAGCTCAGGTCTGCCGTCTACTCTGTGTTCTGGACTATTGACCATCCAAACTGTGAAATGTTAAAACCTCCATACAGAATCTTGTTCAGTCCTTCCTCATCACCCTAGCCCTGTGTCACCGAAACCCAGCCCCAGGGCTTGGAGGGCAGTGTCAGAGCCCAGGTGGATGCGCTCCTGGCCAGCATTGCCTTCTTCCTCCAACTCCAGCCTGGAGTCTTGTTGCCCAGACTTTTTCTCAGCTTAGAGCCTTAACTCCCAGCCCACAGTTCCTAGCTATCGTTTCCCTTTTTATTCTGCCTGGGATTTCGAAAATGTCTAATAGTGCTGGGTGGTTTTATCATTCATCATTATGAGTGGTATTGTTTATTACAACTTGCAGCTACAAATCTGGTAAAACAAATTCATTTCCTGAGTTCAGATTGTGCTCATCTAAAAATTCTGTTTATAACATTAATTCAGAAGAAGGCTTCTATTATGAGTTGTTGAGAAACAGCTCTGTACCCCATTTAATAAAGCTATTTTTGAAATGTACTTTAATGCCTGCAAGTAAATTGCTTAGAGGTTTAGTTCCTTGCTTGCAAAAGAAGTGTGAGAAGAAAAGTATTTTTTTTAACGCATTTTCTGAGCTCTGGCCAGAACCCGTTTCATTCATTTAGTTCATATTTATCAATCACCAATATTTATCAATATACCATGTAATTATATTTATGTTATATATATACTTATATCCTTGTGTTTGATATATATTAGTGTGTATGTGTGCATATATGTGTGTATGTGCATTAGTTAATACTAATTAATATCAAGCAGAAGTACAGCAAAAAGATTGGTACTCTCAAATTATAAGGTGATTTTTTTTTCCTGTGTAATGTCAGGAAATGTCACCTATAAAGTGAGGTATTGAATTGATAGTACTGAGCCACTTCTTACACCCTTGATTTTTCTTTTTTTTTTTTTTTTAAGATTTTATTTATTTGAGAGAGAGAGAGCACATGAGAGGGGGGAGGGTCAGAGGGAGAAGCAAACTCCCTGCAGAGCAGGGAGCCCGATGTGGGACTCGATCCGGGGACTCCAGGATCATGACCTGAGCCGAAGGCAGTCGCTTAACCAACTGAGCCACCCAGGCGCCCCAACACCTTTGATTTTTCTTACTGTATTTATCTATGTTTATATTTTTAAAATCTGAGAATTACAGAAATAGTTAATTTCTACTGATCCTTCAGATTGTGGTTTAAATGTCCTCTCCCCAGGGAGGCCTTCCCTGTACCCACTTAAATGGGTGTCTCTGGCATGCTCACCACGTGCTTCCTTGGTAGTTTTCATGTCGCACGCATGTGCACACACAGTTATGTGTGCTGTGTCCCCTTCCCCATAGACGGTCTTCAGGGCCCCTGTCTTGTCCCCTCCTGTCCGTACTGTGCTGGCCATCCTAGGTGCTGGAGTGTGTGTTGGAGGAGCACAGGACACCAGAGGCCCCTCTAAGGTGGTTGTGATGCTCTGTGTCCTTTACAGAACTGTCTTGGAAGTTTTCAACTATTTTCTTGATTCAACTAAGAAATCTTTTTTCCATTACTAATTTAATATCTTTTCAAATTATTGAATTCTTGTGTTTACCCCTCCACCAAGGAGCTGGAAACAGCCAAGAGCAGAAGACTATGTCCTGAATGGCCCTTTCTCTTTTGCTCTCCATGTTCTTTTTCTTGTAAGTGAACAAATACATTGCGAGGCTAGCCGACTTTAATGCATCCTTTGAATTCAAGTGCAGAGATTTTTGAGGAAAATGAGGTAGTTTTGAGAAACTAGTAAAACCAGCCCCAGTTCTTTTGATATTTTAATTTATAGGAAGTGCTCTTTCATTTTTCTCAGGACAGTCCCAGACTGGGGAAGGGTGCTGTCATTCAGAATTATTTATTGGGCACTTGTGAGAGTGGAAACAGGGGGACCTGGCAAGGCAAACTTTGGTCCCAACCACTGGACCATTTGGGACAGCGCCAGGGGCTGTGTGTAAGGCGTGGCGTGGCGCTGTGGGGCCACAGTGTGGCCAGGTGCTCCCTGCCCTCTGGGCACTTCTGGCTAATGAGTCATTCCTGGAGTTTTTCAGCAGCACTGATCTAACCTACAAATTTAGATTTCTTTTCATATTATTCCAGTAGAAAATTTTATTAATGTGGCCTTTTTTTTTTTTTATAAAAAGTGTTGACAGTAGAATATTTTATGTTCAAAATATTGATTAATTTTGGGGGAAACCTAAGAGATTTGATGTTGCATAACAAATCTCTCTTTAAATTCACCAAGTAAATTGCAGTGAATCGTGACTACATTAGTTATGCAAAAGCAAACATTGCAGAATAGGGTTTATTTGAAAGACTGATCAAATGAAAATTTCTAGGTGACCTGAAAGATGTCACACTTTTGTACACCCTTACATTAAAACAGTGTGATCAGTTGGATGTCATGTAGGAAACTTCGTACTGGTGGGTCCAGCAATTTTAGCAAATGGAATCACATTGATTAGGAAGTCGATTTATTTTAGAGAATTTTTGTAGCATGAAAATACTAGATTCAGGGGCGCCTGGGTGGCTCAGTCGTTAAGCATCTGCCTTCGGCTCAGGTCATGATCCCAGGGTCCTGGGATCGAGCCCCGCATCGGGCTCCCTGCTCAGCGGGAAGCGTGCTGCTCCCTCTCCCACTCCCTCTGCTTGTGTTCCCTCTCTCATTGTGTCTCTCTCTCCGTCAAATAAATAAAATCTTTAAAAAAAAAAAGAAAATATATTAGATTCAAAAAGATCCTAGAAATATTACACTAGACATCTCAAATTTTCAACGTGACTGTATCTGTAACAATATATGTGACAATTCATATTTTAAGACTAAAGTAAGTATGCAGTGGTAATGGATATTCGACCATGATTTCAGGTGGACAAGACTTCAGAGAAACCTATCATACTGCCAAAAACAAAACCAAACTCACCACTGCATTACAGCTCCAGAACATGTTTTTTTTCACACAAGTGTAATTTTAACTATTACCCAGTAACATGGGATAGTCATTTCACTCTTAACTAGCATTTTTCCTCCTTGTTCAAATCCATTTGGATAATGCTTTTCAAAAGTAAGCTAAATAGTTGTAGTCAGTTCTCATATTTAAAGTAGCTAGAAACCAAGCAAATAATTAGTTAAGTGATGCGAGAAATTTATTTTAGCCTCGCCAAGATATCAGTATCTTCCTTGAAGTCAGAAACGGCCTTGGTTCAGCCAGAGGCCCTGTCTTTGGTGAATCTGGTCGTGAATGTCCTGTTAGTCCTAAGGGAATAAATAAACTTCAGGGATGTCAATGCTGACATTCAAAACAATAAAAAAAGTGCTTGGTTTTCAAAAGTGACAAATGCATTAGTTAGGCATTATTGATGTTTTGGGAATTTTGAGGCATGTATTTTGCTTCTTCACCCAGGATTTGAATTTACAGGTGTCTGAGCTGTTGAGTATGCCATTCAAGTCACCATGGCAGGAGCACTGGTCTTTGAGACTGTGACTTTGGGCAAGTTTCTAAGTGTCATTATAGTTCCTCAATAGTCCAAGGAGAGATTTGGAGCATTGGGGGTAACCTTTTAAAGATAATTTGAGAGGTGCAAATGGCAAATTCGATTTTACAGCATAAATCTTTATTAATTCTTATGACATCATGAGTCAGTGAGTGTGCCTTTGTTGATCTAGTCACTATCTGTTATAGATGTTACAAATGTTAAGAGGCAGACCACTCTGTCGCTTGCTGATGTGTAATGTTGGGAAATTGCTGAATCTTTCTGTTCCAGTTTCCTCATCTCTGTAATGGAGGGGGCGGTAAAGGAGGATATTTACAGAGTTGTGAAGAATAAATGAGTGATTACAGGAATAATGTAATAACTACTAATATCTATTGAATGTTTACTGTGTGGTAGATAATTTCTAAGTGCTGAGGATACAAACCTAAGAAAAGCACTTTACTGTCTTCAGAAAGCTCACAATCAGGTGGGAGAGAGAGAAAGAAGCAGAGCCAGTATAGGCTTGTCTTATGATGGGTGTCCTTATAGTATATAGATCAGGGCTTGAGGAAGGGAAGGTTCTCGGAAAGATGCTTAGAGATGTTTAACGTTGTAGAAAACAGTTGCCTGCCAAGTGTGCCTGGCATCTTGCTAGGTGCCGGGGGTGGAGGGAGGCTACAGATAAAAATTTAGCATGATCTCTGCCCTAAAGTTTCATGACAAACTGAGTTGAGTGTAAATGGTAGGTGTCAAAATACTTGAATGGAGTCTTGAGGATGAAGTGTCTAGCAGGACACTGTGACGCAGAGTCAGGGTCTTGGCAGGGGAGGGCAGGACTGCTGCACTGGGCTGGGTGGGGTTAGACTCATACCCAAGGCCAGGTCAGAAGGAACAGATGGAAGAGGGAATTTGGGGGTGAGGGGATGCTTTATGAACTCGAACAGTGTCTGATTGTTAGTTTCATGAGTCTTGACTATCTCTTCATAAAAATTACAAATTTTAATTTCATAGGCTTTGTTTCTCCACTAAACTTAATACCATATAAGGGAAAAGCTTTTTTAGGTCATTACATTTGAAAACATTTTCCTGCACTTGTGCTTTTAGAAAATGAAGTAAACGCAGAATACGTAAAAGTTGGCTTATGGCGGAAGTTCTTTTATTCTCGCAACCATGCCAGTCCTTTTGCTTGTGCTTGCCTAGTGCTTTCCTGCTGCATTTACTAGATAGGAGCACCAGCAGGGTGGTAATCCTGCAGAATCTGGAATGGTAGTTTGTTGCTTGATTTGCTTTTAATTGAACTGATATATTGAGAACCCTGGCACCTACTTTCACCAGTTAGTAAATTGACTTGGTAGCAGTTGCTGCTGATGGCTGTTTTTCGTATACCCCATAATATAAATATGTCACCCTGACATTGTATAATTACAGTATTGTTTTACAGTTATAGTATTTTTGTGTGCATGTATTTAGTAATTATACAAAAGTTTTTATTTTTTAATTTTTTTAAATTTCTTTAAGTAGGCTCCACACCCAACGTGGGGCTTGAACTCACAACCCTGAGATTAAGAGCCACATGCTCTACCAGCTGAGCCAGCCAGGTGCCCCAATTTTAGGAAAGTTCTTATATTCTTGTAGTATTTCCCTGCCTACAAAGTGGGTATGTGTGGGAATATGTACATATAAGACTTCAGTTGCAAATTGGGATACCTGGATGGCTCAGTCAGTTAAGCATCTGCCTTGGGCTCAGGTCATGGTGAGTCCTGCATCGGGCTCCTGCTCAGTGAGGAGCCTGCTTCTCCCTCTGTGTGCTGCTTCCCCTGCTTGTGCACGCTATCTCGCTGACAAATAAATAAAATATTTTTAAAAAAGACTTTAGAGGCACCTGGCTGGCTCAGTCAGTTAAGCGTCTGCCTTCGGCTCAGGTCATGATCCCAGGGTCCTGGGATCGAGCCCCGCATCAGGCTCCCTGCTCAGCGGGGAGCCTGCTTCTCCCTCTCCTTCTGCTGTTCCCCCTGCTCATGCTCTCTCACTCTGTCAAATAAGTAAAATCTTAAAAAAAAAAAAAAAAAAAAGACTTTAGTTGCAAATAGAAGGATTTTGAGCATAGCATTTCATATTGAAGCATTTTCTGTTTTAAGATATCTCTGAGAAAGAAAACACTTAATTTTCCATTTCTGATAAATTCTTATAGTTATATTAGTGTGATGTGCTTAGTAAGAAAGTTACCTGTGAGTCCTGCATTTCTGCCATGACTGAGTAACAGGGACCAGACTTACTCTCCACCAGGACAAGGTGAGGCAAGTGAGGCACTTGCCTCAGGTGCAGAATTGAAGGGGGCACCAGAAAGCTCAATAATTGAGATTAATATTTTAGGGGTGCCTTGCTGGCACAGTAGGTAGAGCATGTGATTCGATCTCAGGGTTGTAAGTTTGAGCCCCATGTTGGGTGTAGAGATTACTTAAAATATTAAAAAAAAATTTTTTTTACTTATTTAAAGATTTTATTTATTTTAGTGGAAGGAGGGGCAGGGGGAGAGAGAATCCTCAAGCAGACCCCCTGCTGAGTGCAGAGCCCAAAGTGGGGCTCAATCTTATGACCTGAGCCAAATCAAGAATCAGAAGCCCAACTGAGCCACCCAGTGTCCTCAAAATAAACATTTTAATACAGTGCTTTGAGAAAACCAAATTTGATGCAAATAGATCCATAATGAAAAAAAATCAAATTTTAAATATAGACAGGATCAGAATTAATGATTTTTTGTTTTGTCTCAGTTCCAATATGGCTCAGTTCAGCACTGTTACTGGTACTATCTTTATTTAAAATTTTAATATTTTTGTTTCTCATGGATTTTTTTCATTCATTTTGATTTTTATCTGTTACTGAGTGTTTTTTGTTCCTCCCTAAAATTTGTATCTGAGGCAAGTATCTCACTCACCTTACCCTAGTTCCAAACCTGACTGCCATCTTAAACAACTTGAAAACCAGACAAAAGTAAATGAAACAACAGTTCTAGACATTGGTCAGCAGACAGGTTAGGACTGTGTTCCCTGAAATAAATGAGCCCTACAGTTATTCCAGCTTATCCTCTAGATCAGGGTCCATGAAATTTTTATGTAAAGGGCCAGACAGTAAATATCTCGGGCTTTTCAGACCATATGATCTCTGTCACAACTATGAACTCAACTCTGTGTCTGCTTTCGTACTAAGTATGTGAACGAATGGGTGTAGATGTATTCCAATAAAACTTTGTTTAAAAAAACTGGTGGTAGGTTAGATTTGGCCCCAGGCCATAATTTGCAAATCTTGGCCTAGAGACAGTTTCCACACTGCAGGGCAGGAAGAGAGAATCCAGAGCCCACAGGCCTTACTGAAGTGACAAACACTCACTGTTTGGGAGGACAAAGCAGCTAGAATTTGGGTGGGGGGGTAAAGCATAGGAGAGGAAGGGGGTTACTTAGAGACCTCCAGAGATCTGTAAAAGGACCCCCTTGAGATTTTGACTGAATACTGACCAGCAAATACAGGAGGAGAAACACCTCAAAGCCAGGAAAAGAACCACCAGAAAGGAGTAGACTGGACAATTTGTGGATATCACACAGGGTTGAGATAGTTGCGTTCCCACCACCTAGGGTAATAGCAGTTAGGTCCTTTTAAGGCTTGTTTTTAAATCTTCGTTAGGGTGGTTTCAGAGCAGCTTTTCCAATTAGGGCATCAGGTAGACTCCCCTCACCTCAGTAGTGGGGCTGGATTAGCTCTAGAAGGGCTGCTGTGGACCTGCCAAACTGGTTCCAGGTAAGTTCCCAGAACAAAGTCCCACCTGTATTTATTTATTTTTAAAGATTGATTGATTGATTGATTGATTGATTGATTTGACAGAGTAAAAGAGAGTGTGTGTATGCATGGGGCGGGGAGGGCAGAGGAAGAAGGAGAGACTCTTAAGCAGACTCCCCACTGAGTGCGGAGCCCAATGCCAGGCTTGATCCCAAGACCCTGAGATCGTCACCGAACCAAAATCAAGAGTCAGCCACTTAACTGAGCCACCCAGGTGCCCCAAGTCCCAATTATATTTAAAAGGATATGATAAAATCCAGTTGCCAATAGCGTAAAAAAATTTCAGTGTCCAGCATCTTATAAAAATTACCAGGCATACAAAGAAGCAAGAAAATCTGATACTAACCAGGGGAAAAATCAACCAATAGAAACAGACCCAAAATAACAGACAAGGACCTTAAAATAACTGTTACAAATAAGTTGCACACATCAAAAGTGTAGAGAAAAATGAACATAATTAGCAAAATGAAAAATACAAAAAAAATAAGGCTGAAGTAAAACTTGGAGATGAAAAATAAAATACCTGAAATGAAAAATGCAATAGAGAGATGAACAGCAGGTTGGTATTACAGAAGAATGGGTTAGTGAACTTCAAGACATGGCAGTAGAAATGATCCAAAATACAGCAAAAAGAATAGAGAAGACTGGGGCACCTGGGTGACTCAGTTGGTTGAGCGTCTGCCTTCAGCTCAGGTCATGATCCCAGGGTCCTGGGATCAGGCTTCGCTTCAGGCTCCCTGCTCAGCGGGGAGCCTGCTTCTTCTTCTTCCTCTGCCTGCTACTCTGCCTCCTTGTGCTCTCTATCTCTCTGTCAAATAAATAAATAAATCTTTAAAAAACAAAAAGATAAAAAAAAAGCAAAAAGAATAGAGAAGACTAAAGAGAGATAACAATATTTAGGAACCTGTGAGACAAAATTAGCTGTTCTCAGATACATGTAACTAGACTTCCAAAAGAGGAGGGAATGCAAACAGCATTTGAAGAAATAATGGCTGGAAAAAAAATCCAAATTTGATGAAAACTACAAACCACAGAGCTCAAAAACCCCAAATAGAATAAATGAAGAAAACCATACCAATGTACTGCATAATGATATTGCTGAAAAACCAGTGCTAAAGAGGGGGGAAAAAAAAAGGCAAGAAGAAAAGACATTATAGAGGAACAAGACAGAAATGACAGCTGACATCTGGTTCAAGCTCGTGCTAGCCAGAAGACAACACAGTGACATGTTTAAAGCACTGAAAGAAAAACCTGTTAGTTTAGAATTCTGTACCCAGAGAAAGTATCTTTCAGAAATAAAAGTGAAATCGCAATTTCTAGGCCAAGAAAAGCTGACAGAATTTATTGCCAGCAGATCTGCACTACACAAAATTTTTAAAGAAAGTTCAGGTAGAAGCAAATGACACCAGATGGAAATTTTTTCAGAGAGGAGTGAAAAGAACCAGAAATGGTCAATAGATGGATAAATATTCTCACTTTTAATTGCTTTTTTAAAAAATTGGCTATTTAAGGCAAAAATAACAATATATGATGGGCCTTATAATACTTGTAGAGGTAAATAAATGAAAACAGTAGTATAAAGGATGGGAGGGGAGAAATGGAAATATGGTATCACTATACTTAAAGTGGCATAATAGTATTTGCAGGTAAATTGTGATAACTGAAAGATAACTATCATATCCAGAAAAATCTGTCATCGCTGGCAAAAGAAGGAAACATTAATGCCAATAACAGGGATGTAAAATAGGGTACCACTACAGACCCTACAGACATTGAAAGGGTAGTAAGAGTAAAATTGTGAATAATTTTATGCCAATAGATTTGATAAATAAAATGAAAACATTCCTCGACAAACACAAACTATCAAAGCTCACTCGAAGAAATATATAACTTTCATTACTCTATGTTTATAAAAGAAATTGAATTGGTAATGAAAATCCTTGGGGCGCCTGGGTGGCTCAGTCAGTTAAGCTTCTGTCTTTGGCTTGGGTCATGATCTCAGGGTCGGGTCCTGGGATCGAGCCCCGCATCGGATTCCCTGCTCAGCTTGGAGTCTGCTTCTCCCTCTCTCTCTCTCTGTCCACCCCTCCCCCCTGCTCATGCTCTCTCAAATAAATAAATAAAATCTTAAAAAAAAAAAAATCCTTGCCTCAAAGAAAACTCCAGACCCAAATGACTTCACTGGTAAATTGTATTAAACACTTAGAGAAGAAGGAATACTAATCTGACAAAAACTTCTCTAGAAAATAGAAGAGGAGGGAATGTTTCCTATCTCATTCTGTGAGCCAGCACTGCCCTGAAAGCAAGACTAGACAAAAACATTACAAGAAAGGAAAACCACCAAGTGCATTTGTCTTACACACGGGTCTTCCATGCATTGTAGCAAATAGAATCCATATAGAAACATATAAAAAGGATATTACATAATGCTCATGAGGTTTATCTCAGGAATGAAAAATTGGTTTAACACTGAAATCAATCCATGTAATGTACCATTTTAGTAGATCAAACTGAAAAATGAGAAGCAAAGAGATGGAAATGCAAGAATCACAAAGGGAAGGTGGGAGACACAGGAATTAGTGATTGGGTTCTGAGAGGAGAGGGGCAGTGCAGAAGCAGTATTTGAAAAGGCGATGGCTGAAATTTTTCTGGAAAGTTAAAAGAAGCCAAACTGCTGTGTTAAGATGTTCAACAAATGGCTGACAAGATATCGTAAGTAAAAAATCCACACCCAAACACAGGGCAGTGAAGCACATGATTATCTACAAAGGGACAGTGGGCAGCTTCTCAACACCAGCAGTGAGAGCCACACAGCACTGGGAGTGATACCTTCAGTACGAGAAAGGAAAGGATTCTCTAGCCAAAATGATTGAATGTTACATAAAACGTTAATGGTGACCAAAAATTCGTGCACATGTGTAAATACACAACGGTAGGACATAAACTGGAAATATGAATGGAGATAATATTTTAAGTCCTTGCTATCCAGGAGAAGGGTAAAGATACAGTCGCCTTTGAGAAGAACCTGCACGTTGTGATTTCTAAAGTTACCATTAAAAGAATAAAAACAGAACCTGTAGCTTCTAGATTACTGGGAAGCGGGGTTAGAATGATAACAATCCTGAAGGAGGCAGATAGCCCCTGGCAAAATAGTAGAACTAAATCTACATATTCGGAATGGCTTCCAATGTAAATAGAGTAAATTTTCCATTTAAAAGGCAAAGATACCAAGGTTTTTTTTAACAAGATTTTTTTAAAAAACTCCAAGTGTATACTGTTTACAAGAGATTCATCTGAAAGGATTCAGAAATGTTGAAAGTAAAATGATGGCAAAAATAAACTATGCAAACACCAAGAGCAAGATTGTGTAGTGTTAGACAAAATATATTTTAAGGCAAAAAGCAGGACTAGAGTGCCATTTCACGTAATATGGTGGGCAGCTCTAGGCCCTATAACAAAATAAATAGATTATAAACAAGTTCATTTCTTGCTCACATAAAGTCCAGGATATGTAGTCCTAGTTGGCAGGTTGCTTTCCACATGTTCGAGTTCTTTGGGAAAGAGAATCTCTTGTCCCAGAGGAGGAAGAAAAGACTTAATTTGACTCTGTATGTTCACAGGGGAAAACCAGCTCTGACCAGGGAATAGGATTCTTTCACTGGCCAGGACTGACTGACACGTGGCTGCCTGTGCCTGGGGGTTGGAGTCAGTGTCTCTGGAAGCTGGTGGACTGAGATTGGGGAGTTCATTAAATCTGATGCGAGACCGTAGCACAGTAACCATTAGAAAAATGAACAGGTGCTTGTTGCAGAATTGCAGCAGGGGTGCCTGGGTGGCTGAGTTGGTTAAGCGTCTGACTCTTGACCTCAGCTTGGGTGTTGATTAAGGGCCCTGAGTTCAGGCCCTGTTTTGGGCTCCACACTGGGCTTGGAGCCTACTTTAAAAAAAAATTGCATTGCAGCAATTGTCAGATGTAAAATTCTTACAGATGTAAGAAATGTAAAAATTCTTTTTTTTTTTTTTAAAGATAGGGGGGGGGGGGGGGGGGGGGGGGGGGGGGGGGGGCGGTACGGTGCAGAGGGAGAGGGAGAATCTTGAGCAGGCTCCATGCCCAGCACATAGCTCAAAGCAGAGCTCCATCTCAAGGTCATAACCTGAACCAAAATCAGAATCAGATGCTTAATGGACTGAGCCACCCAGGCACCCCTATTCAAAATAATTGTAAAATTCTATTTAACAAAGAATTCTTAGGATACCACTACACGGCCATTCAGTTAGTAAGAATTAAAAAGCCTGACAAATCTTGTTGATGAAGTTGAGCACCAGAAACTCTCTTATATGCTTCTGGTGGGAGTATAAATTGTAACAACTGATTTGGGAAATAGTTTGGCTTTATGTAGCAAAGGTGAATTTATACTTACTCAATAACCAGCCGTCCCATTTCTAGGTCTGTACACCAGAGAAATACATGCTCACGTGCTTAAGATAGCTGCACCAGGAAGATCTATTAGTAGTGTGTGTTTGCTCCAAAGCAGAAACTACCTAGGGGACAGGGGAATGCATAAGTAAATTATGGTATATTTACACAGTGGAATACTACACAGCAATGAAAATAAATGGCAGGTACGGCAGCAGAGGTGGAGTAAAAAAAAAAAAGCAAGATGAAAGAATACATAAAATATAATTCTGTGTATATAAAATTCAAATTTTGGCAAAAGAAAGCTGTATCAGTGCTGCATGCCTGGACGGTACATCTAAAGAAAAGTAAAGTGATAACCGTAAAGGTTAGGGTAGTTGCTGCTCACAGGGGAAGGAAGGGGTTTGGGGTCGGAGAGAGGCACCCAGAGTTTTTGGGGTTTCAGCAGCGTTCTCTTCCTTCCTTGGCCTGGATGGTAGTCGGACTAGTGTTTGTGCACTGGACGTATGTGTTGCCTGTGCTTTTTATGTGTGCAATACTTCATGATAAAAATTATTTTAAAATTAAAATAGTCTGAACATATTCAGACTTTGTATTTTGTGTCCAACTAAAAAAATGTGGAAAATCCAAAGCACATGTTTTCTGTAGAGTGGTTAAAATGTTTTCTTTAAACTTCTTCCTTGATCATTTTTTTTAATTTACATTTTTGGAATTCTGTTTTTAAAATCTGGAAAAATGTTCCCAGTGGAGTTGACCAAGTATTATTCTTACTCCCCAGGTAAGAGACTCCACTACATTCTTTGAAGAAGGATAAGATTCACACTGCTTCGCTTCTTTCTTTATCGAAGTCTCTTCCTCGCAGACTGAGCTTTGCTGTATCTTCCTTACAGCATATGACACCCGGGTATGTCACTGGAAAATTTTAATTTGTATAGATTTCTTTTTGCAGCTGGAACTTGCTTGCTTTTCATAAAAATAAAGTGATTAAAACACATCTTGAACTTACTCATTTTTGGCTTTAGCAGTTTCACTCTGTGACAGATGTATTTGAGTATCTTCCGCACACATGGCACCGTATTTTTGTGTGTGTCTAACTTATTTCTCATTTTTTTAAACCAGCATTACGCTTGGAGAATAGGTGCCATTATACCTGATGGCCCAGTAATGATGAATGTGTTTGAAACCCAGGGCAGGGCTAGGGGTTTCTGCCTCCTAGGCCTGCCCTCCAGAAGCTCCAAGGCTCGCCCTTCCCAGCAGGACGCCCACTGCCATGAAGTTGCCAGTGGCCCAGGCTGGAGGCCTACTCAGCTTAGGATTGCATCTTTTGATACTTGAACTGTTTGCTCTGTACCCATCGTTCTCTAGGAGTTTGAGAGGAAACAGGATACCCTGTTTTAGTCTCTAATTTGTGACTGAGTGGCATTTTATACTTGAAATTAAGAACTCTTTAATATGTTAGAACAGTAAAATAAATATAAAACGGATTTGAAATATTTGCGTCCAAAGTGAGATTTCATATATAGCTATTTTTGATAAATTGGTAAATATCAAGAAAACTGCTATTTAAAAATCGTTCATGATCACAGGACTACTCAGTTTTTCCCAGCTGTCTTGGGTTTTTTAGTTTGTGTGGAGTGGGGTTCAAACAATGGCAGCCAGCGGACGCTGCCCTTCAGTCTGTTCCGCACTCGACAACCCCTCCCTGTCCCTTTTCTTCTGTGCGTTTTTTTTCTTAGTTGCTTGTTTGTAGTCAGAAGTTTCCCTGTGTTGACTTTTGCCCTTTCCACAGAGCCTGTTCTTCTGCCTGCTGCATCTCCTGTGACGTGGTGGGTAGACCCAGGGGCTTGCCCGCGGCCTTGGAGCACAGGCCCTGCAGAGGAGGCGGTGCTGTGTGCCCTCAGCAGGTCTTCCTGGCTCAGGGCCAGCCTGGCCTCAGTCACTGGAAGTCATGAAATGATGGTGTTACACGCTTCGTCATTTACTTTGCCTTGAGTAACTGAAATACTTTGATAGATAGAAACTTCCCCTCCTTAAGTATTTGGTTACCCTAAAGGGCAGTTCAAATAGAAAAGGGAGGATCAATGCTGGTTCTTTCTCTTTATCAGATCTCAAAACAGTGAGATGGTTCTCTGGCCACTCCCGAAGTGACCAGTGACTGTTTTAAGTAGTTTGACAAACTCAGGAAATCAGTCCTCTGTGGTATGTTTAAATCCCTCGCAGTTAGGATTCTTGGAGATGCTGACATTGAGCCACTATGACCAGCGGAGCCTCGTTGAGTGGGTTCCTTTGTCCTTTGATGTGCCCCACACTCTTCCTTCCCTTGTGTTCTGTGCTGGTAACATGTTTCAGATTCCTTCTAAACTTCTTTGCCCCAGACCTGGCATTGCCTCTTTCTCTGAGCAGCTCTGGTTCCCTTTTGTAGAAAATCTTGAGACCACACTCTCGGCGCTGGGGAGACTCACTGCTACCGGGCTGTTATTGTTTCCAGGCCTTTTGGACAGATGGCCTGGCAAATAGGCTTTTTAAGTGAGAATATCATGAGTTCATACTGTTGCTTGTTTCAAATTTGGTATTATTTGGTTTTTACTTCTCTGTGTTCATATTGATATCTCTTTTCTCTAATGCTGAAAACCTTGGTTTCTAAGCATTAGCATCGTTACTTGTTTTATCCTATAAAATCTATGTGATATTTTAGAATAACAGTGCCAATATATTACCAACAGTATGATTCCTGAAAATAGTTTAGGGTTTCCTGCAGGGTTTTTTGTCCTTAGAGTATACATCCCTAGGGATATTTTGCCAAATTAAGTTTTAAAGTCACTGAGCCAGCCCCTTAGTGTGCCAGCAACTTGTTTACACAGTCATATCCATTTTTTATTTGAATTTGAAGGAATAGCTTCTTTTAAAATTTCGTTGTGAGTTTATAAAACATTTTCATTTTTCCAAATCAAAATAAAATATTTTCAGAAATGAGGCTTTTGTTCCTAATCTTTATACCCTGTTTCTTCCTTCCTCCATGGGTAACATTTCTATTTTTAATGTACGTATGTGCACACAGCCCTCTTTCTTAGAAATTGGTAGCTTACAATACAGCTTTTCTCCATCATATTTTTGTTTTTTAAACTTAAACAGCATGTTGTGAGGCCTACACCGTAGTATACATGGACACTCCTCATTATTATTTGTGGGGCTGCGTAGTATTCCATCATGCTGGATGTATTACAGAAAAAAGCTTATTTTTCAAAATACGTTGGCTTTAGTCCGTATATATTTCTCCTGTGTGTGGATGTCATCAGTTTTGCTCTTTAATCTGTTGCTGATTTCTTAGTAATTTGGGGACCTTATAAGCACATTGCTTGTCTATGCCTGGTTTTCCGTATGTGTAAAATGTAAGGTTTGGACTAGAAGCTCAAGATGGGTTATTTTATCTGAAAGACTGCAGATAAGTAAACTGAATCTGAGAGCATCTCCCTAGCAACAGAATGTACACTGTGGGGCGCCTGGCTGGCTCAGTTCGTGGAGCATGTGACACTTGATCTCAAGCCCCATAGTGGGTGTGGAGATGACTTAAAAAAATAAAATAAAATATTTAAAAAAATGTACACCCTATATCCACAGAGGTGGTGGTGACAGGGAGTTGGATCGGGAGTGCTGAAACCAACAGGTCTTGGTCAGTAAATGGTTGTGAGAATCAGGGAGGCTAGGACGGTCCTGCTGGGGGGTGGCTGGCTCAGTGCTAGTGGCTCTTCCTGAGGTGGGAGCAGGTGGTTGTGGCGAAGGCAGAGATGTGTCAACTAGGAACGAGAACACCGAGAACGGCAAATTCCATGTTGGCTGCATTAAATACGAGGGACCTGTGTAGCAGGACAGACTGAGCGAGGTGGTCTGGGAGCTCAGGAAGGGTGGTGCTGCAGTGCTCAGAATATAGAGGCCCATGGGTACAGGTCTGCTGGATGAGGTCTTGGGAGGGGGTGCGATTGGCCAGCATGAGTGTGTGGAGGAGAGAAGAGTGTCCGCATCAGCACCTGAACAGCCCCTGCCTTTAAACCACAGTCAGAAACGGGGGAGTCTGCTGGAGAGATTTGGGGAGGGAGGCATTGACATAAGAGCCAGGGCTTTGTGAAATCTCATGCTTTATTCTAAAAGTTGATTTAAATATTGTAATCCAGTCCTTCATGTGGCCATGCTTTATGTTTTTCACTCATATTTTCAAGTAAAGTTGATCCTCCAGGGAAATGAACCTTATCACACGTGTGCAGCTGCTTCTGCCTCCTGTCCAGGCTCAGCCTCAGGGCCGCGTCCACCTGGATGTGACTCTTTGTGGCTTGCCAAATGTCCTGGGCCTCAGCCTGTCTCCCTCCCAGACGGCAGGACTCTGGCCCTGGGCCAGGAGAGGCACAGCTTCTTTGCATAGTCAGGGTTGAAGGAGTGCTTTACAAAAAATCCCTAAATCAAGGAATATTGGCAGTGCTGGGCCTCCATAGCTGTTGTTTTCCTAAAGGCGTTAAGACCCAAGTTTTATACTGGGGTTTAATCTGGTTCTTCTCCAGCTGTGCGCCTGTGGCCAGCCGTCTGTCCTGTGTCCTCATCACCACCCCCCCACCCCCCCGTCTCTCTCTTTCTCTCAAGTGGGGCTTTTCATACATGATTATGATCTGCCTGTTTGTTTGGAGAAGAATAGGGTCTCCTCTCTTCTTTACTTTGTCAGTGCGTCATCCATAGGCCCTCTCTCCTAGCTGAGCATTTGCCATCAGGTATCGTGAAAAGAGCCTGTCCTGAAATGTTTGCATAAACACGTATTGCCAGAAAACTTTTTTTTTTTTTTTATCAACAGAGCACACCTGTCTGTTTATGGTTTTCTCTCATCTTTTATTGGCATTACTTAAATGATATTTTTAATTTCCCTGCTGGACTTGATGTCGAGCTCATTTTCCTACATCCATGTTATGTTTAGTACTTTCTTGCTGGCAGGAGCCATTTTCTTTGTTTATCTGATGCTTCCCTTTTTTGGTTTTCCCCGGGCTTTCCAGTTCTTGGAACACCCTTTTGTCAGCAGATGTGCTTTGGTTTCCAATTTCCAATCTCCAAGTAAGATGTAGCTCAACTTAAATCACAAGTAGGGAAGATAAATCGTTAGAGTAATGAAGGCACAGAGGAATCCAGTCCAGCTCTTTGCTGTATCCCTAAGTACGGATATGCCTCAGCTGAGAGAGGGGGGCTTCCTGCGGAGCTGACTAGAAACCAAAATTTTGTGAAACGACAGTTTTCTCAAATAGAAGTTTTTGCATTTGGATAAAAATATGGCCTTAAAATGTAATAAATTCATGCCTAAACATGTAGCAAAAGTAAATAAGGTAATAATAGAATAGTAATTCTACTCAGAGGACACGGCAGAGTGGGAGTTCTAGAACTACGAAGGTCAGGCACTGGGGCAGGCCCTGGTCCTTGGAGCAGCCCTGGCCGCCACCTCCGAGGCTGCTGCTTCCCCCGGTGGTTTCTGGTCTTGGCTCCTCTTCTCCCCAGAGTGCACAGACCCCTGGAGCCATTTCTCAGTCACATCCATTCCCTACCTTATAGTTTCCACTGTGCTCTCTTTGCTTCGTGTATCTGTTGTTTCTGTTCAGCAGAACATTTCTTTCTCTTTTTTTTTTAAGATTTTATTTATTCATCTGAGGCAGAGAGAGAGAGAGAGAGTGAGCAGGGGGAGAGGCAGAGGCAGAGGCAGAGGGAGAAGCAGGCTCCCCACTGAAACAGGATCCCAGGACTCTGGGATCACGACCTGAGCCTAAGGCAGACGCTTAACCATCTGAGCCACCCAGGCGTCCC
This sequence comes from Callorhinus ursinus, assembly GCF_003265705.2. Lineage (NCBI taxonomy): Eukaryota > Metazoa > Chordata > Mammalia > Carnivora > Otariidae > Callorhinus > Callorhinus ursinus. Next base: position 70,930,798 of record NW_027397070.1, read on the forward strand.
AGCAGAACATTTTTCTTGATTTGTGTGGAAGCAAACATCTTCTTCCCACACTTGATGCTGAAAAGGTGAGCTTCAGGTTCTCATCATTTGCATGGCCCAGCACTCTGACCAGAGGCACGTGTGTCCACTCTGGGTGTGGTAACCCCCAGGCTGCTTCCCCAGACTGGCCTGTCAAATATTAATATACTTGTGCCCAAGAGTCGCCCTTCCACCACCAGCTCTTTAATATTAAATATCGGATTGAGTGTGCATTAGTTTTCTTCAACACAGTTATTGTAAATATTATAGGATTTAATTAACCTATAATTGTCGCATCTCAACTTTGGAAATTAAGGTAGAATTTAACTATTTTTATACCCATGTATAAGCAAGTGAAATAAAATATGTATTTTTAAATCAAGAAACCTAGTCAGAGGTTTTCACGATCACATATTTTGGAAAGTTCCAAAGATGTGAGTTTTCTAACATTGCTACTTCTGGTGCTCAGCCTATGTGTGGAGCACACGATGGGATTCTTGGCCTGTCTATAGCTTGGTGTGGATGTCCAGATGCAGTTGCAGGTTAGAAATTGCCATCACAGATGGAAAAGTTTAGCATTTTCAGTAAATATGTTTGTAGGAACTTTCTTTTTACAGTGGTTTTTAGTTTGGGGGCCTTTGAACACGCTATCAGCTTTTGAACTATACTTACACTAGATAGTGTTGTTCCGGTCTGGCCAGCTCCGGTGGATACCCATTTACCATGTGCGTGGGCACTCAGCAGGGTATGTGTTGATGTTGGCACTCATCCCTTGGCCACTTATTTCTATTTGATTTATTTTTATTTTTTTTAAAGATTTTATTTATTTATTTGAGAGAGAGAGACACAGCGAGAGAGGGAACACAAGCAGGGGGAGTGGGAGAGGGAGAAGCAGGCTTCCCACGGAACAGGGAGCCCGATGCAGAGCTTGATCCCAGGACCCCGGGATCATGACCTGAGCCGAAGGCATATGCTTAATGACTGAGCCACCCAGGCACCCCTCTCTATTTGATTTAAAACATTATTACCTTGAGTTCTTCAGTACCTTCTAGTACCTTTTCCCCTCTCAACTTTTAAGATTTATCTTATTTGAAAGAGAGAGAGGGCACACAAGCAGGGGGAGGGGCAGAGGGAGAGCAAGAATCTCAAGCAGACTCCGCTCCAAGTGCAGAGTCTAACACGGCCCTCGATCCCAGGATCCTGAGATCATGACCTGAGCCAAAATCAAGAGTCAGATGCTTAACTGAATGAGCCACCCAGGCACTCCTCAACTTTTAATTTTTTCATTAAAATATAGTATGAAATTCTTTGGATCTAAATATGGACAGAATTTTATTACATCAGGTTCAAATGTGCTAGCCATTTTTTATATTGTTACTGCCATTATTATTTTACTCCTTGGGGTTGTTGAAGAGTGGTTTTTATATTATACTACGTTACATTTTTTTTTTTACGTTACGTTTTTTAATAAGAAAAAATTTATCATTTAAAGTATAGTTCAGGGGCGCCTGGGTGGCTCAGTCATTAAGCATCTGCCTTTGGCTCAGGTCATGATCCCGGGGTCCTGGGATCGAGCCCCACATGGGGCTCCCTGCTTGGCAGGAAGCCTGCTTCTCCCTCTCCCACTCCCCTTGCTTATGTTCCCTTTCTCGCTATCTCTCTCTCTGTCAAGGAACTCAATAAAATCTTCAAAAATAAATAAATATAGTTCAGTGGTTTTGAGTATATTCACAATATTTTAAAATATCAGCACTAATTCCAGAATATTTTCATTCATCCCAAAAAGAAATTCTGTAACCACTAAAAGTTACTGTCCATTATTTTCCCTTTGCCCCAGCCACTAATCTCCCTTCTGACTCTGGATTTGCCTATTCTGAATATTTCATATAAATGAGATCATATAGTATGTGGCCTTTAATTTTTGACTTCTCTTATCTAGCACAATGTTTTTAGGGTTCATTAACTTTGTAGCACGTCTCAGTATTTCGTTCCTTTTTATGGTGAAATAATAGTATATTGTGTGGATAGACCACATTTTGTTTATCTGGTCATCTCTTTCTGGGACCCCATGGGCTATTAATTCTTTTTGTTTATTATGAATGTTGCTGCTTTGAGCATATGTACAAGTCTTTGTGTAAACATGTGTTTTTCATTCTCTTGGGTATATACATAGGAGTAGAATTTCTGGGTCAAATGGTAACTGTTTAACTTTTTGAGGAACTGACAACCTTTGCCACAGTGCCCGCACCATGTTGCATTCCCTCCAGCAGTGAATGGTGTACGTGTACGAAGGTTCCAGTTTCTTTATGTCCTCACCAACACTTGGAATTTTCCATTTTCTTTTATTATAGCCATCCTAGTGGCTGTGAAGTAGTATCTCATGATGGTCAGCTTTTTTTAAACATTAATTTTTTTAATTGACATAAAATTCACACAACATAAAATTAGCCATTTTAAAGTAAACAATTCATGCCATTTAGTACATTCACAATGTTGTATAACCACAACCTATGTGTGGTTCCAAAACAGTTTCATTACCCCAAAAGGAAACACCATACCCGTTAAACAGTTAGTCCTCATTGCTTTTCCCCTCAACCCCTGGCAAAGACCAGTCTGCTTTGTGTCTCTAAGGATTCACCTATTCTATATATTTCTTATAAATGGATCACACTGTATGTGATCTTTTGTTTCTGATATCTTTCATTGAACATAACGTTTTCCAGGTTCATCCATGTTATAGCCTGTATCATTGCTTTGTTTCTTTTTATGGCTGAATAATAATCTATTGGAGATCCCACCTTTTGTTTATCCATTCATCTGCTGATGGACATTTTGGTTGTTTCCACCTTATAGGTATTGTGAATAGTGCTGCTGTGAGCATATGTGTGCATATGTTTGAGTACCTGTTTTCAGTTCTTTTGGGTATGTACCTAAGAGTGGAATCACTGGGTCGTATGGGAATTCTATGTTTAACTGTTTGAGGAACCACCAGGTTGTTTTCCACAGCAGCTGAACCATTTTATGTTTACACCAGTAGTGTATGAAGGTTCCAATTTCTCCACATCCTCATCAATGCTAGTTATTTTACCTTTTTAGAAGAATTACAGCCACCCTGGTTGGTATGAAGTGGTAACTCATCGTGGTTCTTACTTGTATTTCCCTAGTGACTGATGATGTTGAGCATCTTTTCGTGTGCTTGTGGGCATTTCTGTATCTTCCTTGGAGAAATGTTTATTCATATATTTTGCCCATTTTTAAATTGGGTTGTTTGTCTTTTTGTTGTTGAGTTGTAAGGGCTCTTTACGTATTTAGGATAGTAGACCCTTATCAGATATGTGGTTAGCAGGTATTTTCTCCCATTCTGTGTCTTTTCACATTCCTTTTTTTTTTTTTTAAGATTTTATTCATTTATTTGAGAGAGAGAGAGAGCACCTGTCATGAGTGGGAGGGGGTGGGCAGAGGGGGAAGGGGACTTCCTGCTGAACAGGGATCCTGATGCCTGCTTGATCCCAGGACCCAGAGATCATGACCTGAGCCAAAGGCAGCCACTTAACCTATTGAGCCACCCAGGCACCCCGTCTTTTTATATTCTTGGTAACACCCTTCTATGTACAGAGGTTTTCAAATTTGGTAAAGTCCAGTTTATCTATTTTTTCTTTTGTTGCTTGTGCTTTTGGTGTCGTATCTAAGAATTCTTTGCCAAATCCAAGGTTATGAATATTTGCCCCATTGTTTTCTTCTAAGAGTATTTTGTGTTACCTCTTACATTTTAGTTGGTAATCTCATTTGATCCTAGTTTGTATATATGGAGTGATGTAAAGGGTCCAGGTTCATTCTTCATCCTGTGGTTACCCAGTTGTCCCAGAGACTTGGTTTTTTTTTTCACCACTAAATGGTCTTGGTATCCTTATCAAAATCATTTAGCCATAGCTATATGGGTTTATTTCTGGACTCTCAGTTGTATTTCATTGGTGTGTATGTCTGTCCTTATGCCGGTATTACACTGTTATGATTACTGTAGTTTTGTAGTAGGGTTTGAAGTAGTAAGTTTGAGAAGCGTGAGTCTTCCAACTTCACTTTTGTTTTTCAATGTTGTCTTGGCTCTTTGCAGTCCCTTGCAATTCCATATGAATTTGAGGCTCAGATTTTTCGTTTCTGTTGAAGAAAGGCCATTAGAGCTTTGATAGGGATTGCATTGCATCCGTAGATCACTTTGGGTAGAGTATTAGGGTTCTCCAGAGAAACAAAACCCGTGTGTGCGTGCACACGCTTGTTTAGAAAGATATATTTATTATAAGGAATTGGCTCTCACTGTTAAGGAGGCAAGCAAGTCCCAGGATCTTCGGGGTGAGTTGGCAAGCTGGAGAACCAGGAGAGCCAATGGCCTAGTTCCAGCCTGAATCTGAAGACCTGAACCCATAAGAGCCAATGGTGTAGTTCCTGTGTAAAGGCCAGCAGGCTCAAAATCCAGAAGAGCTGATATTTCAGTTCAAATCCAAAGGCAAGAAAAAAGCCGATGTCTCAGTTTGAAGGCAGATAGAAAGAATCCTCCTTACTTGGAGGTGAGTCAGCCTTTTTGTTCTATTCAGGCCTTTGGATGATGCCCATCCATATTGGGGAGGACAGTGTGCTTTACTCAGTTTACCAGTTTTAATGTTAATCTCATCCAGCACTCTTACAGAAACACCTAGAAATAATGTTTGACCAAATATCTGGGCATCCTATGGTCCAGTCACGTTAACACAGAAATTAACCAACCAGTAGTATTGCCATTATAACAGTATTTACTCTGCTAATCCATGTAGGTAGACTTGTTTTGGAGCTAACAAATGTCTTGCTGCTTAATTGTGTCTGCTTTAATCTCAGCAGTTTTGTAGTTTTCAGTGAACAAATCTTTTACCTCCTTGGTTAAATTTATTCCTAGGTATTTTATTCTTTTGAATGCTATTGTAAATGGAATTGCTTTTTTAATATACTTTTTAGATTGTTTATTACTGTTGTATAGAAACACAACTGATGTTCCTGTCTTAATCCTGTACCCTGCAACTTTGATGAATTCCTTTATTAGCTCTAGTTGTTTTTCTTCTGAATTCTTTGGGATTTTCTATATGTAGGACCATGTCATCTGTAAATAGAAATAATTTTACTGCCTTCTTTCTTATTTGGATGCTTTTTACTTCTTTTTCTTGCTCTGGCTAGAGCTTCCAGTATAATGTTGAATAGCAGTGGTGAAAGCATACATCCTTCCCTTTCTTGCTGATCTTAGGGTGAGAGCTCTCAGTCTTTTGCCGTGAAGTGTGAGTTTTTCATAGATATCCTTTATCTTGTTGAGGTAGTTCCCTTTTATTCCTAGTTCTCTGAGGGTCTTTATAATGAAAGGGTGTTAGATTTTGTCAACTATTTTTTTTCTACATCAATTGAGATTATTGTGTTTTTTTTTCTCCCTTGGTCTATTAATGTGGTACATTACATTGATTGATTTTCTTACACTGAACCACTCTTGCCTTCCTGGGATAAATCCCAGTAGGTCGTGGTATATGATACCTTTAATATGCTGTTGGATTCAGTTTTCTACTTTTTTTGTTGAGAGTCTCCTTCATTTTTGAAGAATAGTCTTTGCTAGATATAGGATTCTTGTTCATTCAGTCCTTTGAACATGTCATGCCATTGTCTTCTGTCCTCCATGACTTCTGATGAGATGTCAGCTGTTACTCTTTTTTTTTTTTTTTTTAAGATTTCGTTTATTTATTTGACAGAGAGAGACACAGCAAGGAACACAAGCAGGGGGAGTGGGAGAGGGAGAAGCAGGCTTCCCGCCGAGCAGGGAGCCCGATGTGGGCCTCGATCCCAGAACCCTGGGATCATGACCTGAACTGAAGGCAGACGCTTAACGACTGAGCCACCCAGGTGCCCAGCTGTTACTCTTATTAAGGAAATCCTTGTACGTGTGGAATAACTTCTCTCTCGCTGCTTTCAGAATTTTTTCTTTGTTTTTCCCCAGTTTGATTATAATGTATATTACTGTGGATTTCTTTGAGTTTAGCCTATATGATGTTGAGCTTCCTGGATGTGCAGATTAATATTTTTCATCAACTATGGGAAGTATTTGTCCACTATTTCTTCAGATATTCTTTCCAACCCTTTCTCTCCCTCCCATCCTTTCTGGAACTCCCCTAATATCTATGTTGGTGTGATGATGATGCCCCACAGGTCTTTGAGGCTCTGTTCATTTTTCTTTGTTGTATTTTCCCTTCTGTAACTTACACTGGATAAACTCAGTTGACCCATCTTTAGGTTCTCCAGTTCTTCCTTCTGCCTGCTAAGTTCTGCAATTTAGCCCCTATTATGAGTATTTCATTTCAGTTATTGTGCTTTCCAACTCCAGAGTTTCTATTTTCTGCCCTTAAAAAATTTCTTTATTGATACTCTGTTTTTGTGAGCCTTTGTTCTGATGGTTCCTTTTAGTCTTTGGACATGGCTTCCTTTATCTTTTTGAATACATGTAAAATAGCTGATTTAAAGTGTTTATAAGTCCAGTGTCTGGGTTTCCTCCTGGACAGTTTCTGTTTTTTGCTTTTTCCCCTGTGTATGGGCCATACTTCCATGTTTCTTTGCATGCTTTGTAATTTTTTTTTAAATTGGACATTTTTAATATTATAATGTGGCAAATCTGGAAATGAGATTCTCCCTTCTCCCCAGGATTTGTTGTTATAATTGTTGTTTGTGTAATGAATTCTTGAGCTAAGTTTGTAAAGTTTATATTCTTTATCATGTGGTCACTGAAGTCCCTGTTCGATTAGCGTAGTAGTAAGCTAGTGATTGGACACAGATTTCCTTAAGTGCCTACAACCAAAATGATCTCCCAGTCTTCAGATGGAGTCTTTATGAGTGTTGGAGTATGCTTTCAACACTCAGCTGGGCAGTCAGCAACTCTTACTTACCATTCACTTTCTCTGTGCAGAACCTGAAGGTCAGCCAGAGGCTTAAGGTCTTCTCAGGTCTTTCCTGAGCATGCACACAGCCCTGGGCATTTGTGTGGCCTTCTAGATTCCCAGAAACACATTGGAGCTTGTTAGAGCCCTTTTCCCCCAGCTTTTCTTCTCAACATTTTGGTTAATCTATTATTTCCCTCAGTTGTTACTGATTGCTCCAGGCAATGGTGACTAATAAATTTGCCCCTAAATGTTTTCAGTAACCACCCCCCTACCACCATCACCAGTAGCCACCTCAGCATTGGGAGAATTCTGAGTCTATTAAGGTAAAGCTAAATGCTTTGAGTTGGTCAAAACAAACCACCGAAAGTCTTTGCAAATGAGGTCTGTTCTTCTCCACTACCCCTCCACCTCCTGCCAAATACCTGTCCCAGGATCACAGACTGTTATCCTCCAGGCCACTATCCTGGCACATGGGTTCAGGATTGGGTAAAATGCCACTGAGCTCACTGTTCTTAACACAATTCAGTTGGTTTCTCATGATTAAGTGTGCCTCTGATTGCTACAAGCTTTTAGTTAGTTTCCAAGGTCCCAAAGAAGTTGTGTCTGATGGATTTTGCCAGGATTTTTTTCCTGCTTTTATTGAAGGGTAGACTTTTGGAGTTTCTTACTCAGCCATTTTCACTGATAACCACTCATTAGTCTGTTTTTAACATTGTGACTAACTTTGAGTTTGCCTAATTTAAGTAACCACACCTGATTTCAGAAAAGATTTAAGATGGCTTAGGGAGGTGAACAAGATAAAAGATAAATTATTTTTCATATTTGTTTTGTGCCTGTTGGTTAGAGGGCATGTGCCCTCCCATGTTACTACTGAAAACTTGGTCCTGCAGATGGAAGTTTTGCTTCCTTTGGTGACCTTGAGGTTTCTGTCCTCCCTCTTACATAGATAGATTGAAGGGAACCTGAAGCAGATTCACCTCTGTGGCTTCTCCATCTGCACGACTTTGTCTTTGAGATGGTCTCAAGGTGATCACCACATTACTGTCCAACTTTAGGAAAGCTCATGATTATCAGCCTCTGAGTTGATTATGAAAAATTTGCCTCCGGTGGTGGTTTTTCCAAACCCAAACTTCCTTTTCCTTGGGACAGAATAGGTGGGTATTTGTCTTATTTTAAGACTTAAAGACATCGTTCCTATTATCCTAGTTGTTTTAGGAAGTGATTAGATGATTCTCGCACTTTAAATCAGAACTGACTTTTCATAGTGACAGTTGATGGCTGGTAGAACCTGGGATGATCAGTAAACCTGAGAGTATTCATCTGTCCACCTGTCCTGGCACCTGCTGAGGTGTCTAGCTCCTGCTTTCCCTGGGCCAGCTAAGGCCCACATCTGCCACCTCACTGATGCAGAAGGTCATGGGCCTACCCCCGGGGCCTGGTCAGGGTTCATGTCATTTCTGACTTGAACAGCTCTTGTGTAGGAAGAATGTCTTCCTTGAGCAGCGTGAGTCTATTTGACATAGTGACTTATTTGCTAGTTTTATTTGAACATAATATTCTTCTTTTGAAAACGATTTTGTAATAGAGTTGGAGCTGCTTTCTATTTTAGTTTCATATTTGCTTGTTGTTCCTTTTTCATCAGCACCACCTGTAAGATAATCTGAATATTTTTAAAAGGCCAAGATCTGGATAAACTTGACTACATTAAAATTAAGAACTTCTCTTCATTAAAAGACATAAATAAAGTTAAAGCCATCTACAAACTGGGGGAAGACGTATTACAGGTGTATTAACAGTCAGAATATGTAGGTCACCCCCACAAATCAATATTGTAAAAGATACTAGCCCAATTAAAACATGGCAGAGAGACACAGTCGTGCATTTCATGGAAGGAAAAGCATAAGTGGCCCATGAGCCCATGAATGTATGAAAAGATGCTAAACCTTTTTAATCATCAGAGTAAGAAAACAGAAACCATTGTACTTGCTAGGTTGGCAGAACCTAAGATGTCTGATTCCCCAGTGTTAGTGAGGATGTGGATTAAGAGAAACATTTATGCTGCTTTGCTTTGGAGAGCAGTTTGGTCCTAGCTTGTAAATTGGCTGTGCATACAACCTGCAGATCAGCAGTTCCTCTGGACTCTAGATGCAAAGTCCCTGGCAGGGATTGGCAGACTTTTTCTGTAAAAGGCAAGATGGTAAATATTCTAGGCTTTGTGGACCACATACAGTCTTGTCATATAGTTGCCATTGTTTCATTTGTTTGTTCAACCCTTTAAAAATCTAAAATGCGTTCTTGGCTCAAGGAAATAGGCAATAGGTAACCATAACCTAACAAAAATCGGCTACTGGCTAGATTTTACCCACAGACTTCAGTTTGCTAAACCCTGATCCCCTGATCTAGAGTACAGACCCTAGAGAAATTTACATAAGGGCCCCAGAACAGATGTGCCAGAATGTTCAGAGCACACTTTTCATAATAGCAAGGACTGGCCGCTGTGATCAGAAAATGGCTAGGTCACTTGTGGAATATTACGCAGCAGTGAGAATGCATGAAGTAGAACTCCTGCACACAGCAAACACGGGTGAAAACTTTTAATGCTGATGGCAGAGGGCTACATATGGTGTGACAGCATTCTATGAAATTAATGTTCAGTATACATCTGTTGCCCTCTTTTGGTTATGTGTATTCCTGGATATTTTATTCTTTTTGATGCTATTACAAATGGAGTGTTTTCTTAATTTCATTTTTGGATCGCTCATTGCTAGTGTATAGAAATACAATTGATTTTTATAGATCGATCTCTTATTCTGCAACTTTGTTTAATAAGTTTATTAGTTCAACTCGTTTTTAGTTGATTCCTTTGTGAGTTGTATATGCAGGATAATGTCATCTGAAAACAGAAATAGTTTTACTTCTTCCTTTCCAATCTGGATGCCTTTTATTTCTTTTTCTTGTCCTATGACCGAGAAGGGGCTTTTAAAACAAGGCTTGGGGCTAAGTAAGATGAGGAAGCAGCCCAATCCTTGTCAGACCTCCTGACCACTGTTGGAGGGAGGACGTGTCTTCTCTGTATGCAATGCTGCAGAGTCTGCAGATGGACTCAACATAAAATATTACAGTGACGCCTGATAGTGCTAGGACAGTTAGGGGTAGTGTCTGCTTTTCAGGTGAAGAGAAGCGAGGCCCTGAGGATCAATGCTGTGCCCAAGGATCCACCTCAGGGACGGACACTGGGGCAGCCTTATCACCCAGGCCTCTAAGTGCCAGCTGTCCTGCCTGGCTGGTTCCTCCCCCCGGGGCCCCTGACACCAGGTTCCCCTCCACGACCGCCTGACAGTGCTGTGTCTGCTGCTACTCCTTGTCGTCCTCTGTTGGAATTGAAATGATACCACCAGTCCAGCTCACAAAGCCCCGATCTCCCCAAAACCAATGTGATATCTTTCTCTTTGGAAGATCTGCAGCCCTTTATAACTCCCATTCTTACACCCGCTGCTTGTTGATCCTGGAGTGCTCACCTCTTCTCCTCATGACTCCCTCAAAGCTCTCTAAGGATGGGGGCCGTCTCCTCCATCCCTGTGTCCCTGATATGTGAGGTCCAGAGCTGTGTATGTTGTAGGTGCGCAGTTGTATTTGTTGAAATAAAATGTGCAGAGTCACTCTCGTGGAGAAAGGTGCTCCTGCCCATGTAGAAGGGTGGTGGGCATGCTCCCCACCCCGGCATTCCCAGGCTGAGGGCCATGATGCTTGCACAACGGTGTAGCCAGCAACACTCTTCAGGAAACGCCGTCGGGGCAGAAATAAAGTGGGAAGTGCAGTGAGATGGGGTGTTGTCCTCTGAAATAATATTTGTTTAATAGTTTAGTAAATATTGGAGGAAATATGTAATTTACAACCTTTTAGAAGTGTTTGGCAGTGATTACAGTACTGTAAAATGCACATCACCTTTGACCCAGCAGTTCTGTTGCTGTATGGTTGCCTAAATGTGCGAAGAGAGATGTTCAGGAATGTTCACTGCAGGTGTTCATAACAGCAAAACATCGGGGCACCTGGGTGGCTCAGTCAGTTGAGTGTCATGATCTTAGTGTTGTGAGATGGAGCCCTACGTCAGGCTCCAGTGGGGAGTCTGCTTGGGATTCTCCCTCTGCCTCTGCCCCTCTCCCTCCCCGGCCCCCCATTCGTGCTTGCGTGCTCTCACGCACTCTCTCTCTCTAAAAAATAAAATAAAATCTTTTTTAAAAAAAATAGCAAAACTTCAGAACCAGCCTAAGTCTCTTAATGGAACTGGTTATATAAATTATGGTAAACCATCCAGTAGAGTGCTATATGCAGCCCTTCAAAATAATAAAGTAGATCTGCATATGCTGATACGGAAAATGGCTAGAATACAGCGTTGGTTTAAAAGGAAGCTGTTGATTAATTTGCATGTGCGACACAGGGGAGAAAGAAGACCCGTTTTCTTTACATGCATTTGCCATTTCTGGATGTCTCTATGCTCTCACAGAACGCCAGAAGAGAGCATCTGCCTCTGGGTATCTGCAGTCGGGGGATCTGGTCCTTATTCTTTGCACTTTACACCCCCATATTTTAGTTGTTTGTTGTCTTCTCTGAGGGCACGTACTATTATAAATGAAAGTCTTTCTGTGCTCCCCCATATGTCCATCACTGACCACAGCATTGGGCAGATACGGATTTAGTGTTAGAGTCTTATACTTTAGAGTATATGCCACTAAATGTCACAAATTAACCAAACCCAAATGGAGCCATTTTGAACAGTTATTTTGTAGTATTTTTTGGCTTAGATTTTAAATTGAAATATAATTCCCGTACCATAAAATTCACCGCTCTAAGATGTCTGGTTCAGCAGTGGGTTGTAGTGTATTCACAGAGCTATGCACCATCCCCATTATCCAGTCCCCGAACACCTCCATCACCTCAGCAGGAAACCCCGCACGCATTAGTGCACATGCTCCCCATCCCCCAGCCCTGGCAACCATGAATCTGCTTTCTGTCGCTATAGATCTGCCTGTTCTGGACATTTCATGTTTAGACCATTTTCTTACGCTTCTTTTTCCTCCCTTGTGGACTTAAGGTAGAGGAGGTCTGGTGTTTCTCTGGTTCCTGCAGTCCAAGCACTGCAGGGCATCTTTCCCTCCTTCCCCAAAGGCTCATTCTCCAGCCTGCAGCCTAGATCGGGAATGGGCCATGCGTGGGATGAAATGCAGGGATGCTGGGTAGGATTGGCAGAGGCCCCCAGTGGCCCATTGCAGAGATGCCCACGTTGGCACCCTGCATTACAGATAAGTCCTGACAGACCTGCTGACCGTGGGCTGTCCTCTGCCCTTTAGGACAGGGCTGCTGTGATGTTTTCTTTGATGTGCCTGGGATACATTTTGCATCTGTTCACTTATCTTAAGTAATGTACAAAAACAGAAGATCCCAAACTGTATTCTTTACTTGTTTATACAGAGTATGACATGTTATAGGTAAATGAACATTTATTATTTATCATTAGTTTGATCCAAAGCTAATTGTCTCTCAGGTTTGAAATAGGAATTACCTTTAAAGAATCAAATATTTCTTTTTCTGAAGATTTTATTTATTTGAGAGAGGGAGCACGAACAGTGGGGAGGGGCAGAGGGAGAAGCAGACTCCCCACTGAGTGGGGAGCCCCACATGGGGTTCAATCCTGGGACTCCAGGATCATGACCTGAGCTGAAGGCAGACCCTTAACTGACCAAGCCACCCAGGCGCCCTGAGAATCAAGTATTTCTCCTTAAAAACTGTTTATTGAATACATAGCTTTCTACATACCATTGGCTAAGATACTAAACCAAAGTCATAAGTAGCTTATAATCTAAGAAGGAGTTTTCAAGGCTGGAAACTCCAAGATCAAATCTAAAAGCTGAAGAGTTTTCTTTTCCTGGAAGAGTCGGTTGTCATAGAAACACAGCTTGGTACTAGTGGCACAGACCTCACCTTTCCCTCTGTTAGCTCAGCAACTGCGTACTGGGTACCTTCTGCCCATCAGGCACTATTCTAGGTGCCTGGGGTTTGTGAACAAAACTCGTGTCTCCAGGGAGCTTATATTCTGCCTGAGAAGAGAGACAATTCACAAGAAGCATGCAGAGTTAGAGGGTGGGAAGTGCCATGGAAAAAGCACAGCAGGGCAAAGGGGGTCAGGTGAGTGGGGTTGGCCCGGGTGAGCCTCCTTGAGAAGGTGGGGAGGTACATTCTCGGGGGTGGGGGATCCCAGAGCATCTGCAGAAGCAAGGGCCTGACATGGAGAGTGGGAGAGGGTCACACATTGCCAGAGTTGACATGGCTACTTGGCAGCAGCTCGGCTCCTGGTCACCCGTTTTCTCTGACAGGCAAAGTAAGCACCAGGCACCTTCCCGCTTAGCATCTTAATGAACAGGATTCTGGTCAACAAATTGGTGAGCAAAGGGCTGCTGGCCTTTTGAGGTCATTTTGAAAGTTTTTTGTTTTCATAAATGGATTTCACAGGAGGCTCCCACTCTTTGCCACAGTGATGTCCTATTTTATTAAAACCAGCCTGAGTGTGGCTAGAACACCAGTTCATTTATTTTTCAGATGTTAGGCTGCTGGCGTTTTGTACAGCCCTAGTCGTGAAACGTTCATTCTTTCAGCCTCATAAAGAGGCAGAACAAGGCAGTGCGAGGAATAAGGCTCTAGAGAGTCGGCTCTGCACCCAGCAGGCCGTGGCCTGGGGTGAGGGTCTGCCTCCCGTTCCAGCAGACGTGCCAGGCCCCCACACCAACTCCGGGCAGCCTTGCACTGATGAGAGAAGGGAGGGGGATGAGGCACAGACGCCCGCGGCCTTGTGAGTAGAAGGGATTTGGCCCTTATTTTTGTAATTAGCAGAAATAGATGGATTGAGCAAGAACACAGTGTAGTTTTGAGAGACCTGGTGAGCTTTGCAAGACATTCCTCTGCAGGTTCACCAGATGTGCTGCCATGCACTTCAGCTGGAGGCCTGCACAGGCTGAGATCTCTGTGGCTTGTGTCTAGGAGCTGCTCATTTTGCCTGTTGATGGGAACTTGCAGGTGGGAACCAGGCATCTGTGCACTTGTCACCATGTGAGGTAGGACAGCCTGCCCATATGGACAGGAGACCCGTTCAGTCATTCAGTTGTGGTGTGCCCTCCGCCAGCTCCATCCCCGGCGCGAGAGTGCCTATAGCTCCGCAGTGGGTGCACCCTTAGGCTCTGTGGTGCACGGCATGGGGTCGTGGTGAGGCGAGGTGGGGCCAGGCCGGCCGCCTGGGCAGAAAGCGGGTGACAGTCACAGCGTGCCCAGACTGGAGCCTTGTGGGCACACTCGTGGGGTCTGTGTGGGGGCAAAAGTCTCCTGAGGAGTCTGCAGACACCATCCAACAGTGCCTGCTGTGGTTGGAGTGAATGACGCTGTTCTGGGCATAGGCTCCACAGCGATGGCATCACCGTGTGGTAGGCCACCCCTGAGGCACGTCACGGGACTGCCATCGGCAGTGAGGAGAACCAAGAAATAAAACTGGCTGAGAACGACTGTTGCTTTGGCCAAAATTTCAAAATGATGCATAGAATTTTTAAGTTACCGTCAAGTATTACCTGTATTTCAAAAAACCTTAATGACACAACCAGTACCTTTTAGAGGTTTTTTGCACAGTAATGTTAACAGTCATGTTTGGCTAACGTCGAAAGGAAAGATGCACATTTGCTCCTGTCTTGTTCCCATCACGCATTAAAGTCAGGAGGGTTCTTGAGTGTTACTTAAACTGAAAAAAACCCACAGCTCTCAGGTACTTTTCCGTCCCCAAACCTGTGCTGCTTCTCCTTGCACAGGAGGGCGTGATAGCATTTTACTCATTACTGTTACTTTCTCCCCCACAGATTTTCTCTTTCCTAAAATGGAGCCAAGTAAAAAGATGGACTCCCCCGGCACCCTGCAGACTAACCCACCGCTAAAGCTGCACCCGGACCGCGGCGCTGGGACGTCCGTCTTCGTCCCTGAACAAGGAGGCTACCAAGAGAGGTTTGTGAAAGCCGTGGAGGACAAGTACAAGTGTGAGGAGTGCCGTCTGGTGCTGTGTAACCCGAAGCAGACGGAGTGCGGACACCGGTTCTGCGAGACCTGCATGGCTGCCTTGCTGAGGTAGGCCCCGCAGCCCGGCGCTTCCCCAGTCTCTCTCCCGCCCGCGCCATCACTTCTCCAAACAGTACGTTCGGAAGGGTAAAAGCTCTGAAGAAACTCAAGGTTCTCAGAGCCTCGCCTGTGAATCATTTAGGGAGACTCAGTAGAACCTCATGCCTGAATTTTCCAGGGCATCTGTGACTCGCAGCCTGGACTGCCCAGCCCCATCCCACAGATTTCTGTCTCCTCCCCACCAAGCACCTCCCGAAAGTCACTCCTGCACCTGCCACTTCCCAATGGTGCTCGCCACTCTGGCCCTGGGCCCCGGTGTCCCCTGTCCGTGTTGCTCTAGAGGCTTCCGGTTCATTGGAGAGACACGCCCATTAGCAAGTGACAAAGGAGCCCTGAAAGTGCAGGTGCTCTTGGGGGGCAGAGGCTGAGGAGGACAGGGCCAGCAGGGAGGACTGAGTATGTCCCAGCCTGGGTAGGAATCTAGTGTTTTTGTGCTTACCCAGCAGTCAGCAAAGCATGCACCAAGCCTTTGGAAGCCCTTGTCAGCTAAGTATCGCTGCCAGTTTAGAATCACAGAGGGAGTCCGGGAGGCAGGCTGGAGTTTGACAGCACAAACAACAGTGTCCAAGAGAGCATCTTGGTTCATCCCCCAGGTATTTTCTGGGCATGGAGCTGGGCACTGGGGGTTATTGCAGGATGCTCTCAGACTTGCTCCCCAAGGTCAGGGCACGGGGGCCTGGGAAGGCTGCCCACTTCTCCTGATTCACCGCTGAGGGCACGGCCCTTAATAACCACACTGCAGACAGCCTTCCTCCTTGTCATCCTCCCCCTGGGTACTTCTGGCTGTGGTCTTAACCCACTTATCCCAAACAGTGAGCTCAGCTTCCCCTGCTTTGTGGCTAAAATGACTCTTGAGTCAAGCTTAGTGATAGCAGAGCAGACTCAGAGCACCTGGTTTTTCTTACCATGCAAACCCGGACAGAGCACTGGGCCAGGGTAGGACTGCTGGCTGTGGGGCTGGGGGTGGGGGGTGGGCCCTAGAGCTAGGGATCCAGAGGGCTGTTCCTCTTCTGGTTTCGCTCCTTTTTCTGCCCCTGGCTCTCCTCTTCCATGTTTTTGCAGGTGTCAGGGGATCCCACTCAGATGCTACTCAGCCCTAGGGTCTAAGGATGTAAAAAGATTCGTATGATTAAAGCAGTTTAGCACAGGCTTCATATTAGTATAGTTTAAATGAAAGCTTTTATTTAAAAACACATTAATTTTGTCTCCCATCAACCCCCAGTTCTCCTGCCCAGCTTCCCAGGCTTTTGGAGCCTCCCCACTGTGCCCAGGGCTCCGGCGTATACATGTCCAACCCTGCATCCTCCTTCCCGAAGCCTCCACTGACACTCCCTGTCCTGGACTCCGGGAGCCCTTGGCTGTCTAGGGCAGGGGCCATGGAAGTAGAGAGGGCTCAAACTTCGTTTTGTTTTTAATCTCTAGGAGATGGTTTCCAGGCACAAGATGTGGGGTTAGAATCAAGTCCAAAAAAGGGCAGCTTGAGAGCAGGGGCTCTTGTCCTGCGTTTGGGGACAAGAATGAATAGTGGACGAGTGGTTTCCTTAGACAAGGTCAGTGTTAAATTCTCCTGTTAACTGTGCAATTGCATTGGCTTTTCAGTATATTGTGAAGGAAAATAGCTTATGGAGTAAGTACTGACTGTTTTTATAAAGCAAGACCATTTGTAGGCCCTCCTAATAAGCTATGGACGCTCACACCATAGAGCTTTTCCACAGAGAGCTAGTTTTGGTTTCTGAAATAAAATTTCACTTTTAATTGAAAGGGGCTTTCCAAGTGGGACTGATCTAAGCTGTGCTGCTTAAAAACTTCCTTATGAAAAATTACCATTAAAAAATTGAGCCCTTTGCTCCTGTGGCTTCATATGTGAACCCGGTTCGCTGTGGCATCCTGGGGCTCTGGTTGCTGCCATGAGCTTCGCACAGTGGGTTGACCATACTGGTTCAAGTGAGAATAGGACTTCCACTCTATCTAATGTCTTCATGGTGTGTTTTCCCCTCAGCTCCTCAAGCCCAAAATGTACTGCGTGTCAAGAAGGCATCATTAAAGATAAGGTATTCTTGGGATTTTAATAAACAACCTTGTCAAAGGCTTTGGCCATACTTCGCCCATGGTTTGCACCCAGTGCTCTGGGCATGCTTGGATTGCGTGTTGGGGCTTGACTGTGGGTGCTGCAGTGTCGAGGCAGGACAGCTGCCCAGCTAGGTGACCTTGGCCAGGTACTTCACCCACCTGTGTCCTTGCCTGTGCCGGTAGTGGCACCACCTCCGGAGACCCCGGAAGGTGCGTGGGGGTGAAGTGTGGAGACGCAGGCCGTCCTCTCAGGCCTTTCCACCAGACAGCTGGGACTCTGCTGGTCTCAGGAGTTCAGCAGGATTTGCTCTCTGCCTGCCCCTGTGCACCACCTCCCAGTCACTAGACGGATGTGGGATTTCCACCCTCCCCCTGCCTCGTGATTACGTGTGCCAGTGAAAGCTGTCAGTGCAGACTCTCAGAGGGCCTCTGGGGGGCCGCCCACCAGCTTCCCTCCTGGGGCTCTGATCCCCCCCACCGCCCGGGGTGCCTCTGGTCATCTATACATTGCCAAAGCCCGCTAGGCATGCTTTTAGTTTGAAATGACTCATTCTTAAAGTACTTAAAATACCAATAAAAAATGTGTGGTACCAATATTTTGATTGATGAACCTAACAATTTTTTAAATGTAGGTCATTAAATTATACGATAAAATTCCTGCTCTGGGGTTTTGTGTCCAGAGCACTTTGCAGATTAGGTTTGTGGTCAGGGCCGCCCAGGTGAGTACGAGGATTTGAGAATCCAGGCAGTAGGGGCTCCTCCGCAGCCAGAACAAGGGCGCCTGGTGTAACTCCTCTGGGCAGCTTAGAGACGGAACTGGCACCATGACCACATCCCTTGTCTTCCTCAGCGTTTACCTGCTGCTGCAGGCTGCACTGCATCGAAGGGAAGGGGTTGTTTCTAGGAAAACAAGTCACCCAACTACCCCTTATCTTAGCATGGCCACTAGCATGGCCACTAGCTTGTTAACGTGTGTCCGACCCATGTGATCGAGGTAGAGGTTCAAACACCGGACCTTGTCTGTCTCATTGTTCAGAATTATTATCCCTATTTTTCAATGGCATTAGTAACTGAAGAAGAATTACTAGTTTTGTTGGAGCATCATGAATGACACTGACAAATGCCTTGGATCCTCCTCATGGGAAAATGGGGCTTGGAGACTGAGATCTGCCCTCTGCAGGTCACTGTGGGGCCTCAGGCTCCTCCTCTATACAATGGGAAAGTTGCAGTAAATCATCTCGGCTCTCAAATGCTGTACTTTCACTATTTTGACATTGCCAATCTTTGTTTTGTATCCGTAAAGTTAAACTCAAATGACTTTAAGAAACTTAATGCCACAAAAAGGAAGCTTATTTCCTACCTGCTAAAAATACCTGTTTGGTGACTTTAGTGTGTTTTTAAAAAGGTCATGTTTATGAAGGATTAGATTTGACTCCAAATTATTTTTAACTCTTAACAGCTGTTGATTCTATTTCTTTGCCTGTGGAGTTGAGAAAGGCATATTAAGGTCCTGTTTTTTTCTTACAGAGTGTTAACATATAGGAGTTTCTTAGAAACGCCTGAAGATGAAGACAGTCTAGACTCTTGCTAGAAGGAATGAACCTGCTTGTTTTCTAAGGGAAAAATACAATTAAAGAAAGAAGTGTTTTCATTTTCAAAGGGAAACATTTTCTTTTTTTTTTAATTTTTTAAAAATTTTTTTGAAAGGGGCGCCTGGGTGGCTCAGTTGGTTAAGCGACTGCCTTCGGCTCAGGTCATGATCCTGGAGTCCCAGGATCGAGTCCCACATCGGGCTCCCTGCTCAGCAGGGAGTCTGCTTCTCCCTCCGACCCTCTTCCTTCTCGTGCTGTCTATCTCTCATTCTCTCTCTCACAAATAAATAAATAAAATCTTTAAAAAAAAAAAAAGTTTTTTGAAAAAGATTTTATTTGTTTATTTGACGGAGAGAGAGACACAGCGAGAGAGGGAACACAAGCAGGGGGAGTGGGAGAGGGAGAAGCAGGCTTCCCGCTGAGCAGGGAGCCCGATGCGGGGCTCGATCCCAGAACCCTGGGATCATGACCTGAGTCACAGGCAGACACTTAACGGACTGAGCCATCCAGGTGCCCCCCAAACGGAAAGATTTTCATTATTGGATTAACTTCAGTCATTGCAAGATTTATTAAAAAGAGGGTTTTTTGGGGGGGGTTCCTGGGTGGCTCAGTTGTTAGCGTCTGCCTTCAGCTCAGGTCATGATCCTGAGGTCCTGGGATTGAGCCCTACATTGGGCTCCCCGCTCGGTGCGAAGCCTGCTTCTCCCTCTCCCACTCCCCCTGCTTGTGTTCCCTCTCTCGCTGTGTCTCTCTCTGTCAAATGAATAAATAAAAATAAAATCTTTAAAAAAAAAAAAAAGAGGGTTTTTTTTTTTTTTTGGTAGCAGGCTAATACTGCCTCCTTTTTGGTGAAAAATGAGGTATGAGGGACCAAACCTTAGAAGAAAGAACTAAAATGTTTTACAAACCATCTGCAAGATATGATCTTTTACAGTAGTCTTGCTGTTTCTTTAGCAAGCGACCTAAAGAGGCATTGAATGATAGGGGGTTCTGCCCTTGTCCCTTGGTAGGAGTGTTCCACCCATGGACACCCCCACAGAGCTGGCTCCTGGAAGGCTCCAGAGTCCAAATATGAACCTGGCCCTGGTGCATCCACACCTTGAGATTATGTCAGAGTTACTCTATTCAGAGTATTTGCATGCTCCAAAGTGATCTTTAATTATTTGGTATAACTTGTTTTCATTTGGCTTATCTAATAAAAGACGGTAGTTAAGATTGTATTATTTAAATTGTGACTCTTAGTGGGGACATCTCCTTCATTCTATTCTAGAAATTAGAAATTAAGTTGGTCCTTAATGCTTTCTGAGGTCCACTTAAGAGATGCTCTTGTGACTTTTTTAAAGTGGTTTTGCCTTCTCTGAAGTAGCAGCATGTGGAGATTAAGAAATATTAATCCTCTGAAATAACTATCTTCCCATTTCAGGTGTTTAAGGATAATTGCTGCAAGAGAGAGATCCTCGCTCTTCAGATCTACTGCAGGAATGAAGGTGGAGGCTGCACAGAGCAGTTGGCACTGGGACACCTGCTGGTAAGCCCTAGGGGTCCGTGCTCCATGCTCACATTAAGAAATAGAACATCTTGGGGCCCTGGGGGGCTCAGTTGCTTTAGCATCTTGGTTTCGGCTCAGGTCATGGTCTCAGGGTGGTGAGATGGAAACCGCCCCCCCCTTGTTGGCTCCGTGCTCAGCAGGGAGTTTGCTTGAGATTCTCTTTCTCCCTCTCCCTCTGCCCCTCCCCCAACTCGCACACACTTGCTCGCGCTCTGTCAAATAAATAAATCTTTAAAAAGAAAGAAAGAAAGAAAGAAAGAAAGAAATAGAACTCCCTGATCAGTATGATGTGGTACCCTAAGACCATGGTTACGTTGATTTTCAAAACACAACCAAACATAATAGCAGTCCAAGCCACTGAGGTACAAAATGTTATTTTTATGACATCATTGGCAGAATTGCCAACTGGTTTTTAAACACCCCCACCCTATTTAGAATGGAAAGAAATCTGAACTGGTTTTTAATTTTGGAAGGCTTGTTAAAACCTTCTCTTTCTTTTTTTTTTAACCATGAAATTCCACATAATTTTTTTTTTTATTAGCATCTTATTTTATCCTGGAAAGATACTCGAACTGGAATAAAACAAAGTCCTTAGCAGTTAACCATTCATTTACCCAGGAAGAAGAGTTGGCTTACCCCTTCAAAAGCAGTATAGTTCGGGTAATCACTAAATAGAATACAAAATTCATTGTTTCTCGATACATTTGTCACTCTTCTCTGTGAAAAATGGGGCTGGCAGCAGGCAGAAACATTTCTGGAGGCTTAGAATCCAGTATTTCAGGTTGAATTTCTTTGCCAATTAAGAACCTTGAAGTGTTTGTTTTATAGGTGCATTTAAAGAACGATTGCCAGTTTGAAGAGCTTTTGTGCGTCCGTGCTGACTGCAAAGAAAAAGTGTTGCGAAGAGACCTGCGTGACCATGTGGAAAAGGCCTGCAAGTACCGGGAGGCCACGTGCAGCCACTGCAAAAGTCAGGTCCCGATGATCACGCTGCAGGTGCGCTGCCTCCACCCCCCAACCTACCTGCAGCTCCGTCCAAGTGTAATTTGTCACAGATTTAAAGCACTGTTCTAACAGGAATAAAGAAAAAAGAGAGGAGGAAATGGCAGTTTTCATCTGGCTTTAATTCAGAGTTAAGCTTTATTTGTTTTGCCCATTTTGATTTGTATAATTAACATTTTCCCATTGCCTTGATTGACTTTCATTTGGGATGCCAAAAAAAAAAAAATGAGGACTAATTATCAAAAAAAGGTAGAATTTTTCTCTTGTCCCAGGGAATGTCCTCAAAATCTTATTGGATTGCTTCATCTTTTAAGCAGCTCTGGGACATAATCATCACTTCAACAGAGTAATTCATCCTGCAGCATCGAAGTGCAGCTGTCTGTCTTGGGAGAGAGATGAGAATTTCACATTTTTCACACCTTGATTATTTTGGCACAGTTCTGTATTGTGCATGTGTTAGAAATCAGATCCCTTATCTGTAAATTAGAGAGAAATGTTGGGAGTGGAGGACAGACTTTAAAAACAATCAGTAGTAGGGGTGCCTGGGTGGCTCAGTCGTTAAGCGTCTGCCTTCGGCTCAGGTCATGATCCCAGGGTCCTGGGATCGAGCCCCGCATCGGGCTCCCTGCTTGGCAGGAAGCCTGCTTCTCCCTCCCTCACTCCCCCTGCTTGTGTTTCCTCTCTCGCTGTGTCTCTCTCTACCAAATAAATAAATAAAATCTCTAAAAAAAAAAAAAGCAAAAACAAAACAGTCAGTAGTACAGTAGCCCTCTAATATTTGTCCATTTCTTGCACGAATACTCACTGAGTACCTACTCTGTGCTGGGCATTGTGCTGGGAGCTGGGGGTTCAGTGGTGACACTCACCTTCTAGTGGGAAGAGGTAATTAATAGCCAAACATAATGTGTGGTAGTGATTTGTACTATGAAGAAAAATGCAGTAGCATCATGGGCAAAGGGGTGATCAGGGCTGGCCTCTCCAAGGCAGTCAGGCAGGCAGTGTGGGGAGAGTGCCCCGAGCAGAGGCAGCAGCAAGGGGTGCACAGGCTCTGAGATGGAACTGACTTGGCAGGTGGATTTCAGGAGCTGTGAGAGGCCAGCGTGGCTCCCATGCCTGGTGCAGAGGCGATGGGTAGCAGGGGACAGGGAGGGGGCAGGCAGGCACTGGGCAGCCTTGAGCAAGGGGGTGACGTCGGAGTTCCCCATCAGGTGCAGCACTCTGGCAGGTGTGACGAGTAGACGTAGGGTAAGAGGAAAACGTGGAGGCGAGGCAGTGTTGGTCTGTGCAGGAGGGAGGAGGGAGGTCCACTGGGGTACATTGGGAAGGTAGAGGCAATGGTTTGGGTTCATGGCTTGAATATGGAGCATGTGTTAAGGATGATGTCTGTAACTAGAGCATCTGGATGAACCCGAGTGTTCTGTTGAGGTGGGGCTCGGTGGAGCATAGCAGGCTGGAGGGGAGAATAGGGCAGTGGTCTGGGCTACTGGTACATCTTAATTAGGTGGTCCCTGGAGGCTTGGGGACAGAGGCCTGGGGCTCATGAATGCTTACGGACTGCTAAGAGGGGAGGTCAACTAGCAAAGGAATGGCCAGTATGGAAAGGTCAGCAGAGTGGTGCCCCGGAGGCAGAGAGAGCTGGGGGGGTGGGCAGGAGGGGCAGACATTGCTGAGAAGCTGGGAGCTGCTGGGGATGACCTCTGGACTCGGCAGGACCGTGACTGATGGGACCAAGATGGGAGAGGACCAGAGTTTTGCAGCCAGGTTGTGGGGGCCCAGGTGGTTCCTGGTGGATATTCTAGAGCATTTATTGACCAAAATTTAGGGAAGTTTTTGTTTTTCTGTATGAAATGAAATGAAATGTACTCTACTTCATAATCTACATGTTTACCTTCCTTTGTACAACTTTCCTGTGCCTGTGATTTTCTTCTCTTGTGAAGTCTTTTTCCTGTATGATTTCTGTAGACATTTCCAGTTATTAAGGGCTTTTAAGAACTGTAGAAAATAGGAATAGTGTTTGGCCTAATTGAATTGTTCCTTCAGTAACTCAGTTCAGGCGAATGAGACCTATACTTAGCAGTATTGCAGCCCTTACAATGTTGGTGTGTTGCTATCAAAGTTATACTTTGCTTCTTGCAAAAACCAGTTATCTTTACTTGCAGAATAGAATCCAGGAATTAACTTTATTCGAGAAAGAATTGTACAGTGTGTCAGCTAGACACTATATAAGTAACTGACTCTGAACTCCGACTAGGCTGAAAAGAGACTGGTTTTAAAGTAACAAGGTAAGGGCTCACCTGCCCCAGGTCACCGTGGCGACCCCCTCCTGGACCGCAGCAGGGCAGCTACACGCTGGGAGGGCTCTTGTCGTGTCGGGCCTGGGCTGGGGCTCCAGGTCTCCTCCTGTCAGCTAGGAGCGCGCTTAGTCTCATCCTGTCCTGCTGTGGGCTTATTTTTAGAAAGAGCAGGCATCTCAGAGTCACTTCTCCAGCCCAGGTCACCCTGACATCCCCATATTTCCTGTGTTTTATGAAGGGCATCAAGTACACCGGGTGTTGATGAGATCCCGATTGAGAAAGCATCGAGGCCCTGGCCCGTCGCCGCTCGTATGAAAGTTCCTTTCCTACGTTTAAACCATGCTATTGATGTTACATTGCTGTTTTCAAGTTTTTTCTTAATCTGTAGATCAGCATAATTTAAAGTGCTAGGAGAGAATCCCGTTTGTCACATCCAGTCTAGAAACTGTCAGATGTGATCTCTAAACAGTTCTGTTAACTTGTGCAAAGTCAGAATTCTAGAGATCTCCTTTTCTGGAAAAATGTGTATCTTTTAATGGGAATATATCGTATAGGTGCAGCCACCGTGGAAGGCAGTTGGGCGATGTTTTATTAGGTTGAACATTCCTGTACTTGGCTAATTAGCAGTCCCTCTCCTAGCTGTGTGAGAGAAACTGTCACACATACACACCAGGAGACAGGGCCCAGCATAACCGAGCTGCTCTCTCTCGCTGTGTCTCTCTCTACCAAATAAATAAATAAAATCTCTAAAAAAAAAAAAAAAAAAAAAAGCAAAAACAAAACAGTCAGTAGTACAGTAGCCCTCTAAGAGGGTTTTGTCTGGGAACAACCCCACACGTCCATCAGCTGGGGCGGGGACATGTCAGTTGTGGTGGACCCAGCAGACTGCATGTGACGGACGTGGCAGGAAAATTTTAGGACTGAGGACCCCCAGCTATACACGACGCGAGCGTTAGCCTGAGAAACACGATACTCAGCCGGGTCTCAGAAGACTCTTAGGGTAGAGTTCCATTTTAATAAAATTCAAAAGCAATCAAAACAGTATTTTGTCTGGCCCACATTTATGTGTAATGTAACTTTTTTAAGCAAAGGAAGTAGAAACACAAAATTCTGATTTTCGGGTTAGGGGTTCCTCCCTGGGGGAAGGTGGAGGACACACAGTAAATGGGAAGCCCTCAGTTATGTTCTTGTCCTTGGTGGGTGCCCACCATATGGTTATATCTATTCTGTGCCTATCAGAGTTACATTTAATTTGGTAGACAGGACTAACTTATTAGTATGGAGAGAATTCTTACGTATCAATAGGTTATCCGTTTAAGTGGTCATGTTGTTTTCCTGGGGCTGCTCTAACAAAGTACCATAAAGCTGGTGGCTTAGAACAACAGAAGTATAGTCTCTCACAGTTCTGGAGTCGAGAAATCCAAACCCAAGGTCTTGCCAGCGCTTCCTCTGAGGGCTCCAGGAAAGACCCCTTCCCTGCCCCTTCCAGCTCCTAGAGGCTGTGGTCCTTGGCATTCCTTGGCTGGCAGCTCTCTGCCTCCCTGCTCAGACACCTTCTTCTGGGGCATGTCCTCTCCTCTCATAAGGGCACCCATGGTTGGATCCAGGGCCCACCCTAATCCTAATCCACCAGGGCCTCATCTTCACTGATTACATCTGCAAAGATCTGATTTCCAAATAAGGTCATATTCTAAGGTTCTAGAGAGACATGAATTTTGGGTGTCACTATTCAGCCCACTACTGTGGGCAAAAGCTGTCAAAAGGCAAGTCACAGGAACTATAAATGATTAATAAATATCAAAATATACCTTCCCACACATTATTAAATAATTGCAAATCACACTGCCTTTTCCACCTGTCACGTCAGAGATTGAAAAGTCTGATGGAATTGACAAGGGTATAAGCCTGTGTTCCTGTGATGATGGGAGTGTGTTTGTGTAGGGTTATTGGAGAGCAGTTTGACAATATCTATCAAAATCCATTTAAAATACCTGTACCCTTTGATACCCAACAAAGCCTACTTCTAGAAATTCATTTTCTGGTATGTTTGCACAGATCTGCAGAGACAGACGTTGGAGGATACTGATGGGTCTGGCCCCAGCCTCTGTCACACCGTCTCCTGCCCCACCCTCCTAGAACACTGCCCCCACCCACTGCCCAGTCCTCCTCAGAGCTCCCTTCCCAGAGCCCCTGCCCCGTGTTTCCTCCTGGTCTCTGCTTGCCTCAGAGGTGCTTACCTGTGTGCGCGCTGTCTTCATCGGGCCAGCCGCAGCACCCGGTACACGCCGGACCTGGGGAATGGAGGTGCAGGGAGGAGGCCTGGCATCCGTGGAACGTTCACCATGTTACCTCTCCAGGCCCATGACTGATCGGGTCCTCACAGCCCGTCTATGAGGGAAGCACAGATACTCCTCCCACTTCTAGATGAGGCAGGGAGGTGGAGCCATTTGTCCGGGGTTTTCCACTGAAAGACAAAGCCTTGACTTGGCACCTGGGAACTCTCAGGGATCCGAGCACAGCCAGGCAGAGTAGAAAGCCAGCCCCACCGCCCCATGTGGTGCCTCTTGTGGGAGGCCAGCTGGTCAGGCTCAGTCCAGTCAGGTGCTTTCTATTGAGCTCTGAGCAGTCCTGGACTTGCCCTCTGGGGCCTCTGCGGGCCTCTGAGGCCCGAGCCCAGGAGCAGAGCCATCTCTGCACTACAGACCATACGCCAGCGCGCTCAGAGAGACACCAGACTTGAAAGCACGCTGAAGAGAGTGCGGTGCCTGGCGCCTCACTTGGGCCCCCGTTGCCCTTGGTCCGCACTGTGCCTGCCTAGTTGGACTGAGGCTCTCGGCTATGCCTCCCGCTCTCCCCCACCCCCATCGTTCAGCATCCCAGCCTAACTGTGGAGGCCCTAATCTGAAAAACCAGATGAGAATCAGAAGTATCGAGGGTAACGAGGAAAACAGCAAGATTCCTTCCTGCTTGGTGCTGCGGCCTCCAGGGGCCTGTCCCGCAGGTTGTGTTGTGTGGCCTGCAGTTACAGCTCTCGTTCTGCCTACGTTAGTCTCTCTCGAGTGGCCCTTTGTCATGTGTCTGGCGGTGCTCTCCAGGCCTCTTGGGTTTGATGTCCTGGTGGGCAGCTCTTGCCGTAACTTTGCTACTGAACGGATGCCCAGCAGGTGCCTGTGGCATGGGTTGAATAGTTGTCATCCAGCCTCTGCAGAGTTGAAATTCATACCATCCAAGGAAGGGCTAAATCAAAATTTGTCCATATTTTCCATGCGTTATAGATAATCTAGTAAAATTCCAGGGAAGTGATTTAAATACCCAGCGGCTCATGCTGTTTGCAGGCGTCGGAGAAGCATCATTTACAGACCCCAACCTGAGAGGCCAAAAGAAAACCACCCTTCTCTCCAGCAAACAAAGTCTGGACCCTGGGCTGCAGTGTGAGTGGCCGCAAGGGCCAAGTCTGCCTGTGCCCACCCGCACAAACGGGTGCTGTCTGGTAGAGGCTGCTGTGGGGGCACCATCTCCAGGCTCCCACCACACCACTGTGCTCCCACAGATGGCCTCACCTGTCAGATTTGGGTAGATCTCCTGAAACACCTTACCTTTTTTGGCTCTCAAACTGAGCATGAGGACTCCTCCAAATGTGTCAGAACTCAAGAAAACTGGGCCAGTGAGCAGAGTGTCCTTTGGGTCTTCATGGTGACAGTGGAGATACCGATGGGGTCTGAAGGGAGGCGGGTTGTATGTCTCAAAGTTGATGATGCTTTCTTTTTTTCCTCCAGAAACACGAAGACACTGAGTGTCCCTGTGTGGTGGTGTCTTGCCCCCATAAGTGCAGTGTCCAGACCCTTCTGAGGAGTGAGGTAAGGGGCATGGCCAGGCCTGTTGAGGAGTTGGTGACATCTTCGAGACTAGCATGCCAGAGACTCCATCCTTCCCCAGTAGCTGAAGTTGAAGGTTTCGTAGATCACGATAGTGATGCGTACGGTAGAAAGGCAACAGAGAACCTCATGCCATTTTGGGGCATCAGAAATTTCAGAAGCAAGCAAATAAACGCTACAGAGTGGTTAAATTCAGAGCAAAATATTGTTAGGAACTGAGAAAATGGAATTACTTTACAAAAGTGCAAGCAAAAGTAATAACTTTTTAGGTTCTAAAAAACTATTTTTAAATCTGTAAAATAGGAGTTACTGTAAGATTATCTCAAAATAAATGACTTTACAGACACTCCAGACCCCGTTTGGCCACATATGCTGGGCAGGGTTGGTGCTGCGGAGCAGGTGGGCCCGTAGGTGGCTCCCACATTTCAGGGGCCAGTGAGAAGGGCCTTGTGTAGCCTCCCCCAGAGGTCATGTGTCTCACACTGCCCTTGGGCATACTTTTTTTTAAGGCAGGTAGATTTTACATTAACTTAATTTGATCAGGACATATCCAGTTGGAAAAATTCCAAGGATTCTTAAATGTTTTGGCATCTGGTCCTGATCTGGAGCCCCTTTGGTTGCTGTTTTGGGAGCATCTGGGGCTCCTGTGCCCCCTGGTCCCCTGGCAGGTCCCTCAGGCCCGGGTGCTCTGATCTGAGGAGGCTGCTCACCTCAGCCTTTTTCAACAGCCTGGAATTTTACCACTGGGTATTGAGGAGGTGTGAGGGTCAGTGTCTTCTCACATCCCCTCTGAGCAAGAGGACCTATGTGGGCCTGGAGCCAGGAGCACGGGGTACAGAGAGGACCCCCCAGAACCACTCTCACCCAGAGTGTGTCCTCCCAGGAAGGTGACTCTGCTAGGCCAGGGCAGGGTCTTGTCGGGTGGCCATGGTCCCTAGGCCTGGAATGTGCCTCTGGGAGTGGCAGGGAGATGCATATAGATTTCCGCTACTAGGAAGTCCCTCTGCTAACGCGAATGGATGAAGCGTCTGCAGTGTTGAAGTGATTACCAGGGTTTTATACGCTTTCCAGAATTTTCACTCAGGGCTACCTGAATTAGGGACAGATGCTAACTCCATTTGCCTCCAAGTTATTTTTCTTTTAAAAATCTTTAAACCTGCATTTATCTTGGGTTTCTGGTGAACAATGCTATTGGTCTATAAATTATTCTTGCCTCTATTCCAAAGCTCCTGTGAGAAATGATGATAAAGGCTCTGAGAGAAATGATAATGAGCCAGTTTAAGAGAAAGTGTGGGGCGCCTGGGTGGCTCAGTCGTTAAGCGTCTGCCTTCGGCTCAGGTCATGATCCCAGGGTCCTGGGATCGAGTCCCACATCAGGCTCCCTGCTCAGCGGGAAGCCTGCTTCTCCCTCTCCCACTCCCCCTGCTTGTGTTCCTGCTCTCGCTGTCTCTCTCTGTCAAATAAATAAATAAAATCTTAAAAAAAAAAAGAAAGTGTGACCCTGAATTTATAGTGCCCCACTGAAAATGATACCAGACCCCTGTGTCCCTGACTTTAATACCAGAAGCGTTGGCTGGATAGGTTCACGATTATAGCGCTGGCACTGAAAGAGTAGATCTTAAAACTTTGAAGCTGATGTTACTACACACAGTCTCATGCTTCGTCTCTCTGTCAGTCACCTGTGATCTACCTTTTGGGCGCTTTCCTCCAGGTGCAGGCCAGAGCTTCCTGGCTGGGTTCAGAGGAACATCAAGTGTGCTAAGCTGCTAGATCTGTAACCACCATGACTCTGCCCCGGCTCAGAGACCTTCCGCAGAGATTGGCCCATAGGCTCCCCATGACATTGGCCCTTCTCTGCAGCTTTTGCCACAGACCCACACTCCTCCCTGTCCTAAATACTGACCTAAAGGAGAAGGACTCAAGGACTCTTTGTCCTGGTGACAGAGGACGGGCCCAGGAGCCTCTGGAAGCCTGTGTGCACACAGAAAAACCCAGGGCCAGCTCTGCAGTGCGCTCAGACACCCCCTTTCCTAATTCAGGGTCTAATTGTTCTCTATAAAGAAGATCTATCCCCAGAGTTTCCTGATGAGAATTTCTTCAATAAAAGAAGAAGCTGTCCTTAAACTGTATTAGCCTAATGAATAGCACTGTGTCTTTAAAATGTAGACATTTCAATTCCCTTTTCTCTTGAGGGGGCATCATAAGTGGTTTTTATTTGATGATTTGCCAACATTTGAGCTGAACAAAGGGGTTTTTCCTTGTATGAAGAGTTATCCTCTCCCAATCTCCTTTAATTTTCTTTTACCAATTAGAGGTGACAATATTAAGATTCATGTTGTTAGAATGACCTTAGCGATCTGTGAGAAGTTACATGAATTTATGGGCACTCAGAGGGGGAAAAAAAGTCTTTTCAGAAGAAGGAAAAACTCATCTCGTTATCTTGAGTACTGAGAGTAATGGTACATCGTGTAAGCTTGCTTCAAAAATATATTTATTTTTGTGTACTGTATATTAGGTGTGTGACCCAGTTACATCCTGAATGCTTTCTCTTTTTTGTGTTTCATGCAATTTTTGTTTATAGTCTTTAAATGTTCATTTCAGTTTACGTTTTTTTCCTTTTTTAAATTCTGGCACTGCAGATGGCATGTTACATTTTGAACAATTTGTTCTAAAGAAACTGCAGGTTTAAGAAATGTTACAGTAACCGTATTTCTGTATATTGGCGTATATATGTGTATACACGTGACAGTAGTGTATATTTACTGCATCTAAGTCTAGGAAGCAGATGGTATGTACACACCTGTAGCTGATAAGCCCCCTTCGTGACAATACAAACCAGATGCTCTCTGTGCCCTTAATATGTTTGAACATTTTCATGCAGACGCTTGTGCCACAACTCACGTCTCTTTCCCGTTGCAGTTGAGTGCACACTTGTCAGAGTGTGTCAATGCCCCCAGCACCTGTAGTTTTAAGCGCTATGGCTGCGTTTTTCAGGTCAGTATCCAACATTTGTCCTTCCCAGTCACTGACATTCTGCCATGAGAGAAAGTTACTATCTTAACCTCTTAACATGCAGGTTCTGGACTTGTAGTCTTTGTCTTGGAACCGAGTCACCATGCTGCATGGGTGGTGAAAGCCCCGTGCAGCCGACGTGGGTGCTTGCTCTCCATGCCTGTGGTGTTGTGAGACTTCAGGGGGACACCTGTGCTGAGAAGGAAGTCAGGGTGTTAGCAGAACAACTCCGTCTTAGGACGTGGGACAAAGAGGACTGACGGTCGGGGGGTTTCCAGAGGTTGTGGGACTTGAGCCGCTGCTTGACTATGAGTGGGTCTCAAACCAGACACGTTGGGGCGGTGTGCGCATCAGTACACGGCCAGGAGGAAACGCATCTCCTAGGATCTGTGCCACCCTCCCAGAACAGCCGTGTGGAGAGGGCTCCTCCACCGCCACACTCGTGCTGCGAGAATCCCGTTTCTGGGGGTTTTTGGTTTTTTAACACGTCTGAGATTGCTAGTGAATTTGAACTGAGTTTCATTGAAACGTATATCTCAATCTTAAAACTAATCAGAGCGCAGTATATATTACAACTAAAGTATTTTATATTTAATTTTGTGTATTATCAATATATTATTATGAAATCAGTACAGAGATACTGGCATCTCAGTATTTTCTTAGAAAGTAAAGAACCCCAAGAATAAGAATGACTGTAGCCCTCCCTTTGTCTCTGTCTCTTAACGAGATGGAGCGCTCGCCACTGTTATGTCGTATGTAGTACCATTCATTCTGTGTATGTATATATATATATATATGTTTATATATAGCAATACTTATATCAACATATATATATGAATATTCTATGTACAGAGTATATGTTTTGGAGATCATTAAAATGCTTTCTGTGGCTTCTTAATTTTCTAGTATCAAAACAAATTATATTTTCATACCGATTATTTCCTTAACTATATGAAGTACTATTTCATGTGCTTATTACTGACTCTAAAATGGTCTCCATCTTATGTACTCTGTAGATTGTTTATGTTTTGTATGTAACTTTCCAAGTATACTTACAACAGTGAGGAGCAATACGTTTTCTAATACAGTGTATTTCCCTAATAAGTTAATACTCCAGAAAATTATTTAGAATCCCACTTTGATTACATGTTCGTTCACTAGATTATTGTAGCACTGTCTAGCTGTAACTGCAGGTGCCTAAACATTTCCCATTTGTATTTTTAATGCAAAAAGTTATAAAGGAACAAAAATGAGAGGTCTCAGATTTAATTTCTTGATCTTACAAATACGAAATGCAGATGAAAAGGCTCTTGGTACGAAGCTTGAGGAGCAACGAGCATGACGAACTTGAGATTGCTGTAGAATTACAGGATGTCTGCTCTCCTTGCCTGCCTCCCCACCTGCCCTCGGTAGAGTGGGGGGTTGCTGAGCATGGCCCTTCGAAGGCTTGGAGACCGCCCAATAGCTGTACAGGAATAGGGCTCCCCTCTTCGTGTTTAGTGCTGGGTTTAGGTCATGTGTTAGTCTTGCTGCACTCTGTGATGGAGTGAGGTCAGCTTAATGCACTGCATCTCTGTTCTCGCAGGGGACAAACCAGCAGATTAAGGCCCATGAGGCCAGCTCCGCGGTGCAGCATGTCAACTTACTGAAAGAGTGGAGTAACTCTCTAGAGAAAAAGGTACGCCAGACTGCTTCCCGCTTTTGTTGGCTTTTAATCATTTATTCAAATTATTTAAAGAAGAAAATCTTTTTTATAGTTACTAATGGTTTTGGATAAAAGAAACAGTATCAAGAGAATGTCAAAAAAGTAAATTTCTTTTCACATGACCTTGAGCTCCTAAATGAAGGCATTTGTGTGTGTGTGTGTGTGTTCTTTGTTTGTTAATTGCCAAGCAAGCATGCAGTGCCTTTTTTTTTTTTTTTAAATCACATTGTGGTTACCTTAGCATTGACCTAGAATGGGGATTCTCAGACTGCTAAACCCCCCTTTCTCTTCCCATCAGCCTCATCTTTTTGTAAATAAAGTTTTATTGGAATGCAGCCATGCTCATTCATTTCCCTGTTGTCCATGGCTGCTTTTACAGAGTTTAGGAGTGAGACAGAAACTGTACAGACCTCACAGCCCAAAATGTTTACTCTCTGGCTCTTTACAGAAAAAGTCTGCCAACACCCAATCTGGAAGGTGATGAGGGTTATAAATGCTTCACCATTCTTTGTCTTTTCTGAGCAACATAGCCCCCCCAACCCCACCCCGGTGTTACTGTTGACTTCCTCACCAGACACTTTGTGGAAGTTTGATGCAGAGAGCCCCTGTTCTCCAGCTGGGCTTCTTTTCAAGAGGCCTCAGTTGTGGGGGCTGTGGGCTCCTTAGCAGACACCTTTCCCATGTAATACTTCTTCCCCGGGGGAGTTCTTGGTCCGAGTTCTTGGTCCGCGGTGTTCACCTGGGCAGGGCCCTCTATTCATGAGAAAAACATGAAGACCTCCAAGAACTGATAGAGAAGAAACTGTAACAGGATCTCTCATTGTGGTTTCTATACAAAAATAAAAACTTATTTCAATATTCAGGAAACATTTTAGGAAATTTGCAGTAGGAAGGTACCGAGATGAATTAGAGAAACCGGTGGAATTGATGTTTATTTTCTAAAGGTTTGTAGAGATTTGAATGCCTTGTTCCCAGTATGAAATCCAACCAATTTAAAATGTGAATGTATTTGAAAAAGTCTGAAATTCTTAATCAAAAATATGAACTGACATAAAGTAGTTTTTTAATATAAATGTTTATGCTGAAGACGAGAAGCGACAGAACGGTTGACTTGTCACACGTACACACACAAGTACGGCAGAGGGGGGTCCTCTTCAACGGGGACATAAAATGTGTGTGAGAAGAGTCATTGTGACTTCCCCATGAACACACAGTAGTCACTCTGAGTTAATGATGGTTTATGTAAGTCTTTTTTCCCCTCTGCTTGAAGAATGTGTTCTGTTTCTGCTTTTTAAAAAATTATAGGCATAGACGCCAGGCCTCTCTGTCTCTCATCGGCACTCTGCTTCTCACTTACGAAAAAGGTTCTTTCTTTTGTTTAAAATGCATTGGTTCTGTTCCAGCTGTACTGGTTAGCTAACAGTTTGCGGTTCTGAGGGGTGTGGCTGTCCAGCGGGACAGTCATAGAAGGCGCCTTTGCCAAGTCTGCTCCCAGAGCCGAGCCCCCACGAACGCGTGCAGAGCGTGATCCCTCGGTTGTGTTCTTCTCCCCACCCCGCTTCATCATGCGTGCTCCGCTCCACGTGAGTGGTTTGTGTCCGTGGAAATGCCGGGACCCAGCACGGTGGCTGCCTGTGCACAGCCCATAGCGGTTTCTCACCCTGCAAACACCTCACGTGTTGGAACCATCACTGGCCACGCCGAGCACCTGCAAGGGCAGGATGCATCGCCATGCATTGCAGCTGACAGATTTGAAATCTTTGCCCTCTTGGTCTCTTCCTGACTCTGCCCAGCAGAATGGACCCCTGCCTAGGCGTTCAGGTCAGCCGAGCCTGGGCTGTGCAATGTTGTGTGTGTTCACGTGAAGGTGCCTGTCTCTTCCCTGGGCCCAGAGGCAAAGGCTAGACAAAGAATGGAGATACTCATCTTTTTTAAAATGGGAATTTATTTCTCATTATAGAATTACTCAGTTGGAATCTCTTAGGTTATTTTGTTCATGTGTAGTGGAAAATAGAATGTTTGAGTTGGTTCAAAAACTCTGATCCATCACATTCATGTCAAATTAAGGAAAAACTATTTTGTAAAACATGGACTTAAAAACACCCATCTTCTGTATTAGGGAAGCTTACAGGGAAATAAGGAGTGCCCCACCAAAATAGGCTGGAGTAAATGTTGTTCTCACTGAGGAGGGTCTCAGGAAAGGACAGGGGGACTCCTTTCATCTGCCGTGGGGATGTTCTGCTGTTTTCTTGGAAACACCCCTGCCAGGTGGATTTTTCCCATGCATGTCATGTCTACCTGATAGACGAGTGAAAGCTGGGATCTGCAGGCGCTTGGGAGGTGGAGTCTTTCATTAAAATAAATAAATAAATAAATAAATAAATAAATAAAAATTTAAATTAGGGCGGTCCCTAAATTAATAAATTAAGAGTTTAATATGGCATGATGTGTGTTCATTAATGTGAGATGCTTCTGCTCATCCTCAGGTTGCTTGTTCTGTTATAGAAAAAAATTGCCATTGTTTTTGGAGATACTACTGAGATTCTTTATCAAAAGGGTTGGCATGCATGCAGTCTTTTTTCTTTTTTTGGGTGTGAGACTAAAGAGTCTGGGAATCATGTCCAGCTTGAGAGATGGGAATGAGTGAGCCATAACTTTGGAAAAGGCTGACCTGCTTGCAGGACGGGCACATGGCTCGTCTGCGTCACTTGTAGGAGTCCGGGGGCATGAGAGTGTATTTTAGAGAGGAAGGTCCGCTGGCCTGAGTAAAATCCTAGGAAAGTGAAGTGTTCTTTTGCCCCTGAGACGTTGTAGGTTCCTCAGTAAATATGCATTTGTTCTAAAATGAAACACTGTATCCAAAGGCGCTGCTTGGTTGCCTGTCTTAAGGCAGGTGGTTCTTTGCAGGGACATCAGGAATCCGTGCCTTACCCACCCAGGTCTGTCCTGGGGCGCCCTTGGGCTGTCAGGTCAGGTGTTGGCTAGTATTCGGGACACATCTGAGTGGAGGTGTCACAGTGTCCCTCATGGAGCCTGCTGTCTTCGGGGGCGGCAGCCGTGCCCCCACACAGACACATCTGTTGGTGGAGGGGCCTTTCCAAGGGCCAGAGTACCCCATGGAGAAGTTTTGTGAGAAGGCAGCCTTGTCAGACTTGCCCTCGGACTCCTCACCTGAGGGCTTTTAAGACCAGTGTAAATGCGTTCTTGGGAGCTAGTTTTCAGAAAGATATTTTGAAAAGGTCAGCGGTGAGCTTAGAACTGCACCCCTCCCCCAGCAGGCCCTTCCTGGGGCTGGCATGGCATTGCAGGTGAATATGTTGAGTTTTGTGGAAGGTGTTCTCAGGCCACAGGCCGGGCACACAGACTCTGCAGCTCCATGTCTCTGTTGCAGGGCTAGTTGTCAGCCTTAAGGAGTAAGTGAGGCACATACGTAGCTGTTTTATTCTTACTGTGCTTTCCCCTTGTGTTGGGAGAGCTTTTCAAAGTGCGGGATGTGGCCCACTGGTGGAAGTGAAGTAATTTAGTGGGTTGCAACTAGTACTTTTTAGAGTAAATTAGAATAAAAGAGAAAGTACCAGGACACATGGAAATGACTAGGGCAAGGATGGTTTTGCGATCCCTGTTTCTTAGGTACACACACACACACACACACACACACACACACACACATCTGTACACGTGGGGTGAGATGTGAGAATGTGTTTCCTAGTCAAGTTTGAAGGCCACTCTGGTAAGAGGTTTATTGCTTTTCAGCAAAAACTTTAGAAAGTGTGTCCCATTCATTCGGAAATACTTTGCCCCATCTTAGTTAATTACTGGGAGGCAATGTGTAGGATTTCCTGTTAAGTTACCAGGACTTCCATTTCCTGTATGAAGGGATTTTTTTCCCCCTGGAACTTCTTCCACTGAGCTAGTAGAAGGCCTATATTGTGAAAATGTAAGTACTATCATTATAATTGTGATGAATTAATAAAACCACTTTTTGTGTGCTTAATTGAAGAATTTCTTTTTCAGGTTTCCTTGCTACAGAATGAAAGTGTAGAGAAAAACAAGAGCATACAAAGTCTGCACAATCAGATATGTAGCTTTGAAATTGAAATTGAGAGACAAAAGGAAATGCTCCGAAATAATGAATCCAAAATACTTCATTTACAGGTAAGAAGCTTAAGACTGTGGCTGGATCAAAGGGTAGAGGAGCATGTCTGTGTTCTCCTTCCAGACTTCCTCAGTGAGCTGTTTGAGTAAAAGCCCTGACTTTTGTCAAACAGACGACCTGTTTCTCTTGCTTAAGTGAAGACTTGAGAAAGACCCAGGCGGCTGTTTCTTCCCTGCTTTTCCCTGGAAAGCAAGCCCACTGCCTCTCTTATGTGTCTTTGATTCACTGTTGGTGAAGTAAGCCTTAAAGCCTGTGTTTTTAAAAAATTAGCTGTTTTTATTATTATTTAAGATTTCATATTGTTCAAGAGTAGTTATGTGTAAAGTTTCACTTCCTGAAGTGAAGTGAAGCCAATCTGTTTTGTTTTGGATTTTCTAGTGACACACACACTGCACTTTATCTCACCATAGTGATCCAGACACGCCTCAAACAAGCATGCAAACCTTTGCTGTTCTGTAAGGGGCTTCATTAGATGTCGCTTCTCGTTTGTTATCTACACAGGTACCTGTTAGTGTGTGATTCCTATAGATCTTCCCTGCACGTTAGCTTCCTCGTGGTGTGTGTCTGTACACTGATTCCCACGTGTATCTCACACACCCATGGAAGAATCACTAACATGCCTCCAAAATGCCTTTGCTGTGCTTTTACTTAGGTGCGTTTCCTTAAATTATCTGGAAGATAAAAAATTATTTCCAAGAGCTCAGAGTCACAGCGTCTTTGAGAATGCCTTTCCTCCCATTTTAACATCAGAGATTAGTCATAGTGGCTTGAATTGCCTAGAGATGTATGAAATTAATTTCATTTGTGTTAAAACTTTGTGGTTGTCCAGAGACGAGGAAAAACACAATGAAATAATAGACTGTGTTAGAAAAGGTACAAGTCATTGATATTGAATCAAGCCAGAAAAAGTACATCCCATAAAACACCAGCAAGCCTCCTGCTGGCGAGTGCCCGTGGGAATGTAGTTGGGGATGCCCCACTCGACTCTGAGCTACCAGCAACATACTGCTGGCCTGGGGCTCTGAGAAGTGCGTGGAAAGGACACAGAAATTAAAGCAATGCTAGAAAACCACCTGTTAAAAATATCAACAACCAAAGGGTTCATTTATGCATTGTCATTTATAACCAGAAAAATTAGGATCTCCATAATGAGGTCATTGGGGCGTTTGTCGGAAACCTCTGATGTCATTACATACATCCTCCACATCCCCTTCTCCCAGGGTGAAAAATTTGAATTTAATTTTTTAAAGATTTTATTTATTTATTTATTTGACAGAGGGAGATACAGCGAGAGAGGGAACACAAGCAGGGGGAGTGGGAGAGGGTGAAGCAGGCTTCCCACCGAGCAGGGAGCCCGATGCGGGGCTCGATCCCAGGACCCTGGGACCATGACCTGAGCCGAAGGCAGACGCTTAACGACTGAGCCCCCCAGACATCCCTAATTTACTCTTTAGTAGAGTTTAATCGTTCCACCGTGTGTGATCTATATTTGAACACTTCTGTAAGGGACTAAACCGCTGAGCTCTAAGCCAGAAAGAAAGGGGGAAACCGGGTTACCGGCACCCAGCGCAGCAGAAGCTGAGCAGCCACACAGTTCGTGCCCCTGTTGGGTCCTAAGTAGGAGGGCAGCCACTTGCCACCGCTCTTCTCTACGGAGAGAAAAGCGTGGAGGGAAAGAGACTATGTGGGAAGAAAGGGACTCCAATCACACTGGACGTGCAACTTGCGCCTGATCTTGTTGAGTGCGTTGGGATGGCACACTGCTCCCCCGCAGCGGCTTCTGTAGGCTGAACCCGTCTGGGCGACTGTGTGACGGGAAAGGTGGCAGCTCACTTGTGCTTCACTGTGGGGCTGGCCCAACCGACAGAGTCGGGTCTCTCGGTCTTTGGGGAGCGTGGGTGGAAGGCCTCCGTGGCTGGTCCCCGGAGGCCTTGGCTATCTGTGAAGCACGCTTGGCCTGGGGGCACTTCTCCCCGGTCCCTCAGAGCCTTGTCCACCCTGAGCCTGGCTCACCTGTGCCCCTCATTATTCCTTCCTCATCCCAAACCCTTCCCGTCACCTTCCCCTCCCCTGCTCCCCCAGCCCTGTGGATCGGACCACCACGGTGACAACAGACATGTTACTCTCTGTATCATCTCCTTCCTTGTCGAATCCTCTAGGAGACCCTGAAATCCCAGAGACAGTGGCAACACATAAAGTGTAGAGTCCCTCAGGGCCCCAGATGTACATGGTGGACTGGGATGTGATCAGAGTTGGCCAGAGGGAGCGGAATTTAAGAGAGTATTTGCTTTTGCTGACCCAGGAAGGGCAGTTTCTTAATATTATACTTTTTAAACAACCTGTTTTTCTTCATGAAAAAAAGACCACTTTTTTTAGTGTCCGCTTACTCCCCGTGTCCCTGTTGTTGGCAGAGACAAGAGGAGCTGGTCGTTCCTGCAGTCCGGAGTGCAGGACTGAAGCCATGTGGACCGCCCGGCCCCTGCGCCACCCCCCACACGGTCTCGTTGGCACAGTGTTTGGTACAGAGGTCCCAGTGACCTGAGCGGTGCAAGGGACAGGAAGAGAGACGGTAGTTGAAGCCCTCGGGTGCACTGTGCATGACACTGATGAATTGATGCTCTGGCAGCTAATCTTTTGATTAGGATTTATTTACCTCACCTGCAGTCTGTACCGTCTCTCAGCTCCTGGGTTCTTTTTCTACACCTGCATTTAAGATCTATTTTTATAGAAAGATGACAGCAGCTGAGTGTAGAACGCTCTTGAGGAATGAGATCATGTTTGCTGCATTCTGCAGAGAAAATTTGATTGAGATCAGTGCTCTGCTTGACTCTGTGCCATTTATACAAAGGAGACAAGTGTTTAAAACTACCACATTGTCCCTTGCTATGTGGGAGGGAGGGCTCCTTTTAAGTGACTTGGTGGAGCCTTGTCTGTGTGCACACATCCATGCATGTGTGAGTGTGGGCAAGTGTGTGCATGTGCCCCCCCGCCCCCATGTGCCGACTCTGGCGCCCGGGGCCCCCATGGCAGTCCTCCTCTCACACCCACAGTTCTGTTCCTGAGATCGCCACGTGCCTTCGCGCCCATCGCCCTGTGCACAGCACCAGTCTTGGGGAGGAGGCACCTCTTTGTCACCCCCGTTTTATCTCAGGGGCATGAGGCTGCGGGGTGATGCGTGGCTTGTCCCAGGCCACCGTGCAGTTCACTCAACGTGGACCAGGCCACAGAATGGAATCTCTCAGAGCCACCACTGATGACCTAGGTTTCCGTTAACCTCCCTCCTAAACGCACTAGTGTCCATGTTAGCTCAGCTGGTCGCTTTAGCAGGTGGAGTAGCAGATGCTCATCAGAAATACATTATGGGTTTGGGTGTTTGGAGAGGCCAGTAGTGCTGTGCCCAGAACCCAGACTTCACGAACTAATTAAATATGCCTCCAGACACATGGATTTAAACAAATTGACATCAGTGTGGGAAGAGGTATTCTTTACAGAAACCATTTTTCTTTTTCAATGTTAGCTAATACCAGGTTTTCTTGGAAAGAAGAGGAAGAGTAACACTGTACTTCTACCCCAAAAAAGTAACCCAAACCTACCATGTTTGTTCCTTGGTGGTTATTAACAGCCAGCAAAGGTGCTGAAACTGAATGTTTAAAAATAGGCTTCTGAAAGGAGAAGTGAACTCAGCAGGCCCTGGGGCTCTCCCCTGTGTGGCCTGAAGCTTCAGAGGCGGCCCAGTTACTCACGGCTTCACTGGTGGCCAGACCACCCAGCCTTCATGAGCTTCACTTCAAAAAATGCAAATCCTTTTTTAGAAGTGAAAACCCTGGGATGCCTGGGGGTGGCTCAGTTGGTTAAGCGTCTGTTTTCGGCTCAGGTCATGATCCCAGGGTCCTGGGATCGAGCCCCGCATCGGGCTCCCTGCTCAGCGGGGAGCCTGCTTCTCCCTCTCCCTCTGCTGCTCCCCGCCCCCACCTCAGGTAAATGAATAAAATCTTTAAAAAGAAGTGAAAACCCTTTAGGTCCCAGCTTCATCCAACAGGTGGGCGTACCTGCCCTTAAAAACAGGCTGGAGTGTGAGTCTTAGCCTTTGCTTATTGTTGTAAATGGTCTGCGTGTTTCTGCAAAAAAAAAAAAGGCTTTCTGGATTACTTAAATTAAGATAGCATGAAATGCAGCCTCCCTGTCAACAGCCACATGTTTGTCAGTAGTGTGTCTGTGCCCAGCGGGCACAGGGCACTGAGCATCGTGTGGATGGGGGAAGCAAGCCCCGTTCCTAGGCATTGGCGCTCGGTTTCAGCCAGGGTCTGAAGGTGCGCCGTCGGGGCTCTATCTGCGGCCGGCCGTGTGCAGATGCCAGGTCTCTGGAGCGGGTGGCGGGGTGGTGGCTGCTTTCTCTCAGGACCCAGCAGGGTCCTGGGGTGCTGCCTACAGCCACAGAGATAGGGTGACCCCTCCAGCCCTGGGTCAGGGAGCCTCGTAGGAGACCCACGTTGTTTTGGCCCCTGGAGATGGCTTGGCCCTTTAGGAAACAGAGACCTTCCGACGGCTGATGGGTGTGGCTCCAGGGTCCTGCACCTGAGGCTCTAGGACAGAGTGGTGTGGGCCCCGTGCCCTGCAGCTGGCGGGTGAGGCTTCTCTCTGCCTTGGTCCCCTCCTCTGGGCTAGGGACCTGTGGCCCCTGCGTCCCCTGAGATGTGCTTGGGCGACCGGTGAGATGCCTGTGTGGGAGCCGGCTGTCCTTCCTAACCAGCTGGTGTCTGGTGCCAGTAGCACAGGGTCTGCGGAGTTCTAACTGTGTTTTACCTTTCTGATGCCTTTGATTTGGAAGCGAGTGATAGACAGCCAGGCGGAGAAACTGAAAGAGCTGGACAAAGAGATCCGTCCCTTCCGGCAGAACTGGGAAGAAGCAGACAGCATGAAGAGCAGCGTGGAATCCCTGCAGAACCGAGTGACAGAGCTGGAGAGCGTGGATAAAAGTGCAGGACAGGCGGCGCGGAACACAGGTGGGGGCGGCGGGGGCGGCGGGGGCAGGGTGGTCGGGGGGGTCTGGAGCGGGCAGCGTGCGTCCTGGTCTGTTCTGGGGAGCCTGGCCGGCCTGGCCAGGTCTGGGGGCTTGAGCTGGCAGGTAGGTGGTACGTTGGGCACACACCGCCTTGAGCAGTGATTTCTAGCGACATACTACTCGTTCAGAGGTGTGATGACTTTCCAGCCAGAGAGGCCTTTGAGAGAGAAACATCTCGCACCTAGACACACCCCCTCCGTGGGGTGCCGGCATGGGAGAGAGGAGGTATAGGGTGGGCACCAGGCAGAGGGCAGGGCTTCTGGGGGGGGTGGGAGGAGGTGAGGGAGAGGCCCAGGGGACGGAAGTGACAGGCAGGTGAGCACAAGACCCTGCGGTGCGCTCAGCCAGTGTGTTTCTGATATCTAGAAGCTGCTTTGGGGACTGAGTGAATATTCTGAATGTTTGCATGACAAGGATTAATGGTGCAGAAGAACTGAGGTTATGGCAACGTCCACCGCCCCCAGCACCCCCTGGGTTAAGCCGAGGACGGGAATGGCGGGAGGCTGCGCAGGGCACAGGTGACTCTGAGCATCAGGCTGGAAGGCAGGGGCATGTGAGCAAGAAGGCGGCCTTTCCCTGCCCCCAGCGAGGCTCTGAAGGCGCCCTTGGGAGAGAGGGCCCTGCGGTGATGTGCCCTGTGACACACAGGCCCTGTGTCCCCCAGGTGTTGCCTCCCAGCAGGCCATGGCCGTGGGTGTGGGGGGCCAACGAGGCAGGGA
This sequence comes from Callorhinus ursinus, assembly GCF_003265705.2. Classification (NCBI taxonomy): domain Eukaryota; kingdom Metazoa; phylum Chordata; class Mammalia; order Carnivora; family Otariidae; genus Callorhinus; species Callorhinus ursinus. The sequence goes on from NW_027397070.1 coordinate 70,972,992, forward strand.
TCCGAGGCCTGTTTTTCAGGAGACGTACCAGGTACTTGTCTTCTCCTCAGAAGCCCATTCCGTTTAGTGCCGGTGCTGGCGGGAATGGGCTCCTCCCACCTTCCTGACACTCACGGCCCTCCTTCACCCCATCTCTCCTCACCCACGGCAGGCTTGCTGGAGTCCCAGCTGAGCCGGCACGACCAGATGCTGAGCGTCCACGACATCCGCCTGGCCGACATGGACCTGCGCTTCCAGGTCCTGGAGACAGCCAGCTACAATGGCGTGCTGATTTGGAAGATCCGCGATTATAAGCGGCGGAAGCAGGAAGCCGTCATGGGGAAGACCCTGTCTCTTTACAGCCAGCCTTTCTACACGGGCTATTTTGGCTATAAGATGTGTGCCAGGGTCTACCTGAACGGGGATGGCATGGGGAAGGGGACGCATTTGTCGCTGTTTTTTGTCATTATGCGCGGAGAGTACGATGCTCTGCTTCCTTGGCCATTCAAGCAGAAAGTGACGCTCATGCTGATGGATCAGGGGTCCTCTCGGCGTCACCTGGGAGATGCGTTCAAGCCGGACCCCAACAGCAGCAGCTTCAAGAAGCCCACCGGGGAGATGAATATTGCCTCTGGCTGCCCAGTGTTTGTGGCCCAAACTGTGCTAGAAAACGGGACATATATTAAAGATGATACCATTTTTATTAAAGTCATAGTGGATACTTCGGATCTGCCGGACCCCTGACAAGTCCCTGGGGAGGTGGATTGGGCAGAAGGCAACTCCTCTGGGGGGTTTGAACCGGCTGTCTCCACCGAGGTCCTCGTGCTCGGAAAAGGGCCTTGTGGGAAGGAGGAAGCAGCAGAAGGTGGCCGCGGGCCGGCGGGAGGAGCCACGCGTGAGGACACACCGGACATGTTTTCTAATAGACTAGCAACACTCCACTCTGAAGAATTATTTATCCTTCGACGTGATAAATACTCCTGTCAGAGAAGGTTTTCATTTTCATTTTTAAAGATCTAGTTAATTAAGGTGGAAAACATATATGCTAAGCAAAAGAACCATGATTTTTCTTCCTTAAACTTGAACACCAAAAAAAAAAACACGCACACACATGTACACACACACACACACACACACACACACCTGGGAATAGCTGGACATGTCAGCATGTTAAGTAAAAGAAGAATTTATGAAATAATAATGCAATTCTGATATATTCTAAAATTCAAGAGTGCAATCTTGTTTCAAATATAGTATATTGTCTATTTTTAAGGCCTCATCTGGTCTCTGTTTTAATAATTTGTTTGTCAGAAGACCCTAAAGTACAACTAGGTCTTTTTTGAAAGTCTAATTCAGAATCATTTTTTAATTTAAAGTTCTAAGATAATTGTTATTGCAAACATTTTATTTTAAAACGTTGATAGACTGATATTTCTTGGAAGAAAATGTAAAATATCAAACACTGGTTATCACTTGTGATAGGAAAGAAACTATTCAATCTGCTGTTATTTCTCGTTAGAAATGTAAACCTTCAATATCTGTCGTAGTTAATGACACTACTTCAAAATTACTATGAAAGGGAAACTGCTCATGGATGCTGTGCATCATTTTCAGATTTATAATTGTTTTCACCCTAAAATAGGGCATTTGTTGAACTTTGGAGTTCTAAACAAAATCCTGTAGGCTTTTAAAATTCTGCCCCCTCTGTTCAGACACTCTCTCTATTGCTGACAGCTCTGACCTTCAGTGTCCAGCGCCCGGGGGGTGGGCAGGTGGCTCGTGCTGGAGGAGGCCACAGCAGGTGTGTTTCTTCATTTTGTCACATTGCTGCGTTTTGTTAACAATCTCCAAAGGCAACATTGTGTAGAGGTGGTGGCATACTGTACATGTGCCTTAGACGTGACCTGCTGCTTCTCGACCCTGGCTTTGTGTTCACTGTAACTCTAGAAGGTGATAGCTTAACCTGACTTTTCTCTCGACCACTAGATCTCTGCCTCTTCAAGGGCCCTCAGACAGCCCAGTTCCTGCTGAGGAAGCCAGGCTCATCTTCAGCTTCTGGAGCCTCCACTGCTCCAATTATCACAGATTCCGAATCTCTGGGCCCCCAAAGTGAGCTGCCCAGCCCCAGCGCGGGCTTGCTCCCACCCCGGGGGCAGGAGGGGGGTAGCCACGGCACCTCTCCGGGTCTCCCCCCCGCCCCCGGGTCATGGGAGTCCACCCCCCACGGAGCAGAACCCTCTGAGCATTCCAGAGACTGCCGCTCTTGGGGGGCCCGCCCAGGCTTGCTGACAGGGTCCCGGAACCACCGTTCTCTCGGGAAGGGTGGTCTCGGGACCGTCCCAGCCTGCGCCTGCCCAGACGGCGTTTTCTCAACTCACTGTTTACCTTCTCTCAATGGTCCAACTGTGATTAGAAGCCGGAGCCCTGCCTCCCTGTGCCCCTCTGCTATGCACCATGCTCCATGGGTGCTCTTACCACTGATGGGTGCTACACGTGACGGGTGCTTCTTAGGCAAAACCAGTGTGTGTGAACCACCGCATCTGTGCCGCTCATCCAAAAGACGCGCCCACAATTGGCCAGCTGGGCCGCGCACCTCAGACTGCCTGCCTCTGGGCTTCCCCGTGGTCGTGCGGGGACGGTTGGGCTGGTGCCCGGTGGCCCGCCGTGTCTCTGGTGCTGCCATCTGCCCTGGGCGTGCCTCCGCCCCAGTGCCTGCTGGAAGTGCCCTCCTAGCGCACACCGTCCCCTTCCATAAGTGACCTCCGTGGTTCCCGGCACCTGCCACGCCCTTGCGCAGTTCAGTGCTCGTTTTCATCTTTTTTATTTTCTCCACCCTGCTCCCCCCCCCCCGCCATTGCTTTGAGGGCGAGTCTGTGTCTTCGGTCCCGTCCATGAGGAGTCGTGTGTCCCTGTTCGTAGACGAAGGACGTCCTGCAGGTGCTGCGGGACCCCTGTTACCTTGAAGGTGTCCCCGACATCCTCCAGACCCTGCCCTGGTTCTATCCTGGACACCCAGTTGGGAGAGGACGCCAGGTGGCCCCTGCCCGGCTTTGGGTGGCTTTCCTGCAACTTCCTTCCCCTTCACTAAAAGTATGGACAATATTAACAAATTTGAGATAAGCAACATCTCAGTCTGGTAAAAAAAAAAAAAAAAAAAAAAAAAAACAATACTTTGCTTCTCCTGGTTGGAATTCTTCTGGGGGTGGGCCACCTGGGAGCACTTCTGGAAGTCTCTGTCCCGTGGTGGGGGGACTTTCCCAGCAGCCCCTCCCAGACACGCTCCTTGTGGGAGATGACAGGCCCCTTTGGCCTCCTCCCAGGGAGTCCATAGGACGTGGCATCACCGGCTGGCACCGTCCCCTGGGATGCAGATGGGCCCCAGCGGAAGCCTCATCCTGTGGCTTGAAAATAATTCGTGTTAACGGGGTCGTATGCCTTTTGGCCACTGTGCACCTCTTCCCTCTTGTGCACTTGGGACTTTGTGGACCGCGGCCTCCTGAAGGACCTGAGCGGGTGGTGCTGCCCTGATGGACGCACCTGGTGTGGCTTCCGTCCTGACTCCTCGGTGCCCTGGTCTGGTGCTTGCCGCCCAGGGCTGGCCTTGGGCTGTGGCCCCGGAGCGGCCAGCCCTCCTGGCTTCACAGGGTCCCAGCCACAAACGAAACATGTCACACGCAGTGTGTATTGGCTGCACTTTTCTATTTCCTAAAAATGACAAAATTCCCCATGGGACAAAACTGTTCTGATGCTTTAGAGAAACCAACACCGAGTCTTGTGCGTGAATTGAGCCAGTCGGCTTCCCGGTCAGCCGCGTACTGGACGCGAAGACCGCTCCCCATCTCAGCTTGCCTCGTGGGGTTCTCCGGACACACGCTCTGGCCCACTCTGCGCCGACCACGGAGGCCACCGGGGTGGGGGGCGCCCGGGCCGGGCTTGACTGTGAGAGTGGGCGCCTGCTTGGGGGTACACGGCGGGAGGGCGGGCCTTTGCCCGGGACGCCGGGAGGCTTTGTGTGGCCCAGTGGCACCTGGCAGCTGGAATCCGCTCCCCTGGGCCTCTTCTAGAAGTTGGGTTTTCCAGTTTCCGGGGCCCGCGGGTAACACGGAGGAGACCATAGGTATTCTTGTGAGTTGTTCTGAGACCTGCTGCCGCTCTGGGAGTGATTGGCTGTGCAGGTGGACGGAGGAGGCACCGTGGGGGCCGCTGCCCCAGCCCCAGTGCACAGCCTGTTCCCAGAGCAGCGTCTGCGAGGCTGCAGGTCGAGCGAGCAGCTCTGGGCCAAGATGCGCCTTTCCTTTCCCGCCGCAATGCAGTTTTTCCTTTGCCTTGTGACCCCACGGGGCTGTGGAGCACGGGAAAGCCCGTCCTCCACGGCGGCAGTCGCCACCGGGCCCTTCACATGCCGGCCAGCTTCCAGGGGGCTCTCTGGCACCGCGGATGCCCCTGCGGCTTCCCCTTGACCACTGGGGCCCACCTTGGTGAGGCAGGGTCTTCGTGTCCCTCACCACATGTCCCAGGCGAGGCCTGCAGCTGTCATCAGCGGGCAGTGTCGTGGTCACCCACGGCAGGCCTGGCGTCCTGCGGCTGGAGGGACAGCCGGTAGAGGAAGGGATGTCTGGACAGACCCTTCCACACGGCAGGGTCCTGCGGTGGGCCCTTTCCCTGTCAAGGGAGGCGGGCAGAGTGGCAGGACCCCTCTGCAGCTCACACCCTGGGGGTGCACACCTCCTCCTTACTCTGCACGACGGAGGGCCGCCACCACCGGCATCGGCTCCCGGCGTCTGCACGGGGCCGGGCGGGAGGTCACACTCCTCCTGGTACCTCTTGCCCCAACCTCAGGCCTCCGAAGCGCGTCCCTCTGCTCTAGGTAGTCAGCAGAGCTGTAAGACACTGTTTTCTTACTTCTGGTCCGGATCTTTCTCAGACTGCGGAGGAGAGCTGGGGAGAGCTCCAGGCGCTCGTCTGCATTTGTGAGCGTCTGAGAGGTGAATGAGGGGTCTGTCACCCCATCAGCTTCTCAGCCCAAGACCATGGTTCTGTCTTCAGTTTGCAAATCTCAACAGTTTTATTTTCTCCAAAGTAGAATATGTCCACTGGGCTCTAAGTCAGATGAGGTCCGTGTGTGGCTCCCGTGTCGTCATTACTGTCTGCCCCGCGGCGGGGCAGGCTGTCTCCAGGGAGCTGGGGCCCACGGGGGAAGGGAGCGTCCCAGCGGTGTGTCCCGGGCGCAGGTGGTTAGTCCTGTCTGAGGAGGCCCCAGTGGCACCTAGCAATGCTTGGCCTTTCATTTCTCCTGCTGCTGCTGTATCTGGAGTCTCTTGTGAATTCTTGCATTGAAAAAGAGGTTCAAGTCCAGGATGGCTGTACCACTCCTGCCGTTAGTGGTGATTGGTTTTTATAACTCAGTCCCCTAGTAGACAAGTCAGATAACCTTCAACAGCAAACTAAACGAGTTAATTGGTAAACACAAAAGCCGGCATTATTTCCAAGGATTTCTACAAGAATTACCTATAAAATAACATCTGTGGTCAAGGAAGTGTGTGAATCCATGTAGACAATTGTGTCAGGTTTTTAGAACTGCATTCTTTCTCTGATGGCACACCTCTTCGTTCAGTTCTATTACCCAAAAACAAAGACCAAAGAAGGCCAATCTCCCATTTGACTCTGTATTTTTAATCTGCCTGTTTTAAAAATTGCCGTCTGTAGTAACCGCTCGCTGTGAGGACCCATCTTGACACTCCAAGTGATTGTGACCAGTGATTCACGTCCTGTGTGTTTCTGCTCTTCTAAGAAAAAACAACAAAAAGACAGTGTGTTATTGCTCAGCAATAATCATGTTGTTAATGTGAGTTAACAACATGTCTGATTTTCTGATAGCATTATTATGTTTTATATTTTTGTTTACTGTATATCGTGTGTGGTTTTATTTGGTATTTATTTGTGTTTTGAGGTCTTGCGATGTTTTTGTGTTTCTGATGCTAACAACTAAAGTTTGTAAGAGTGTAGAATGCAAAACTTTGAAATGCTAAACTGTCTGATTAGAGGAAAATAAATCTGACTAAGGAGTCTGGGTTTCTTTTTCCGCCGTCTCTCCGAAGCACCCGGCAATGCCCTGGCCTTTCCCTCCCGCCTCTCCTCTCAGAAGTGGCCTTCCCAGTGGCCTGCGTGGCCACACAGCCCCATGCTCAAAAGGGCCCACGCTTGGCTTCAGGCTCTGCTGCCACCGTCTCAGAACTCTCGATGTTTGAAAAGGGGGTCCCACGTGCTCGGTTTGCACGAGACCCTGCAGACGATGCAGCCGTCCCTTCCTGCGGCCTCCTGGCCTCCCCTGCAGGTGGAGCGCCGACTTCTGCGCGTCCCGGAGGCTGGTGCGCCCCGCAGCCATGCTCTCAAGTCTGCGGCTTGGTCCAGAGCAGGCGCCGTGGCCCTCACCCTCCCACCAGGTCCATGCCCGGGCATCTGGCATGGTGGATGGGCCCCGGACCCGGGACCTGCCCAGCTCCCCACCTTCATCCGCCATGAGGCCTTTGGGTTCTTTGAGCCTCAGTTCCTCACCTGTCAAATGGAAGAACAGCATCTATCTCCTTTCTGAAAGGTGGTGATTAAAAAGCTGTACCAGGGTGCCTGGGTGGCTCAGCAGGTGGCGTGGCTGACTCTTGATTTTGGCTCAGGTCGTGATCCTGGGGTCCTGGGATCAGTGGGGAGTCTGCTTGAGATTCTCTCTCTCCTCCTCCCTTTGCCCCCCCTCCTCCCACAAAATCTCAAGCAGGCTCCATGCTCAGCGCGGAGCCCATTGTTGCGCTCGAACACATGACCCTGAGATCATGACCTGCACCGAAACCCAGAGTCAGACACTTAACTGAGCCACCAGGCACCCCTAAATAAATAAATCCTAAAAAAAAAAAAAAAAAAAAAAAACCAGTGCTGACCATTCAGGTGCTTGTGAGGGCTCCAGGCAATCAGGTGTTGTGTTTTTGGTTTTTTTTTAATTTTTATTTATTTCAATAATCTCTACACCTAGCATGGGGCTCTAACTCACGACCCTGAGATCAAGAGTTGCATGCTCTGAGCCAGCCGGGCACCCCGCCAGGCAACCAGTTCTAAACAGCTGCTCATAGGAGTGTCGGGGGGTAGAGGGCCAGCATGACCCCTCCCAGCTCAGCATTTCTCTGGGTGGTTCTATGGACCAGGTCCAGGGGCAGGAAGCCCTTGAGGACCCCCCAAATTACCCATTGTGGAGCCTGCTTTCCAGCACTGATGCAAAGATCATGGGTACTGCCCAGCCCCTCCCCCACGGTCCTGCCCCTCCAGGGGTCTGCTCTGCAGCCCCACTGCAGCAGGAAGGGCCGGACCCATCCAGGGTCTCAGGCCACGCTGTTCCTGCTGTCCGATGCTGGGGGGCCCGCCAGCCCATGCCCTCAGCCCTGCAGTGAAGCACACAGTGGGGAGCCCAGGGCCCCCCGGCTCTTCCTAATGCAGGCTCCCACACCCAGAACCCAGAGAAGGGCACCATGTCCCTCTATGTGGAGGCTCCCAAGTCCGCCCACCCCTGTGGTGAGAGGCTTGCGCTCCATTGTCTCTCTGGCACTCAGGCCTGGGCTCCCACCGTGGCCTCAGCCACACCAGGACCACTGAGCGACACTGCAGGTGGCCCACAGCCATGGAAGCCAGAGCCCCTGAGGACAGCCTGGACTGACAGTGTGGACAGCCCTGTGGGCTGGGCAGCCACGGAGCCACGTGGACTTGGGGTTTTCCAGCTCCTTCGGAAGGGATGCACTCAGCCGGAATTTCAGAAACTGGATGCTTTTCTTTCAGCCTTTTGGAGTTTTTTTTCTGAGTTGTACAGGAAGGGAAGTGAGCCGTATACCCCAGAAGAGTGCCCCTGCTGGTTGCACGTGGGCCAGAGGCGCCCCGGGGAACCCCCGGCAGAGGCGGCTGCAGATCCAGGCTGCCGGCCAACAGCAGAGAGTGTGTGCGATGAGAAACGGGGTGATCTGTGCAGCTCCTCCCCCTGAGCCCAGACCGCTCCCAGGACTGAGCGTAGCAGCACAGCAATCGGACCAGCCACGGCCTTGGCCTTGGTCCCTGGAGTCGGCCCTGGGGACAGCCCGGCTCTCCCTGTGAGCTGGGACCAGGGAGGCTGCCAGGCAGTGCACTGGGACCCTTGCTGCAGCCCACGGCTCTGGGGGACGGGGTGGGGCCGCTCTGTTCCAAACCTTTCAGCCAGGACTTCTGAGGACAAACTAGAACACGCTCAGAACAAGGGTGCAGGACCGTGAAAGGCCTCTCGTGCGGCAGGCTCCCAGCCCCCCGTGCTCTTGCTCTGCACACGGAAGCAGGACCGTCCCACAGGGGCCGAGGACCAAACCCGGAAAAATGTCTGAGGCCACCGACCACCGCACTTGGTCAGAGATGCCCGGTCTCTGAGGGTCCCTTTCAAGCAAGAACATGGAGGTCTGGCGAGGGGGGGCGCATCTCCTGGAGCCCTCCCTGCGCTCTGCTGGTCTTCCGTGATTGTCGCTCACCCTGCAGGACGCTCCTGGCACCCCAAATGGGTGAAGACCTCGAGCTGGGGTGGCTCGGTGTCAAGCGTGGGTTTCCTGAAAGCGGACAGCAGTATAATCCAAATCCTGAAATCCAGGAGGCTCTGTGAGAAACACCACGGCCGCGAGGAGAACAGAAGGCCCGCAGAAGAGGTCTGCGCCTTGACCCTCAGGGTCGGCCTCGGAGGAAGGCAGAACTGAGAGGCCCCCGCAGCTACTCCCCTCCCCCGGGCCCGGGGCCACGAGCTGGCGGTGGGGCGCACCCCGGAGGGGAAAGCATGTTAGGGCGTCTGGGGTGGCATGAGGCCCCCGTGAAAAGCGCTCTCGGAGCCGGGAGGACGTGCTCTCAGCCACCGTGGCCACCGGCCTGGCAGGAGACACTCCGTGCCGACCTTGGCCCGCTGGGCCACCCCCCCCGGGCGTCACACGCTGTGTGCAGTGGCACCTCCTCACAGAGGCCTGCCCTGGCCGCCTTCCCGAGTGGCTCCCTCGTGGTCGCCGCACACTCTGCCCTCCTCCCCCATCCCTGCTCCCTCCGAGCCCCACTCAGAACCGTGTGGTGTGTCCCTCCTCCACCTCCCCAGCCAACAGCAGGTCCAGGAGGGCCGTGCTCCCAGCCCCCGCTACATGCCTGGCCCCAAGAGTGCGCACCAACGGAAGGCCGGGAGCCATCCGGAGACGGACAGGGAAGTCACGGGTCGGGCCGGGGACTATTCCAGGACCCGCAGGCCCTGCAGGTGACCCGGCTGCCTGTGGGGAGTGTCCGCCATCCCTTCTTCCCACACATATTTTTGGGGTGGCCCCTGTGCTCCGGGCCCCAGGGCACATGGCGGAGGATGCTGACAGTGGGGAGGCCCACGGTGGCCCCTCTGGAGAGGTGACTTCATGCAGAGACCAGAGTCTTAAAGGGGAAGCCCTGCCAAGAGGGGCTGCACCCCCATCGTCCCACGGCCACCACCTCACCTTCCTTTCCCTGTGTGGGAAGAGAATCATGCATGCTGGAGAGGGACAGTAAGGCCCAGAGATGTGCAGGAGACTACCCAAAGTCACACAGCGAAGCAGGGACAGAGGTGGGGGTGAAGGAGCTGGGGAACTGTTCTTGGGGCTGGATCCATTTCCACAGAGTTGTAGAGAAGGGAGAGGGGGAGGGAGAGTGGGAAGGGGGTGCTTCGCATGGCTCTGCAAGTCTTGGGGGCACCCCCAGGGCGGCAGGGCTGTCACTCACGTGCCCTCACACCAGGGGAGGGCTGAGGTGGCCCATCAGAGCACAGCAATCCTGCGCCATGGGACTGGTGTAGCATTGGAAACAGTAATCAATCAGAGGCCTCGCTGAGACCATGCAGAGTGGCCTAGTCAGGGAGTTGTGGGGTCCAGTTCTCCCAGGCCATCTTTCCTGCCATGTGGAGGAGGTTGTGCACAGAAGGAAACCAGCCCAGCGAGGGCAGTCAAGCCAGGACAGAGTGAGACTGAGACACGCAGGCAGACACAGAGACCAAGAGTTTTCGCTGGTCACTGGATCCAACCTTGCCTGAAGCAGGTGCTTCAGGGCATTTCCTGGTTACTGGAACAAACTCACCTTGGGACTTTGCATTTCTCCTACTTCCAATTGTGGTCCCGACCAATTCCAAAGTGTGTGCTCACATGCGTACCTGGGTACCCAGGGCACCTGTGCGTGCAGTTTGGGGCCTTCTGTGAACACAGGGCACCTGCGGCACGGTCCAGCCATGCCCTGCATCATGTCTTTGCTCCTGAGGTGTCCCAGGGGCTCTCGGGCAGCTCTGGGCCAGGGCTGCTGCCTGTCAGCATGGGCTCCAGCCTGGGCCACCCTCTGACGGCTGGACACTTCTGGGCCCCTGTCCAGCTGCTGCTCAAGAATGCCCCCTTCAGGCTGGGGAGATGAATGCCGATATCTCATGGCCCACCAGCCCCAACTCCTCCTGTTCTGCCACCTTGAGTATACCATCCACACCGTGGCTACAGCTGTGACCTCCTCCGTGTCCCAGCTTTAACGCCACCTCTTCTAGGAAGACTTCTCTGACTGCCCAGGCAGCCTTGCTGCCCTGTTCAGACAGCACAGTCTCTCTGGGAATGGCCTGCCCAGGTGGGGAGGAGTGGTCAGAAAGTTCCACTTCCCCAAGGCCCAACATCCCATCCTCTAGAGCCTCTCCTGGGCCTCGGCCTCAGTGCAATCCACTTTCTGAGTTGGGAGAAAGATGCCGCCAGCCTTGGGAAGAACTACCTGGCCTTTCAGGCATGGCTGTGGTGCTCTGGGCCCTGGGAATGAAGTTCGCTGAGCCCCCCAAGCTCTCTGCCTTGAGAGCCACAAATGGGGTGGTGGGAGGAGGTGAGGGGAGCAGAGCCAGACACGCTGGTGGAGTCCCAAGAAGGCCCAGTCCGCAGAGCTGCCTAATTCCCAGCGAGAAGCAAGACAAGGGGCAAAACAGATGTGACCCCCAAGGAGCCGGTCTGTTCCTGGTCACGGCTTCCTCAGAGGAGGAAACTTCCTGACAGCCCAATAGGCAGACAAGGCCAAACTCCAGGGCCAGGGAGACCCCTTCCCCATCCCAGGCAGGGCTGGCTCCGCCGCACTCCTGAGAGCAGGTGCCTGCCCCCCACTGGACCAAAGGGTGGCAAAGCTGGTGTGCTCCCTCCCTATTCCCACTCAGAGAAGTCCTGCCCCTTCCCAGGGGCAGGTCCCACCCTCCTTGGATGAAATATCGGCTGTGGGGGAGACCCAAAGACCAGTCAGAGTGAAGGGTCTAATCCCAGGGGTCTGCAGGGGAGAGGTGGGGATGGAGGAGAGGGCAGGGTGGCCAGGAGGGAGGAAGGCGCCAGGGAGCCCCAAGGCTTAAGTCGTTCCCCTCCATCACCTGCCCTCCATCCCCCATTCCGCAGTCTCTCTCCCCTCACCAGCTCCTCCTGGGCCCCGTGGTCCACCCTCCACTCCTCCCCTTGCCATCAACCATAACCAAGAAGGTGCCATCTGCCCGACTGCCGTCATCCACAGGTCACCCTACCCCCTGATAATCAATTCGCCACCCGCCCCACCTGTAACCCACTGCCCATCATCCAGTTTGCTGTGCCCAGTCTGTCCACCCACCCACCTACCCTTTTACCATCCCATCCCCCACAAATCCATCCTCCCCCATTCACCACCATCCACCCCAGCCCCATGCCTCCGACACCCCCTACACAGTTGGTCCACCTGTCCATCCATCCATCCATTGATCCAGCCATGCTCTCATCCACCCATCAGCCAGTCCTCTACTAACCTGCTACTCAGTCCACCTAAATCCTGTTGATTCACTCATCCACCGTTCAGTCTCATCCACCAGCCATTCATCAGCCAGAATCCGCCACCTTTTCTCACCCACCGTTCATTGCAACAAACTCTATCCAACATCTATAATTTATATCTCACCCATCACCCACCCTTTTTTGTCTATCCTCCATGCTTTCCATCTTCTTCCCCACCCGAACACTACCCACCATCCATTGCCCCCCCCTCCACAAGCCACTCCTCCCTCCCTCCATCCACCACCCGTCACTCACCATCCCCCAAACTTCTGTTCCTCCTCCATTGCTAACCAGTGCACGCACCCTCCGCCACTCACCAGGCGCCCACCACCAGCCATTCGCCGAGTGTTCCTCGGCGCTTGCCCGGCACGACCCATCTGCCACCATCCACGGTGCTTCCGGGCTGGGAGGCAGGAGGGCCCTGCTTGGAAGGGTGGGCACCCAGCCCCAGCAGGTGGGCAGAGAAGGTGCCGCGCCAGCCTCACAGGGTCAGAGGCAGCAGGGAAACCTGAGGTTGTTCACCAACCCCCCCCCAACACACCCTTGTCCCGGAGCAGGGGTGTTGTGACAAGCTCCTCCTCCCGGGCACCCAAGGTCCTCAGGTCCCGGAGGGCTGAGTGTGGGGGAGGGAGCGAGTCCGACCGGCGCCTCGAGGGGCCCGGGGGTAAATGTGTAACCGCCCGGCCGCCCGCCCCGCCCCGCCCCGCCCGGTCAGGTGGGCCCCGCGGGGCAAAGTCTCCGGGTGGCGACGCGGGAGCGCGGCGGGATGGGGGTTCCGGGCCGGGTCCTTCTGTGGCTGCAGCTGTGCGGTAAGCGGGGGGCGCGCCCTGGTGGAGCCCGGACGGCGGCGGGCCCCACACACCCGCGAGGGCCTCGGCTCGCCCGGGGCGGAGGGCGGCAGCTGGGGAGGTTCCCTGGCCTTGTGGAGGCGAGGCCCCCGGCCAGGATCTCCCCCGCCCCCTCGGGGCTCGGCCCTGCCCTCGGGCGCCGGTGGTCGGTTTGCGAAATGCGCAGCGTCCCCAGTTCCTGCCCACAGCAGCGACTGCGCGCGCGGGAGTGTGCGGGCTCCACAGCCTGACTCAGTTTCCCCGTCCCCGAGGGCGCGCTGACCCTCCCCCTTTGCACCCCAGTGGGCGCGTGTCCTCGGTGTACGCCCCCAGGCCCGGGAGCTTGAAAACTGCAGCCCCGTCCCTGTCCCCCTCTCTTAAGGCCCTCGCGGTTCCCTCAGGACACAACTCCCAATCAGAGCCCGCCCTCCGGCCCCTTCTACTTGGCAGAGGCCTCCGCTACCCTTTACCTCGGTCTGTCGGTTGTCACTGTCCTTGCCCGGCCGTGCGCTCTGCTCCAGCGACGGGCAAACGGGGTGGGGGGGGGGCGGCGGGGCGAGGAGGCGATCTTGGCGGGCGTCCTAGAGGGGGCATATAGGAGCGGACTCCGCAGATCCAGTAGGAGTTCGTCACACTGAGGCGGGGCTTTCGCAGGGTCTGGGCCGCCCTGGTGACCCCATCTGCGGCCGGGGCTCTGTGGCCAACCTTCCTTCCGCCTGTGGGTGGGGGCGTCTGAGCGGGAGGCACTGAGTCATCCCCATCCCCAGCGCTGACCCGGGCCGCCTACAAACTCTGGGTCCCCAACACTGACTTCGAACCCGCTGCCAACTGGAGCCAGAACCGGACCCCGTGTGCGGGCGCCGCCGTCGAGTTCCCCGCAAACAAGGTGCCTTCTCCCCACCCCCGGGGTTGAGGGGCTCGGGATGGGGACTCGCGGGGCCAGGGGTGGGGGAGAGGCAAAGGGTGTCCGCTAGCCAACACCACTTCTTCCTGCAGATGGTGTCAGTCCTGGTGCGAGAGGGTCACAGCATCTCAGACATGGTGAGGGGGGCTGTGGCTGAGACCCGGGATGGAGGGGGGCTGGTGGTCCCGCCTGGTCCTCCTGAAGCACCTTTCTTGCCTTGAGATCGGCCCCCACCCACATGGGAAACCGTGCAGGCCTTGGGCCTTTGTCCTCTGGAGGGCCTTCTGGGAGGTGGGGGACCCGTAGGGGAGGGCAGACGCTCGTCCTGTGGCCCCAGCTCAGGCTGTGCCCCAGCCTTGGAAAGGGGTTCCGAGGGTGCCTCCTGTCCCCAGTGCCCTCTGCTTCTGGCCTCCAGCCCCCAGTAGTCTGTCTTCTCTAAGGTTCTCTCCAGGAAACACCCTTCCCCTACTCTTCTCCCCAAAGCCTTTCTCCGTCTGGTACCTAAAACCCCCCATCAGAAGTCTCAGGGGTCTTTCTCTCAAACTGCTTCGCAGGACACTAGTGTTCCAGAGAATGGTGGGAATTAGGGTTAAAAGAGGTTCCATGACCAGTAAATTTGGGAGAAGCCACCTACTTGTCTGGAGCTTTCGGGATGTGTTAAGGGCTCTGATAAGGCCTGGGAGAAAGACTTCCGCTGTTTATTAAAGGCAGGGTCGGCAAGCTACGTACTGGCCAAATGCAGCCGCATGGCCGGAGCTAAGAATGGTTTTGAAACATTTAAATGGTTGGGGGAAAAAAGCCAAAAGATGAACACTTTTGTGGCACGGGAAATATAGAATTCAGTAAATCATGGTTTATTAGCACACAGCCCCGCCCATTTGGTTGCTAACATCTATGGCCGCCGTCACACTACAAGGCAGAGTTGAGTGGCCATGAGGGAGTCTGTGTGGCCCTCAAAGCTTAACGTATTTACTGTCCGGCCCTTTGCAGAAAGAGTCACCGCTCCCCAATTCAAAGTGTCATTTCCTGGAACCTGGGGATTTCAGGGTCCCCTCCTAGTTAAGCACCCCCACAGCACCCGCTGTCCTCTGGGTTGATCATTGTCCTGTCAACAGCCGACTTGCCAGCAAGGTGTGACTGATGTGAGGGTTGCTGGCTCTGAGTAAGGGTGGAGTTGGTGGGGGGGGGCAGTGCTCTGGGTGTGGGTGCCAGGGCTGGGGCTGTCATCTAGAGGCCACTGGATTTTGTGTGGGTAGGTGAGTTGGGGGAGGCATCTGGTAGCCCCGGCCCCACCCAATCTCTTGCCCAGATGCAGGATCTGGGGACCCCAGGCCTTATTTCCACTCCCTGAGATGTCTTGGTTAATGGATGGTTTCCAAAAGTGGCATTAACGGTGGGATCCTGCCACTCATGGGGCAGGACAAATCAGTGCAAGGGACCCCTACCCCCACCTGTGAGCCAGAGCTGTCCCTGCCTGGGCCGGAGGCATCGGGCCGAGACGGGCAGTCCCTGGTCCTGGCAGATCCGGGGTCAGGATGCCCTTTTACATCTGTCCAACCCAAAGACTAAGGTGCGGAAGGGGGCAGCAGCAGGTGAAGGATCGAGGGGAGGCATGGGGGGGCAGCTGGGCCCAGCGCCCACTCCCCCTGGCCGTGCCTAACTGTGGCGACCAGGCAGGCAGCAGCCCGGAGCAGGAAGAGGGGCATCCAGAGCAGGTGCGGGACCCTTGGGGTGGGGGCCTGGGGCCTGGGAGCCTTCCCTGCTGACTTAGTTATTTTCATGATCTCCTTTGGAAGAGCTCGAGGATCTTAAAAGAGACATCCATCCATTCATTCATTCATTCATTCATTCATTCATTCATTCATCGCCTGACAGGTCCCTCTCTCTGGCCCTTCTTTCCATCCCCAGCTGTCCAAATGGGAGTCCCACCTCCTTTCCTGGGGGCCCGTGAGGCACCCCCTCACCTCCCCAGCCTCTCCTCCTGCACCAAGGGGCTTCCCCCCACTCTCCCACCCCTGCTGGAAGACCCTGGCGGGAACTGTCCAGGGGCCCGGGAACAGGCTGAATGGACCCAGAGCTGCCCCAGACCGCCTCCCAGCCCCGCTGCATGGAGGTCCCTCCTCCATGACCCCCTGTGCTCAGCATTATCTGGCTGCCCAGATGTAGCCCTAGTAAAAGGTGCACCCACAGCTGTGTTTTAATTCGCACATCTCAGGTTTGGAGCTTCCCCCTCTGGGATTTTCCCCTTCCTGAACCCCCTCTCCCCTCCCATTTCTATTCGCCCAGTTTTCGTGGTCTGGAATGGAATCTCATCTTTTTTTTTTTTTTAATTTCTTTCCTTTTTTTTTTTCTTCTTTAAATTTTTATTGTTATGTTAATCACCATACATTACATCATTAGGAATCTCATATTTTCTATCCATCAATCCGTGGTTGGTTTGAGAGACTGCAAGTGTCTTCTCACTGTGAACTTTTGGCGTGTGGTGCCCTTCGCCGAACAGCTGCCCTCCTAATCTGTGCTGCAAAATCCGCTGCCTTATATGGGTGTTCGTGGCGTTTTAGGAATCTTTTTGCTGCTGCTGAGTCGCAGCCTTAGCCGAGCACATGTGTAATAAGTGATTACATCGCAGTTCCACAATCAGGGGCCCACGCTTGAGTGGGGCACTAGCTAGGCACCCAGCTTTATTCTTCTTCTTAGAATAAGCACAGTTTCTGACCTCTTCCCCCAAGCCACCAGCCTCGCCCCTTGGCTGTGGCTCAGCCGCCCTGGGTGCAGGGCGCTCTGAGTTCTCCCTTGTCCCTTTGTCTCTTCCCGCCGGCACCACGTGGTCCTCACGCTGTGGCTCTGTGGGTAGGCTTAATGCCCGCTGGGGCAACTCTCCCGTCCACTCTTCCGCCACAGGGCCAACTAGTTCTTTGTGGATCGGATTGTTGCAAAGAAACTGGAGGGTAGGTTTATCAGGTAACAACAGCCACAACAAAACCCCGGAATTTTGTTTGGGAATGAACACCCGCTTTCTATCATCAGGCCATGAATTTCTCTGCAAATGTTTCGTATCATCCATCATAAAACTCGATACTAAGAGTTTTCGAGTGGTGCCCATAGAGGTCTTGTATAGATCGGTCCATTCATGAACACTTTGTAATGTGGTTTCTCTTGTGAACAGTGCTCTATTTTTAAAAATTACCTGTCTAGTGGTTTACTTTTATGAATGACGAGAGTTGCTCCTCCTTTCTTCCAGTCCTGACTCCTTTTATTTCTTTTTCTTTCCAAATAGCATTGTCCAGGGGGCGCCTGGGTGGAGTAGTTGGTGAGGCGTCTGTCTCTTAGTTTCTGCTAAGGTGGTCATCTCAGGATCGTGGGATCAAGCCCTGTGTCAGGCTCCGTGCCCAGCGGGGAGTCTGCTTGGGATTCTCTCTCCCCTCTCTCCCCCCAACTCTCTCTCAATAAAATAAATAAATGAATCTTTAAAAAAATATAACATTGTCCAGGACTCCTCCCCCTAGGTTAAACAAAAGTGACAAAAGCGGGCATCCGTGTCTTGTTCCAATGTGAAAGAGAAGGCATGTCACATTTCTCCATTGAGGGTAATGTTTGCTGTAGGGTTTTGGTACATAAACTTTATTGAACTGTGGAAATTCTATTACTAGCTTGCTAGCTGCTTCTTAAAAAATCATAAATAGGTTTGTTGGACTTCTCTGGTGTGTTTTGTTGTTGTTACTGTTTTTTTTTTTTTTTTTTACATCAAGTGAGATACGATTGCCCCCCCCTCCTTCCTTTTAGCCTGTTAGTGAGGTTTTCTGAGGTTGAACTGTCATTACGAGACTAATGTCCTCCTGGCACCTTCCTGTAGGTGCAGGTCAGAGCATGCCTTTTCTGCAAGACACCTGACTTCCGTCTGCCCTAATACACTGCTTTTGTTGGCATAAGACTCCTCACTGCCATTAGCTGGAACACCATCATACACACGACTGGGCAGTGGGGTTGGGAGCAGTCCCGGGACAGGAACCCCAGGATCACCATGCATTTTTAAAATACAGTAATGGATCTAGTCACTGATATATATTTTTAAAGATTTCTTTCTTCATTTTAGAGAGAGAGCGTGTGAGCGGGAGGGGCAGAGGGAGAGGGAGATCCCAAGCAGACTCCCTGCTGAGCGTGGAGCCCGTTGCAGGGCTCGATCTGACGACCCCGAGATCATGACCTGAGCCAAAACCAAGATTTGGACACTCAACCGACTGCACCACCCAGGTGCCCCTAGTTGGCTGATACTTTATTTGGGATTTTTTTTTGCGTCTACATTTATAAGTAGAACGAACCTACAATTTTTCTTCATCTGGTTTTGGAATCAAGATCAACACAGACCTCATGAAATGGCCTGGGCAATTTTCACTCATTTTTTCTGTTTCTCAGAACAACTTCTGTTAAGAAGAAATCAGTTGTTCCTTGAGAGTGTAGTGTACATGTAAAAACAAGGGTGCTGGAAAGCGACTGGCATTTTAATTTCTTTAATGTTTGCTGGTCTATGCAAATTCTCTATTGCTTCTTGTGTCGATTTTGACATTTTGGATTTTTCTAGAAATTTCACCCAGGTTTTCAAGTCTGGCAGTCCTTTTTATTTCTTAAGCTTTTCAGTGTCCGTGTCTTCCCACAAACAAGTCCTTTTGATGTATTTCTTTCCTTCTTCCTCCAGCCAAGCATGTTTTCAGGGCAGGTCTCTGCTGCAGTCTGAAGTCTTTTCCTTAGGCTCCTGCATTTGAATGGAGCTTTGGCCATATATAAAATTCGAGATGGGACCGTCTTTTCCTTTAATACGTAAAATATCGTTACATTGTCTTTTTGCATCCATTGTTGCTCAGAAACTTGACCTCTGAGTTTTTTTGTTGTTCCTGGGTGATCTGTTCTTTGTCTCTGAAGCTTTTAGAATGTTCTCTGTGTCGCTGACGTTCCTAAACACACTGCTGCGTGTCTGGGTGTGATTTTCTTGCTTCCCATGCCACGTGATGCCTTTCCATCTGAGGTTTCTCAGCTTTCTTCAAATCTGGAAAATGCATCCTCCTTGCTTCTTCAAATATCCCACGTTTGTATCTGCATTTTGGCCCCGTGGTGTCAAGCCTCCCTCCCTTCGTAGGGGCTCCACCTTCTCCTGCTCTGCCCTGCAGAGTCCCTCCGCAGGGACACCCCGGTCGCTGGACCTTCTCCAGCTGGACCAGTCCACATGTTTATCTCACCTAGTGTGCTCTTCCTTTCAATTATTCCGTGTTCTGTAATTTATATTCCCCCTCTTTGGTTCTTTTTATTATTAAGTTTTAATTTTCATTCCAGTATAGTTAACATACAGTGTTATGTTACATTCGGGGGTACAGTATAGTGACTCAACCCCCTTTGGTTCTTTTCCAAAAACAAGGTCTTGTTCAGGCTTCGCACTGCGACGCCTTCCCCGGTTCCTGGGCGCATCCGTCTCCAGGGTTCACTCCCGCCGGCCTGTGGGTGGGGCTGCCTCTTGTCACAGTGCCGCTCCCTGCACCTCCCTCCTCTCCCTCACACAGTTCAGGGCTGCCTTCACCCCCTCCCCCCCGCCCCGCGGCTTGGGTTCCTGTCTTGTACAGGTCCTCGGGGGTGATGGGAGAGGGCAATGACCCTAGGGTCACCCTGCCCCAAACTCTTCACGCCCCCAGGTCTCAGGCTGGGTATGGCTCCTTGGCCTGCAGTCCTGTTCTCTCCGGCTTCTCTGACCCTCAGCCAGGGCCAGGCGCCCCCAGCCCCTGACCTCACCTGCCTGCTCGGTGGTCTACGCTCCCCTCCCCGAGAACACAGGGGCGGGGGCGGGACCCCGTGGCACCTTGGACCACCGCGAGGCGTCGCCTCCGCCTGTGCTGCCTGCAGCTCCTGCCGCGGGACGGGGAATTCGTCCTGGCCTCGGGGGCCGGCTTCAGCGCCCCGGACGCCAGCAGGGACCCGGGCTGTGGCACAGGTGAGGGGCGCGGGGGCGGGGGCGGGGGCGGGGGCGGGGCTGGGTGGGGGGAGAGGGGACCGGGGCGGGGCCTGTCCGGGGGGCGGGTCTTGGGGGAAGGGCGTGTCGGGGCGGGGCCTGTTTGGGGGGCGCCGCTCCAGCGGAGCTCAGGGACGCGCGCCCACCCAGGCGCCCCTGCGCTCTTCCTGGACCCCGACCGCTTCTCGTGGCACGACCCGCGCCTGTGGCGCTCCGGGGACGCGGCGCACGGCCTCTTCTCCGTGGACGCCGAGCGCGTGCCCTGCCGCCACGACGACGTCGTCTTCCCGTCCGACGCCTCCTTCCGAGTGGGCCTCGGCCCGGGCGCCCGCCCCGCGCGCGTCCGCAGCGTCCGGGCTCTGCGCCAGGTGAGCTGGCGCGCGGGGCCGGGGCTCGGGTCTCCTCTCCGCGCCTCGGCCCGGGCAGTGCCCCTCCCGGAGCGCCTCCGCCCCTGCCAATCCCCGCACGTGAGTTCCGAGCACTCAGAGGCTGTCCCCTCCTCGGGCGGGCGCCGCTCGTGACCCGGCCACCCGCAGACGTTCACGCGCGACGAGGACCTGGCTGCGTTCCTGGCGTCCCGCGCCGGCCTCCTGCGCTTCCACGGGCCGGGCGCTCTGAGCTTGGGCCCCGAGGCCTGCGCCGACCCGTCGGGCTGCGTCTGCGGCAACGCCGAGGTGAGCGCGGCCCGCAGCGGGGTGGCGGGGGCCCGCTCGGGGTGGGGGCCTGGCGCCCGACCCTCTGCCGCCGTGGTCAGGCCCTAACCGTCTCCGCGCTGACGGCCGCTTCCCTCCTCCAGGTGCAGCCCTGGATCTGCGCGGCCCTGCTCCAGCCCCTGGGCGGTCGCTGCCCCCCGGCCGCCTGCCGTGACGCCCTCCGGCCCGAGGGGCAGTGCTGTGACCTCTGCGGTGAGCGCCCCCTCCCGGCACGTGAGCCTAGCTACTCTGGTTCGCCCCCAGCCTCAGTTTCCCTGATGGTCCCGGGCCTGCGCCGCCGACCCCTAC
The DNA here is from genome assembly GCF_003265705.2 of Callorhinus ursinus. Taxonomy (NCBI): domain Eukaryota; kingdom Metazoa; phylum Chordata; class Mammalia; order Carnivora; family Otariidae; genus Callorhinus; species Callorhinus ursinus. Next base: position 70,993,535 of record NW_027397070.1, read on the forward strand.
CCTCCTGTCGCAGGAGCCATCGTGTCGCTGACCCACGGGCCCACCTTTGACATTGAGCGGTACCGGGCGCGGCTGCTGCAAGCCTTCCTGGTAATGGGGCCGCGCCCCTCCACCCTCGCCTTGTCACCCCCCCTCCGCGCCCACCCGGGACCTCCTCCTCCGCAGGGACCCCGGGGCCCCACTTTGCCTCACTGACGTGGTCACTCTCTGCGCACCTGCCCACCATTCGTCCCTGCCGCCAACGCCCCGCACGTCTGAGGGCGAAGTCCCTGGGACAACCCTGTCTCCCTCCCCAGCCCCAGCATCAGGGGCTGCAAGTGGCCGTGTCCAAGGTGCCGCTCCCGCCCCGGCCGCGCGGGACCGCAGGCGCGGAGGCGGACACGGAGATTCAGGTGGTGCTGGCAGAGACCGGGCCCCAGACGGGCGGTGCGGGGCGGCTGGCCCGTGCCCTCCTGGCGGACGTCGCCGAGCACGGTAACCGCGGGTGCGCTTTTCTCGGCCCCTGCTCCGCCCCGCGTGGGGGAGACTGAGCCGGCGCCCTCCGTTGCAGGCGAAGCCCTTGGGGTCCTGTCGGCGACAGCCCGGGAGTCGGGCGCGCCTGTCGGGGATGGCTCGGCGGAGGGGCTGGACGGTTCAGATTTGCGCGCGGAGCTGGCAGGCGGAGTGACGGCTGGGCTGCTCCTGTTGCTGCTGGCGCTGGTGGCGGGGGTGCTGCTGCGGCGCCGCGCTCCGAGGCCCACGTACGCAGGCGGGGCCGCGGGGTCGGGAGCTCCCGGGAGGCGGAGGGCCGCGCGGCGGGGCCTCGGGGTTGCGGGGCGAGGCTGAGGGGCGGGGCCTCAGGCACGCAGGGCGGGGCGGCGGGGGAGCTGTGGGGCTGTGGGGGCTCGGGACCAAGAGGCGGATCTGCAGGGGGGCGGAGGCCCGGGCAGGCGGGTCTCGGGGCCGTGGGGCGGGGCCTCGTGTACTCGGGGCGCCGCCGCGGGGGGCCCGGGACAGCGGGGCGGATCCGCCGGGGGGCGGAGGCTCAGGTCGCAGGGGCGGGGCCTCGGGGCGGAGGGTCAGGTACCAGGAGTGGGGCGCTGAGTCGCCGCGAGGGCTCACGTGCTTCCTTGTTTCCCAGGGGGAGCAGGCGCGACGAAACGGCCTCCGCGCCCGTCGTGGCGGCCCTGGGCTTCTCCAACCCGGTGTTCGACGTGGCGGGCTCTGCTGAGCCGGTGAGGGGGCGGGTGGGAGTGTCGGTCCTCCCCGCGGCCGTGCTGGGCGCCGACGCCCCTTGACTCTGCGCCCCCGCCCCTTGATTCTACGCACCCCGCAGCCTCCCGCGCAGAAGGTGGAAAGCAGCAGCGCCAGCCTCAGCTACTTCATTAACCCGCTTTTCGCGGAGGCGGAGGCCTGAGCAGCCGCGTCACTTCTGCCCTCCGCCCGCCCCCGCGAAATGTCCGCGTCTCTGACCTTACGAGATCCCCGTGCCCTTCTCCACACACTCCTTGTTCCCTGCGGGCAAAGGATAGGGTGGCTTTGCCCAATAAAGAGGTTTCCTGCACCTGCCATCAGCTGTCTCGTGTGTCCCCCACCCCTTTGCCTATGCTGGAGCGTGGAGAGCCGGCCAGTGCCCTCGTCAGTCCGTCCGTCCACTGGTGGGCGGTGGTCCTCAGAGCCCTCCCTTCTGGCCACCCGCAAAGGGCAGCTCCGGGCACTACCTATAGAATGGGTCCGTCAGAAAACTGCGGTCTGCAGAGCTGCGCCCAGAACAAGGAGGGGGCTGCCTCTGGTGCAAGGGGAGGCGACTGAAGCACGGGGGTGAGGCACCTGGTGAGGCTGGCTGTCCGGGACACCCCCAACGTCATGCCAAATGGTTGTCGGCCTTGCAAATGGAACAGCCGGTCATTTCAGCAGAAGGCTGGGTTCCCTCTGGGACGGCAGAGGACTTGCATGGCCGGATGTTCAGACTGTGGCAAAGCCAGAGGCAGGCGAGTCTGGAGACCCCAGGAGGAACAGGAGGAGGGAGGAAAAGGAGGGAGTCGGGAGAGGCCGTTGGCAATGCGTGTCCGTGGGGGGAACGTGAGAATTCAGGGCGCTGCCGGTTTCTCACTGGCCGGCTGTTTCCGGAAGAAACTCCTGCTGCTGGTCTAGTCCGGAGGCTGCTTCCCGTGGGAGGGAGGACAGGCGGGTAGGGCGACAGAGCTGCCCGGCCGGCTGCGGGCTCTGTGAGCACAGCGTCCTTTACTCAGGCTCACGTCTCCTTCTTTTGATGAAGACCTTCCCTCAGAAGCACCCCCGATCAAGAGTAGGGTCACCTGGGGGGGCTCAGTCAGTTAGGCGTCCACTTTCGGTTTCTGCTCAGGCCATGATCTCAGGGTTGTGAGATCGAGCCCTAGGTGGGACTGCATGCTGGGCATGGAGCCTGCTTCGGACTCTCTCTCCCTCTGCCCCTCCCGCCTTTAAAAAACAGTTTATCGGTGGGTCATCTGTGTCCCTCCGTGCCGGGAGAGACCTTTCCTGGGTTTTGGGTCCCACATCGGAGTAGTCAGAAAGTTTCTTCTTAGCAATAAGAAGCATGTGAGGCGGGGCGCCTGGGTGGTTAGCGTCTGCCTTTGGTTCAGGTCATGATCCCAGGTTCTGGGATCGAGCCCCGGATCGGGCTCCCTGCTCTCCCTTCTCCCTCTCCCCCTGCTTGTGTTCCCTCTCTCGCTATGTCTCTCTGTCAAAAAATAAATAAAATCTTAAAAAAAAAAAAAGAAAAGCATGTAAGGCCACATTTGAAAAAAGAGGAAGGTTCGGAGGAAGACATCAGGCGTTTCCCGTCTGAACGCCGAGTCTTGTTGAGGCTGAACGTGTTGGAGGTCACCAGGAAGCACGGGGCTAGCATCACCTGCCGCTTCTGCCAAGGGCTGACGGCCAGTGGGTACACACTTCAGCACGATTATGCAGTGTTGGTGAGCAGCACCGGGTGGGGCCCTTCCAACAAGGCTGAAGAGACTTTCTGGAGGTGTCTTCCAGTAGCGGCAATGTCTGGTTGCAAGTTGCGAAGTTTGAGGTCGTCTCCTCACGGGAGCGTGCTGTGACAAAACTTGTTCTCCTGAAGCACATTTGTTCTCAGTAGAAGGAATGAGGTCTTTTCCCTGTTGGAGTATCTCCTAGCAGCTGTGGATCGGGACAGGCAGGAGCCAGGTGCATCCGGGTGCCCTTAACCTCGAAGGGCCAGCGTTTATGCGTTCCAGCGCAGGGGGGTCTGGGATTTAGAAGGACCAGTGGCAGTGCTTTGGGCTGCGATAGTTGAAGGCTCTTCACAGATTTTGCCGGTTGAGTCTTAATAATGCCTTAGTGTGTCCTAGCCCCGAGTGAGGACTGAGGGTGGGAGGTCCAGTGTAAGCGCTTTCCAGTCCGCCGAACAGCAGGGACCTGCTGAATCACCTGACCTGTGAAGGTCGATATTTCCCCAGGTAGGGATGATCTTTTTTAAAGATTTATTTGTTTTAGAGGAGGGTGGGGAGAGGGAGAATCCCACTGGAGCGTGGAGACTCCCTGCTGAGCGTGGATTCAGACGTGGGGCTCCATCCCAGGACTCTGAGTTCATGACCTGAGCTGAAATCAAGGGTCAGACGCTCAACCAACTGAGCTGCCCAGGCGCCCTGGAATGATATTTTCTAATAGGACTTTTGCTATTGCCTGTCTACAGGGGAAAGCCTCAGTCCAGTGAGAAAACGTATAACCCAAGACTAAATCAGATTCTATCCATGAGATGGGAGAAGCTGAATAAAACCCACTTGCCAAGCCTCAGATGATCCACTGGGCAATTACAGTGCTCCAGACTTAGTGATGGAGAACAAACTGAGGGGTGATGGAGGGAAGGGGGGGCGGGAAATGGGCTAGATGGGGGATGGGTATTGGGGGCACTTGTTGGGATGAGCACTGGGTGTCGTGTGTAAGTGATGAATCACTAAATTCTACTCCTGAAACCAATTTTACCATACATGGTACCTAACTAGAATTTAAATAAAAACTTGAAAAAAAAAATGCCCGAGAGCAGTACGGACAAGCAAGGTGACCACATTCTGTGGCCTTACTGATATTTCCCTATCAGTATTAGTTCATAAAGCCTATCATTTTATCAGCAGACCAATGACTGAATGTGTGCCCAGTGGTCAGTAATGGGAATTTTAGAGTCTCGGGCAGGACTGGATTGTTATCTGGTCTCAGCCAGAGTTCTCTCTTTCTATTGAACAATTATATTTCCAGTATTGGTTTCCCTTCTCTGGGGCCAGTTGGTGGGCCTCCCTTGTCGATTTGTCTAGATTGTCATTTGGGGGAGCATCCCTTTGGACCACGACAGAGGTTTGGTTGTTGGTTTCCTTGAGAGCAGTGTTCTTGGTAGAAATAATCAACGAGGTGGTTCCCTTTGCCTCCAGGGAGTCAAGTCTGAAATGCCCGAGACCTTAATCATAGAGCAGCTGACAAAAGTATGGCATCTAATACTTTTGGGGCACAAGAGCCATTTTAAATTTTGTTCCCATTAGAGGTAAGGCAACCTTGCTGTTTCCCTAACATCCCAAAGTCCTGGGCTACCCCAGAGCATGCTGACAGTTGGTATAGATGTTTGTGGTTTGGCCCTTGGCTAAGATACAAGCCCACGTGAGAGCGTCTAGCTCAGCCTGTTGGGCTGAAGCGATCCATGAAATGGTCACCGTGGTAAGTCTAGTTATCATCAGTCACCAAAGTTGTGGCCGTGTCATCAACTGTCTTTGCTGTTCACTACAACCCCCGTCTTATTTTACAACTGGAAGACTGTACATCTTTGTCTCCTTCACCTAGGTCACCCATCGCCCCCTCCCTTCTGGCAACCACCAGCTTGTCCTCTGTATCTATGAGCCTACTTCTGTTTTGTTTGCTTTGCTTTTTAGGTTCCACATATAAGTGAAGTCATACGGCATTTGCTTTTTCTCCGACTTATTTCACTTAGCATAATACCCTCTAGGTCCATGCATGTTGTTGCAAATGACAAGGTTTTATTCTTTTTTATGGCTGAGTAATATTCCTGTGTGTGTGTGTGTGAGAGAGAGAGAGAGAGAGAGAGAGAGAGAGAGAGTGGGGGGGGAGAAGGAAGGGAGGAGGAAGGGATCTTCGGCATCCATGTATCTATCAGTGGACACTCGGGCTGCTTCCATATCTTGACTATTGTAAACAATGCTGCAGTAAATACAGGGGAGCAAATGTCTTTTCAAATGACTATTTTCATTTTCTTCAGATAAATACCTACTAGTGCAACTGCTGGGTCGTAGGGTAGTTCTATTTTTTACTTTTTGAGGACACTCAATACTGTTTTCCAGAATGGCAGCACCAGCTTGCATTCCCACCAGCAGTGTAGGAGGGTTCCCCTTTCTCCGCATCCCTGCCAACATCTGTTGCTTCCTAGGTTATTGATTTTAGCCATTCTGACGGGTGTGAGGTGGTATCTCATTGTCGTTTGGATCGGCATTTCCCTGATGCCGAGGGATGTTGGGCATCTTCCATGTAACTGTTGGCTGTCTGTCTTCTTGGAAAGCTGTCTATTCAGGTTTTCTGCCCATTTTAAAAAATTGGATGTTTTTTGGGGGGCACCTGGGTGGCTCAGTCGTTAAACGTCTGCCTTTGGCTAGGGTCATGGTCCCAGGGTCCTGGGATCGAGCCCCACATCGGGCTCCCTTCGGGCCTGCTTCTCCCTCCCCCACTCCCCCTGCTTGTGTTCCCTCTCTCGTTGTGTCTCTGTCAAATAAATAAATAAAATCTTTAAAAAAATAAAAATTGGATGGTTTTTTAAATCCTGCATTGTATGAGTTCTTTATATATTTTGTATGTTAACCTCTTAACTATATATTATTTGCAAATAGCTTCTCTCATTCAGTACATTTTTTTAAAGATTTTTTTTTAAAGATTTTATTTATTTATTTAATTGACAGAGAGAGAGAAAGAGAGACAGCATGAAAGGGAACACAAGCAGTGGGAGTGGGAGAGGGAGAAGCAGGCTTCCAGCTGAGCAGGGAGCCCGATGCGGGGCTCGATCCCAGGACCCTGGGATCATGACCTGAGCCGAAGGCAGTTGCTTAACCAACTGAGCCACCCAGGCGCCCCTTTTTTAAAAGATTTTCATTTATTTGTCAGAGAGAGAGCACAAGCAGGGGGAGCAGCAGTGGGAGAGGGAGAAGCAGGCTCCCGCTGAGCAGGGAGCCCGATGTGGGTCTCGATCCTAGGACCCTGGGATCATGACCTGAGCCGAAGGCAGACGCTTAATGACTGAGCCACCCAGGCGTCCCAGTACATTGCTTTTTTTGGTTTTGTTGATAGTTTACTCTGCTGTGCAAAAGCTTTTTAGTTTGATGTAGTCCCATTTGGTTATTTTTGCTTTTGTTGCCCTTGCCTGAGGAGACAGATCAAAAAAATACTGCTCAAACCAATCTGAGAGAGCATACTGCCTGTTTTCTTCTAGGATTTTTATGGTTTCGGGTGTTATAGTTGAGTCTTTAATCCACTTAGAGTTCATTCTTGTGTGTGGCATTCTTCTGCCACACATAGTTCTCGCAGCGCCGTTTCTTGTAGACTGTCCTCTCCCCATTGTAGATTCCTGCCTCCTTTGTCATAGATTAGATGACCACGTAAGTTTGGGGTTTATTTCTGGGCTCATTGTTCTGTTCCATTGATCTGTGTGTCTGTTTTTGTCCCAGTACCAAACTATATATGGATTACTACAGATTTGTAGTGTACTTTGAAATCTGGAAGGATTCCAGTTTTGTTCTTTTTCAAGATTGCTTTGGCTGTTCATGGTCTTTGGTTTCTTATCAATATAGGATTATTCTAATTCTGGGACAAATGCCATTAATATTTTGATAGCGATTGCACTGAATCTGTAGGTTGCTTTGGGTAGTATGGACAACTCTTTTTTTTTTCTTTTTAAATAGGCTCCACGCCTAGCATGGAGCCCAGTGCGGGGCTTGAACTCACGACCCTGAGACCAAGACCTGCGTTGAGATCATGAATTGGATGCTTAACCGACCAAGCCACCCAGGTGCCCCGGGTGGCATGGACTTAGAGAGACAGCGAGAGAGGGAACACAAGCAGGGGGAGAGGGAGAGGGAGAAGCAGGCTTCCCGCCGAGCAGGGAGCCCGATGCGGGGCTCGATCCCAGGACCCCGGGATCACGACCTGAGCCGAAGGCAGATGCTTAATGACTGAGCCACCCAGGTGCCCCGGCATGGACATTTTAACAATATTAATTTTTCCAATCCACAAGCATAGTTGATTTTTCCTTTGTGTGTGTGTGTGTGTGTGTGTGTGTGTGTGTGTGTGTGTGTGTGTGTCGTCTTCAATTTCTTTCATTAATGTCTTCTAGTTTTCAGACTACAGCTCTTTCACCTCCTTGGTGAAATTTATTTATAGGTATTTGATTCTTTTTGATGAAGTTGTGAGATTATTTTTTCTTTGAAAAATTTTTTATTTTTAATTGAAGTACCAGTTGACATGCAATATTAGTTTCAGTTGTAGAACATAGTGATTTAACAATTCTGGACGTTACAGAACGCTCCCCGTCCATCACCCTACAAACATATCAGGATATCACTGTATTTCCTGTGCTGTACCTTTTATCCCTGTATTTTATAACTGGAAGTTTTTTTAGACTTTATCTTTTTTTTTTTTTTTTAAGTAATCTCTACAGCCAACATGGGGCTCGAACTCACAACCCGGAGATCAAGAATCAGATGTTCTACTGACTGAGCCAGCTGGGCGCCCCTATAATTGGAAGTTGTGCCTTTAATTCCCTTCGCCAATTTCACCCACCCCCCTCTTATCCCTGCCCCTCTGGGAAACCACCAGTTTGTTCTTTGTGAGTCTGTTTGTTCGTTTGTTTGTTCCTTTGTTTTGACTTTTAGATTCTAGATATAAGTGAAATCATATGGTATTTGTCTTCCTCTGACTTATTTCTCATAGCATAATACCCTCTAGTTCCATCCATGTTGCAAGTGGCAAGATTTCATTCTTTCTTTCTGGCTGACTAATCTCCCATCGTTTTTAGACCCCGCATCTTCCTTTCCCACTTGTCTGGCTGTGGGCACGGGGGCTGCTTCCGTACCTCAGCTGTTGTAAATAACGCTGCAACGCAGAAGCAGAGATCTTTTCACATTCATGTTTTCATTTTCTCCAGGTGACTACCCAGAAGTGAGATTAGTAGAGTATATGGTAGTTCTATTTTTAATTTTTTGAAAAGCCTCCATACTGTTTTCCACAAAGCTGCACCAGTTTGCATTTCCACCAACGGTGCACGAGGGTTCTCTTTTTTCCACGTCCACACGTGTCGTTTCTTGTCTTTTGCATAGTGGCCATTCTGACAGGTATGAAGTGATGATCTCATTGTGGTTTGGATCAGCATTTCCTGATGGTTAGTGGTGTTTGGCATCTTTTCATGTATCTGTTGGCCATCTGTGTGTCTTCTTGGAAAAATGTTTATTTAGGTCCTCTGCCCATTTTTTAAATTGGATTGCGTATGTGTGTGTGAAAATATATACACACATACACACACGCATACATACGCGTACGTGCATACATCCACTCAGTTGTAGGAGTTCTTTATGTATTCTGGATGTTAATCCTTTATCAGATCTATTATTTGCAAATAGCCTCTCCCATATAGTAGCTGACTTTTCATTTTGTTGATGGTTTACTTTGTTGTGCAAAAACTTTTTAGTTTGATGTAGTGTCAGTTGTTTATTTTTGCTTTTGTTGCCATTGCTTGGGAAGAGAGATCCAGGAAAATATGGTCAAGGCTGATTTCCACGAGTTTACTGCCTGTTTTCTTCTAGGATTTCTATGGTTTTAGGTCTCACATTTAGGTCTCTAATCCATTTTGAGTTTATTTTTTATATGGTGTAAGAAAATGTTCTAGTTTCATTCTTTTGCATGTAGCTGTCCAGTCTTCCCGGAACAGTATTTCCCTATTGTATATTCCTGCCTCCTCTGTCATAGGTTAATTGACCATATGTACATGGGCTTATTTTTGGCCTCATTTGTATGTTCCATTGATCTGTCTGGATTTTTGTTGTTGTTGTTGTTTTTTGCCAGTACCATACTGTTTTGATTACTACAGCTTTGTAATGTAGTTTGAAATCTGGAATTGTGATACCTCCAGCTTAGTTATTCTTTCTCAAGATCCCTTTGGCTATTTGGGGTCTTGTGGTTCCATACAAATTTTAGGATTATTTGTTCTAGTTCTGTGAAAAATACTTTTGGCATTTTGATAGGGATTATTGCACTGATTCTGTAGACTGCTTTGGGTAATATGGACATTTTAACAATATAATTTTTTCTTTCCATTGTATCTTGTATCTTTCCATTTATTTGTGTTGTCTTCAATTTATTTTATCAATGTTGTATTGTTTTTAGAGTACAGTTTTCACCTCTTTGGTTAATGTCTTCCTGGGTATTTTATTCTTCAATTATAAATGGGATTATTTTCTTAATTTCTCTTTCTGCTAATTTGTTATTACCATAAAAAACACAACAGATTTCTTTATATTAATTGTGTATCCTGCAACTTTACTGAATTTATTCTAATAATATTTTGGTGGAATCTTTACAGTTTTCTGTATATATCACGTGTTTTCTCTCTGTATTATCATGTCATCTAACGATAGTGATCTTTCGCTTCTTTATCATTTTGGATGCCTTTTATTCCCTTTTCTTGTTTGATTGCTGTGGCTAGGAATTCCAGTACTGTGTTGAATAAAAGTGGTGAGTTGATATTCTTGTTTTGTTCCAGATCTTAGAAGAAAAACTTTGAGCTTTTCATCAGTTTTATGTTAGCTGTGGGTTTTTCATATAAGGCCTTTATTAGGTTAAGGTATGTTCCTTCTATTACCTACTTTGTTGAGAGTTTTTATCATGAATAGATGTTGAATTTTGTCAAATGCTTTTTCTGCATCTATTGAGATGATCATATGACTTTTATTCTTAATTTTGTTAATGTGGTATATCACATCGATTGGGCAGATTTTGAATCATCTTTGCATCCCTGGGATAAATCCTACTTGATCATGGTGAATGATCCTTTTAATGTATTATTGAATTCAGTTTGCTGATACTTTGTCAAGGATTTTTGTATCTATGTTCATCAGAGTTATTGACCTGTAATTTCTTTCTTTCTTTCTTTTTTTTTTTTTTGTAGTATCTTTTCCTTGTTTTGGTATCACAACAACGCTGGCTATTTTTTGGAACAGTTTGAGAAGAATAGGCATTAACTCTTTCACATGTTTGGTGGAATTCATCTGTGAAGCTATCTGGTCCTGGACTTTTGGGGAGTTTTTTTTTTATTATTATGAATTCAATTTCATTACCTAAAATCAGTATGTTCAGATTTTCTCTTTCTTCCTAATTCAATCTTGGAAGATTTTATGTTTCTAGGAATTTACCCATTTCTTCTAGGTTGTTCAATTTGTTGGCACATAATTTTTCATAGCAGTCTCCTGTAATCCTTTATAGTTCTGTGGCGTTGGTTGTAACTTCTCTTTCATTTCCAATTATATTTATTTGAGTTCTCTTTTTTTCTTGATGAGTTGTGCTAATGGCTGACCAATTTTATCTTTTCAAAGAACGGGCTCTGTGTTTCATTAATCTTTTCTATTGTTTAAGCCTCTATTTCATTTATTTCTGCTCTGATGTTTATTACTTCCTTCCTTCTACTAACTTTGGGCTTAGTTTGTTCTTTTTCTAGTTCCTGTAAGTGTAAGGTTATATTGTTTGAGATTTTTCTTATTTCTTGAGGTAGGTCTTTATTGCTATAAATTTCCCTCTGAGAACTGCTTTTGCTGTGTCCCACAGATTTTGGAACATTGTGTTTTCATTTTTATTTTTCTTCAAGGCGTTTTTAAATTTCCTCTGATTTCTTCATTGACCCACTGGTTGTTCAGTAGCACATTGTTTAATCTCTACATATTTGTAAGTTTTCCTATAACTGATCTCTAGTTTCATACCATTGTGGTTAGAAAAGAGGCTTGGTATGATTTTAACCTTCTTAAACTTATTGAGACTTGTTTTGTGGCCTAACATGTGGTCTATCCTGGAGGACATCCCATGTGCACTTGAGAAGAATGTGTATTCTGCTGTTTTGGGATGGAATCTTCTGTATAGGTCTGTGAAGTCCATCTGGTCTAATGTGTGACTGCAGGTCAATGTCTCCTTACTGCTTTTCTGTCTGGATGATCTCTGCATTGATGTAAGTGAGGTATTAAAGTGGCCTACTATTATCATATTGCTGTCAGTTTCAAACTTTGTGTGTGTTAATAATTACTTCATGTATTTAGGTGCTCCTTTGTTGGGTGCATAAATAATGCCAAGTGTTCTATCCTTTTGCTGGCTTGGTCCCTTTATCATTACACAACACACTTCTTGGCCTTTGCTCTAGCCTTTGCCTTCCAAACTATTTTGTCTGATGGGAGCATTGTTACCCCAGCGGTTTTTTGGTTTTTTTTTTGTTGTTGTTGTTTCCATTTGCACGCGATGTCTTTTTCCATCCCTTCACTTTCAGTCTGTGTGTGTCTTAGGTCTGAAGTGAGTCTCTTGTAGACAGCATTTGGATGGGTCTTAATTTTTGTTTTTTTTAATCCTTCAGTTTTTTTTTTTTTTTTGATTGGAGCATTTAGTCCTTTTACATTTAAAGTAATTACTGATAGGTGTGTACTTACTGCCATTTCATTAATTGTTTCCTGGTTGTTTTTGTAGTTCTTCTCTGCTCTCTCGCTCGCTTACCCTGTGATTTGATGACTTTCTTTAGTGTTGTTTAGATTCATTTCTCTTTAGTTTTTGTGTATCTATTATTATTACTTATTGTATTTATTTACTTATTTTCATTTTAGCTTTTATTTATTTATTACTATTTTTGTGTATATAATATAGGTTTTTGGTTTGTGATTACCATGAGGTTCATATTTAACAACCTGTGTATATAGCCTTTGTTTTTAAAGATTTTATTTATTTATTTGACAGAGAGACAGTGAGAGAGGGAACACAAGCAGGAGGAGTGGCAGAGGGAGAAGCAGACTTCCCCACGGAGCAGGGAGCCCAGTGCAGGGCTCGATCCCAGGACCTTGGGATCATGACCTGAGCCGAAGGCAGACGCTTAACGACTGAGCCCCCCAGGCGCCCCTATAGCCTTCTGTTTTAAGTAGGTGGTTGTTTAAGGTTCAAATCCATTCCCAAAGCACTACATTTCATCTCCCCCGTTTTATGTTTTTGACGTTCTATTACATCTTTTTATTTAGCATATACCTCAAGTGATTATTGTAGATTTAGTTGATTTTACTACTTTTGTTTCTTAACCCTTATACTGACTTTTTTTTAAAAAAGTTTTATTTATTTAAGTAATCTCTACACCTAACATGGGGCTCGAACTCATGATGAAGAGTCACATGCTCTACTGAGTGAGCTAGCCAGGTGCCCCCGAGTGCCTTTAGTTTTGCTTGTCTGGGGACGTCTTTATCTCTCCTTCAATCCTGTATATTAACTTTGCCAGGTAGAGAGTATCCTTGGTTGTGTTTTTTTTCTTTCAGCACTTTGAATATATGAATATTGAATATATACACCACTGACTCTGGCCAGCAAAGTTTCTGCCGAAAAATCCACTGGTAGTCTTAAAGGAGTTCCCTTATACATAACTAATTGCTCTTCTTTTGCTGCTTAGCATTCTCTCTGTATCTTTAATTTTTGACATTTTAATTATAATGTGTCTTGGTGTGGATCTCTTTGGGTTCATGTTGTTTGGGGCTCTCTGTGCTTTCTGGTCTTGATGTCTGTTACCTTCCCCAGGTTAATGAAGTTTTCAACTATTATTTCTTGAAATAAGTTTTCTGCCCCTTTCTCTCTCTTCTTCTGGGACCCCCGTAATATGGGTGGTAGTCTACAGTATCTTGATGTTGTCCCGGAAGTCCCTTAAGCTATTTCTTTTAATTCTTTTTTCTTTTTGTTCTTCATTTTGGGTGGTTTCCACTACCCTGTCGTCTCCATCTCTGATTTGTTCTTCTGTATCCTCTAATCTGTTGTTTAGTCCCTCTGGTGTATTTTCTATTTCTGTTTTCATATTCTTCAATTCTGCTTTCTTACATTTTCTATCTCTCTCTCTTTTAAAAGATTTTATTTGAGAGAGGAGGAGAGAGCAAGCGCAAGCATAAGCTGGGGGGGGAGGGGCAGAGGGAGAAGCAGGCTCCCCACCGAGCAGGGGGCACGACGCGGGGCTCGATCCCAGGACCCTGGGATCATGACCTGAGCTGAGGCCAGACACTTAACCGACTGAGCCACCCAGGCGCCCCACATTTTCTGTCTCTTTGTTGAAGTCTGCACCGTTTCATCCATTCTCCTCCTGAGTTCAGTAAGCAACTTTATGACCATTGCTTTGAACTCTGTCGGGCTGATTGGTTATCTCCGTTTCATTCAGTTATTTTTTCTCAGGCTTTGTCTTGTTATTTTGTCTGGAATATACTCCTGTGTCCGTTCGCCTGGCCTGACTCTGTTTCTTTGTATCAGGTAGTTCAGTTACTTCTCCCAGTGTTCGAGGCTTATGCAGGAAATGTCCTGTGGGGCCAAGAAGGGCAATCCCTCCAGGCCACCGGTGCCAGGTCCTCCAGGGGTGCCCCTTATGGGGGCCGCAGCAGCTGCGGGCGTGCGGGTGGGCAGGGGCGGCACCCGGTCCGGCTGGCCGGGACTCCCCGCCCGGGCTGGGTTATCATCCGTCATCTGTGAGGCCTCGACAAAGCCCAGGGTTGTGCAGACCCTCAGGGGCATGCACCCTGTTGTTAGCAGTCTAGAGGCAGGATTTCAAAATGGCACTAGCCAGCGCTGGGGTCCACAGGGCAGAATGGGCTAGAAAAAAATGGCTGCTCCCCGTGTCTCCATCCCCGGGGAGATGCCCAGCTCTCTCCTCTCCGGCAGGCACTCCAAGATTAACGAGTACATTTCTACCTATGGTACATCCATTTTTTATATGGTGTTTTTGCACTGGTTTCCGAGTCAAGTGAGTCTGTGCATTAAGCTTTAAGGGTGGATGTTCCTTCTCCTACAGTTCTGTAGTTTTCCTGGACATTATTCCCTGTTAGTTTTTGAAGCCAGGTGTTTTGGGAGCTCGTCTGGATCTGGGGTGCCTGACGTGGAGCTCAAAGCTCTCGCTCCTCAGGGAGAACTTCCAGACCTGTGAGATCCTCTCCACTGTGGGGTGCCGGCCCCGGAGTGTGGTTTTTCCTTAGAGACACCGCCTCTCTGCCTCCCACCCGTCTCCGTGCTGCCCCGTGTGGTGGGGGCTCTGCCCACCCAGTGTCGAGGTCCCCCCACGGGGAATTATTCTGAATACGGTTGTAGATTGTTGTGTCTGTGGGATGAGGCGAGCTCAGGACGGTACTATGCTGCCATCTTGAACTTTCTTCTTTCGATGTTTGCCATTTGCACCCTTCAAATGGGACCTTCGGTAACCATGACAAACCTGCACTGGTTAGAGGCGTTTCCTGTAAATGAGCGGAGTCAGAAGGGGATCTCTCAGCAGCGGTGAGGGGTGTTGTCCAAGAGGCGGGAGCGCGGTGGCGGGGAGAAGGTGACTGCAGCGAGAAGTGCTGGGAGGAGTGTTAGGAAGAGGGTTTCGGAGGCGGGAGGCGACAGGCCAGAGGGTGGCGGTGTTCAGGAGGGCCTCTACGCCACGGGGCACGGGGACGGCCACGGCGGTCCCAAGACTGTCTCCTCGTTGCCCTTAGCCAAAGGGTGGTGGCGGGAATGGCTCACTTCGGGGTGGGTACTTGAAGGCACTCCCTTCCCCCTCACATATAAAAAAGAAAAAGGGGAGCAGATAATGAGGATGTCCAAGGGCAGGAGGCCCCATTAAGCTTTTCTTTAAGGCCCCAAAGGTTCTGTCATCCCGGTTTTCCCAAATGATGGGGTCAGATTTGTTGGCTTCTTTAGAAAACATGTAAGGTTGGGCCACAAGAGAGAAGTTCAAAATCCAATTCCACAGCCAGCTAAGTCTGAGAAAACCTTGTAATCGGTGCATAGTTTTAGGTTTGGGATGTGCAGGAAACTACAAAGTGCACGTGCTTCTAAGTGAGGCCTTGTTCCAAGATCGGGTGCCCTAAATATTGAACCTGAGTTTGAGCAAACTGCAATTTTTTCTTGAAGACTTTATGTTCTTTTTTTTTTTTTAAGATTTTATTTACTTATTTGACAGAGAGAGAGACACAGCGAGAGAGGGAACACAAGCAGGGGGAGTGGGAGAGGGAGAAGCAGGCCTCCCGCCGAGCAGGGAGCCCGATGCGGGGCTCGATCCCAGGACCCTGGGACCAGGACCTGAGCCGAAGGCAGACGCTCAACCGACTGAGCCCCCCAGGCGCCCCAACTTTATGTTAAGGCTAAAAGTATCAACAGAGGGCTGCTGGCCTCCCGTGGAGAGGCTTGGGAACGGGGGCAGAGAAGACCCTCCAGGACACCTCGTGTCCCCTAAGTCAGCTTGTAAGGTCTGGGAGAACCCCGGGCCGTGACGACTGCCCAGGGAGAGCGGAGATCCCGGCCGGCCACAGCCATGGAGACGCTGATCGCAGCGAGACACTTGCTGTCAGCAGAGACGGAGGCTGACAGAGTGGGGCGATCGGGAACCACAGTGGGCTGGCGAGGGATCACAGTGTTGTTCGTGGCTTGGAGTTCCTGCACGAACTTCCTCCCTCCTCGGCCATTGGGTTTTCTCACAGGTAGTACAGGGGTGTTGCAGGCGCTAGCACAGGGGACAGTGAGGCCCTGAGCCTCCAGCATTCTGTTATCATCCTGACACCCTGCAGAGTCTCTTTATTTGTAGGGTATCAGTTCGTTCTGGGGAGAGGCTTTGAGGGGTCTGCTTGGATCTTGATGGGAGGTGTGCTGTGGATTCTGCCAGTATCGGCTGAGGGTTTTGCCCATAAGGGGGTGGTAGTTGATCCAGCAGGGGCCACGTGGTTGGTGGCCTTAGACTTAGCTGCAGGGCTGGCCGAGACAGAGAAAGAAAAGATGTGGAAGGATCGCTTGATCCACCTAGTTGGCTATTTGGATTGCTGCTGTCAAATTCTAGAATTATTTACCCCTTTCGGAGAAATTCCAGCATATTTCTCAAAGAAATTTGGGCCCAGTAAGGGAATAGGGGCTGAAGAACTAAGGAGAAAGGGTGGATATCTCCTAGGGGGCCCAGGCAAGAGGGAAGAGGTTCACAGACAGGACCTTGTTGAGGTTTACTAGAGGCCCCCACTATTTGAACAGTTTTGGTACTCTGAGGCGGGGCTCCTGATGGGAGCGGGGTTGAGCACTCAGCGTAGCTCTTGTGTCAAGCAGGACAGAGAGAGACTCATTCCCAGTCTGCAGAGTGGTAGACGGGGAGCCCGGGAAGAGCCCCTGCAGTTCCTCGGAGCCCCAGCACTGGGGGGTGGGAAGGACTGGCAGGGCTGGGTAGAGGGTTGAAGGTGGCTGGAGCTCTTCCGTGTCCAACAGTCTTTTTTCCAGTGGCCGGGCTTTTTACAATATTGTAAAAGATGAGGGTTTTGGTTCTGGTTTTGTTTAGGGACCTCCATTTGTTGGAGTTGGAAATTATGGATCTTAGAGGTCTTGGTTTTAGTTGAATCATCTAGGGCACCGGCGAGCTGGCTTGCTACATAAACTAGATCTAGAGTGGACAAGTTTCCCATTCTGGTCCTTTTAACTAGAAGATCCACCCAGTAATGAACTGGAAGAGCCACCCAATAACGAACACAGAGTTCAAGGCTACCTGGGTGGAATCGACATCCAGAGGAAGACCAAGCAACGTGTAGTGGATCTTAACAGTTATGAACAGGTTCACAGGTGTTTAACACGCAAGCCTGAATTTCGTGCCAACCAACAGGCTTAGGAGAAGCTTCGGTAATTGTTCTGGAGGTTTTCTAGTGAGTACCCAGGCTTCCTAGTCTGTTTCTCTAAATCCCTTCTAGGATCTTCCCACAGGGCCAGTTTCGGCTGACATTGGGCCTGACCCTCACCAACAAGCATGTGACCTGACTGACCCGCCTCTGAGTAACTACGTTAAGTGCCTCGGCGAGTCTGTAGGATCCTGAGTCCTAATTCAGCTTTAGCCCACCAGGGAACGTAAGAAATTAAGGGTTTAGCCCTTCAATCCTCAGAGGGCTTAACTTTAAAGGGGTAGGTTCTGATAGGAGCAGGGGAGAGAGTGGGGAGAGATTTGGCAGAAGGGGAAGTTCAGAGAGGACTGGAATAAAGGGGGCTGGGGGGGGCCTTGGAGGCAGGCGTGGGCACGAGATGACTGGGGCACACCTGCAGACAAGGCAGCTGCGAGGGGAAACTGAGGCCTCAGAAGCCATTCTGACTTCATTCGGTTGTCTTCTTCCTTGGTCAATTTATTTAGTAACAGTATTTTGTGAAGTGGTGATTCTAGAGTCCTGAACAAGTTTGGAAGCCTCCAGGTATCGACTTAAAGTAGATATTCCATTTGCTTTAAATTTAGAGCCATGGTCGTCTAATTTGATTTTGAGAAAACTAACTTTGGGGAGACCTGGAGTTTCCCTTAATGACTACTGAAGCTCTAAATTACCTTTACCTAAGTTTGCCCATTTAGTGAAAAATGTGCATGAGGAAGGATCATGGTTTTAAACATCAAGCTGGCCCGGGTTCCAGAAGGAGGACCCTCCTGACAAGACTTAGTGATTTGGATCCTGTACTTTTAGCTTAAAAGCTCAGAAAAACAAGTATGCATCAAAAGGACAAAGCCTTTCAACAGATCCCGAGGAAAGCTGGAGAGCTCACTAGGCAGACAGCAGAGCCGGGATCCAGGGCACACCGGCCCTCAAACTCCGGGGCAGGGAGAGGCAGAGTGCCCAGTAGATCCCTTGCTCACCAGCCTCCCAGGTTGTTGTGGGGGGGGGTCTTCTCTGGATCCTGCACTTGACACCAGGTAACGTCAACCTCGCAAATGGAACAGCCGGTCATTTCAGCAGAAGGCTGGGTTCCCTCTGGGACGGCAGAGGACTTGCATGGCCGGATGTTCAGACTGTGGCAAAGCCAGAGGCAGGCGAGTCTGGAGACCCCAGGAGGAACAGGAGGAGGGAGGAAAAGGAGGGAGTCGGGAGAGGCCGTTGGCAATGCGTGTCCGTGGGGGGAACGTGAGAATTCAGGGCGCTGCCGGTTTCTCACTGGCCGGCTGTTTCCGGAAGAAACTCCTGCTGCTGGTCTAGTCCGGAGGCTGCTTCCCGTGGGAGGGAGGACAGGCGGGTAGGGCGACAGAGCTGCCCGGCCGGCTGCGGGCTCTGTGAGCACAGCATCCTTTACTCAGGCTCACGCTGCCCAGGCCCGGGCTGAGCGCCTGCGTGTGTCGGAGACCCGGACGCCGAGGCGCCAGCCCCTCTGCGGCCCGCACCCTCACACCGACGGCGTGTCCTTCCGGGCGGGCAGAGGGTCTGGTGTCCACCGCTGCGAGGCCCGGCCCCTTCAAGGGGCGCTTTGGCCCCGGCGGCGGCGCGTGACAGCGTGTCCGAGGGCTCTGCCCCCGCGGCCGTGCGCGGCGTCCCCCGCCCCCCCAGCCCTGGGCCAGGACCCAGAGCGCGTCTGGGCGGCGGGTGGCGTCGGCCGTCGAGTTCCCGTGGGCAGCAGCTGAGCGCAGTGGGGACCGTCGCTCTGGGGCCGCGGCGTGGCCCCCACGCGCTTCTCCACCAGCTCCTCCGCCTCCGGGCAGCCGAGCGCCCGCCGTGGAGACCAGCGGCTGGCGCTTTGTGGGCGCGGCGCGCTGGGACCGTCGCGCTGGCCGCGCCTGGAGCCGACCTCCGCTGGGGGCCGAGATCCGGCTCCGTCTCGGCCCCGCACAGCTGCTCACCCAGCCCGGGCCCTGCTCCCGTCAGTTCTCCCAGCCCATGCGATTTCACTTGGGTCTCTGACGCTCCCCCGGTGCCTCGCGTGGTCCCTGCTGCTCGGACACCGGCCCCTTTCAGGGACAGGTGGGAGGACGGCCGTCTGTGCCCTGTGTCGGGGGTGCGGGGCGGGGGGGGCGTGCCAAGGCGAGGGGAGCAGATGGGATGGGGGCTGTGCTCCGCGGGGCCGAGGTGGGGGCACAGAGTGGCGGTGGCCCATCCCCGAGCATCCCCCGCCCCGGGCTGGGCGGGCTGCTCTGAACTTGGTCGTCGCCTCACAGCACCGGCTCAGGCAGGGGCTGTCACTGGCCCCGTGTGACCAAGAACATGCTGGGGGTCTCGGGGCAAATAGAGCCCAACCCAGCACAGCGCAGCGCTGGGGGGAAGTTTGGCCATCCGCGTTCCGCTGGCTCCTGGTGACTCCCCATCCCGCCCTGCGGGGCCGCGGAAGGGCCGGCGTGCTTGTGTGTGGACAGGGCACCCCCTGCTGCTGCAGGCAGCCCCCCAGACGGGCGCCCAGACTTGCAGGGTCTCATGGGCACCCCCTGGCCCTGCCCTGCCCGGGCCCCTAAGGCTCCTACTTCTCTCAGGTTGAAATTCTAACCCCACTGCTGTGGCTGGCTACCTGGAGGCCCGGCAGGAGCACTTGGCCAGGGGGCCCCTTTCTCCCCCCCAGTGGCCCAAGCCCAACCCTGCCTACTGTGTCCGGGGGTCCCCCCAGGAGGAACCCCATCATAGACGTGGAGGGCCGCAGTCCTACTCTGGAAACCAGCTCCTGCCACATGGAGACAGGTGTTTTTGCAGGACCCCCCCCCCCCGACCCCAGTGACGAAGAGCAGTGTCTGCAGGCACCAAGACATGCACAGGGTGACAAGTCATCACATTCAGACAAACCACTGAGAGCTTTAAAACTGCTGTCTTCTGCTTTATTGGCAGGTAAATTGTTCAAAAATGTTCTCACGATTCAATAATTACAAAGACTCAGACTTACATTAAAAAAGTAAAAACCAGAACCCCCAGCAGGTGCCAGCCCCAGCAGAAGGCCCAGGGGGGCGGTGGGCAGCAGGTGCTGGGTGTGCGACACGCACAGGCAGGCCGTGGTGCCCACGTCACTCGGTGCCGACTCCAGGTAAGTGCATGTCTTCAACAGCGTCGCCAAGAACGCCAACCAGCGGGAGAGCAGGGAGGAGCCTGTCCTGGGCCGAAGACAAGCGCGGTCTGCTGGCCAGTTAATCCTAAGCCTTTCACGGGACAGGCCACAAACCTGATTACTCAACACAGCAGCAAGGAAGGGGGAGAGTAAATCCACGGACAGAGCCAATGTGCAGGAGTGTGTCGGGCGAGTCTACGTGATGCATTCAGGCACTAATCACAGGGCTCCATGCAGGGGCGGGGCGGGGCGGGCAGGGGCGCTGGCCTCCTCACCCCCGGCAGGCCCCGGGCCGGCGGCAGCCGAGCGAGCGCGTGGACTTCACAGTACTAAGACAGGTGACACTTGACGGCTGTGACCGGGAGCAGACTCTCACACACACACACATACAGGGCCCCGGGCAGGGGTGGCTCGGGGGCCTCTGGCCATGGCTACAAGTTCGGGGGAAGGTCTGCAGCTGAACACAATGGCGAAGTGAAGAAAAAGGCAACCTCCGCTTTCCTGTCTTTAAGATTCTAGTGACACTGGGACTGAAACACAACTTCCTACGATTCTCCTAAGGTCCTAGGGCACAGGCTCGACACGGAGGCTGCGTCCGAGCTGCATGGGACACCGGCGCCCACAGGGCCCCACGCGCCTTCGCAGCTTCTTCCGGGCGGGGGAGGCTAGGTGCTGGTCCTTCATGTGCAAACGGAACGGTGCTGTCCCACAGCGTGCGGATGAGCGGATCGGGCCTACCACCACCAACCATGCGGCATAAAACTGATCATTATTATAATAAAGATTTTTCTTTATCTCCATATCTACAAATTGAGTCTACATTTCCTTGGACAACACTGGAGGGTCAGCTCAGTCTTGGCACTGGACTGGAGGCCACGCCCAGCGCCCTGGCCCCGTGCTGGTGAGGCGGGAGGCCGGTGGCTTCAGGCATCGTAGGCTGGCTGCTCCAGGCCTTCAAGGGGGAGCTGGCTCCTATGCGGTGAGTTGGGGCTGGGGGGGCCACTGGGGTTGGAGCTGTTCGATGGAGTCGAGTGTTTGGTCGAATCGGAGTCAGGCTGTTAACACAAGGAGGGGGAGAGCGTAAGAACCAACTGCCCTGGGCCGGTGGAGGCTACGTGCGGCCAGCCAGACGCGGGCATTTGGGGAAAGATGGCGCAGCTACTGTCTCCTTTCTGGTTAGGACAACACTCTCTACGAGCATTTCACAAGGTCCTTGAGCTTGCAGGTGAAGAGATCACAAACCGAAGCCCAACCCGAAAGCCACAAATACCTCAGTGATTTTAGTTACAAGGAGGAACGAGCACCCCTACGGTGAAGAAACCAGACAAAGCAGCCTTTCACGATAAAGTTTCTCAACATGATAGAGGGCGTCCATGAAAACCCCACAGCTCACTTCGTACTGAATGGTGCAAGTCACAACTTTCCCGCTAGGACGAGGCACCAACGAGGATGTGCGCTCTCACCACTGCTGTTCAACACTGTACTGAAGTTCAATACTGGAATAAATTTAACCGAAGAGGTGAAACATCTGGACACAAACTAGAGAACATTGCTGATAGAAATTAAAGATGGCCTAAATAGAACATGTCATGTTCATGGATTGGAAGACCAAACATCATTAAGACGGCAATACTCCCCCTCCCCAAAGCAATCCACAGACTCAATGCCATCCCTACTGAAATTCCAATGGCTCTTTTTTCCAGAAATGGGAAACGGAAATCCTCAAATTCATATGGAATTGCAAGGGGCCCAGAGTAGTCAACACTATGAGAAAACTGGGAGGAATCACACTTCCCAAGCTTACTCCTTCAAAGGTACTAAAAAGCAACAGTACTGCAAACAGCACGGTGTGCATTAGTCCAGAGACCAGTGAAACAGAACCGAGAGTTGGGAAATAAATCTATACTACCGTGGTCAACTGGTTTTTGACAAGGGTGCCAAGACTATTCAACAAGGGAAAGTACTGCTGGATATCCACATGTGGAAGAATTAGGTGGAGTCTCCACCTTACGACACACGGAAAAATAATTCAGATCAATCACCTAAATATGAAAGTTAAAACCATAAACTCTCCAAAAAAACAAGAACAAATCTTCATGACTTTGGATTCAGCAATGAATTCTTAGATATGACCTCAAAAGCACAACCAACAAAAGAAAAAAAGTTGGATATCACCCAAATTAGAAGTATCAAAGGACACGATCAAGAAGGTGAAAGCACAACCCACAAAACGGGAGAAAATATTTGCACCTCACATCAGGGCCACGTATCCAAGATGACAGAATGTACTCTTCAACCCAATAACAAAAGACAACTCAATTTACAAAAATGGACAAATGACTAGACATTTCTCCAAAGGTACAGAAGTCACCAACAAGCACAGGAGAATGATGCTTGACATCACCAGTCATTAGGGGAAGGCAAGTCAAAACCACAATGAGGTCCGGTACTTCACACCCACCAGGACGGCTATTAAAACAAAAGGAAAGGGAGAGTAAGCGCTGACAAGGACACGGAGAAATTGTCACCTGCGCAATTTGCTGGGGGGACTGTGAAATGGTACAGCTGTCGTGGGAAACAATTTGACGGTTCCTCAGGAAGGTACCCATACTCCACGGCTAGGTACCTACCCAGACGGGCGCGCACACGTCCATCTCCGCACAGAGCTCCGCGCCCCCCCAGGCCCGCCAAGGGATAAGGGGGGCATAAAATGTGGTACATCTGTACAATGGAGTATTTGGCAACAGAAAAGAACCTACTGATACCTGCTACAATGTGAATGAATCTTGGAGACTTCATGCTAAGTGAAATAGGCCAGACACAAAAGGCCACTTGGAACGTCCGTGACAGGTAAATCCAGAGACAGAACAAAGATCTGGCGTCGCCACGGGCTGGGGGAAGGGAGGAATGGGAGAAACGGGGGGGGGGGGGGGGGGGGG